>NC_090255.1:37959171-38102386 GCF_037325665.1 Littorina saxatilis
ATTATTTATTGCACGTGTATTTAATCATTTCTTACACGTGTATGAATTATTTATTGCACGTGTATGAATCAATCATTACGCGCGTATTAATTATTTAGTACGCGCGTATGAATCATTTCTTACGCGCGTATGAATTATTTATTACGCGCGTATGAATTATTTATTACGCGCGTATAGGTTATGAGCCAAACGGCTTTCCATAGACAATCACCCGTGTCCCGTGTTGGAGCGTCTTTACGTGGAGCAGTATGAATGCAGGGCGCCTTCGGAAGCCACCGATGCCATCTGCGATGTTCTACGAGACATCATGGAACGATGTGATATTGGTGAGTGGAGAGAATGAATCTAACAAGTCGCGTAAGGCGAAATTACTATTTTAGTCAAGCTGTGGAACTCACAGAATTAAATTCAACGCACAACATTTTTTCACAATGACCGTAGTCCGCTGGTAGTGCAAAAGGCAGTGAAAGTGGCAAGCCATTTTAGCGCGGTAGCGGTTGCGCTGTGCTGCATAGCACGTTTTTCTGTACCTCTCTTCGTTACATAGTCAAAACTGTTTTAACGTAGAGGGGGGAATCGAGACGAGGGTCGTGGTGTGTGTGTGTGTGTGTGTGTGTGTGTGTGTGTGTGTGTGTGTGTGTGTGTGTGTGTGTGTGTGTGTCTGGATGTGCGTGTGTGTGTGTAGAGCGATTCAGACTAAACTACTGAACCGATCTTTATGAAATTTTACTTGAGAGTTCCTGGGTATGATATCCCGAGAATTTTGTTTTCATTTTTTTGATAAATGTCTTTGATGACGTCATATCCGGCTTTTCGTGAAAGTTGAGGCGGCACTGTCACGCCCTCATTTTTCAACCAAATTGGTTGCAATTTTGGTCAAGTAATTTTCGACGAAGCCCGGACTTCGGTATTGCATTTGAGCTTGATGGCTCAAAAATTAATTAATGACTTTGGTCATTAAAAATCTGAAAATTGTAAAAAAAAATATTTTTTTTAAAAAACGATCCAAATTTACGTTCATCTTATTCTCCATCATTTTCTGATTCCAAAAACATATAAATATGTTATATTTGGATTAAAAACAAGCTCTGAAAATTAAAAATATAAAAATTATTATTAAAATTAAATTGTCGAAATCAATTTAAAAACACTTTCATCTTATTCCTTGTCGGTTCCTAATTCCAAAAACATATAGATATGTATATGATATGTTTGGATTAAAAACACGCTCATAAAGTTAAAAGGAAGAGAGGTACAGAAAAGCGTGCTAACCTTCTCACCGCAACTACTACCCCGCTTTTCTTGTCAATTTCACTGCCTTTGCCATGAGCGGTGGACTGACGATGCTACGAGTATACGGTCTTGCTGAAAAATTGCATTGCGTTCAGTTTCATTCTGTGAGTTCGACAGCTACTTGACTAAATGTTGTATTTTCGCCTTACGCGACTTGTTTTAACTTTCTGAGCTTGTTTTGAATACAACATATCATATCTATATGTTTTTGGAATCAGGAACCGACAGGAAATAAAATAAAAATTGTTTTTAAAACGATTTCGGAAATTTAATTTTAATCATAATTTGTATATTTTTAATTTTCAGAGCTTGTTTTAATCCGAATATAACATATTCATGTTTTTGGAATCAGAACACGATGAAGAATAACAAAAAAGTAATTTTGGATCGTTTGATAAATAAATAATTTTATTTACAATTTTCAGATTTTTAATGACTAAAGTCATTAATTAATTTTTAAGCCTCAATGCTGAAATGCAATACCGAAGGAACTCTCATGTAAAATTTCATAAAGATCAAATTGATTGAAATTTTGGCCCAGCAATCTTGGACGAAGGCCAGACTTCGGTATTGCATTTCAGTTTGGTGGCTTAAAAATTAATCGATGACTTTGGTCATTAAAAATCTGAAAATTGTAAAAAAAAAATGTTTTATAAAACGATCCAAATTTACGTTCATCTTATTCTTCATCACTTTCTGATTCCAAAATCATATACATATGTTTTATTTGGATTAAAAAGAAGCTCTGAAAATTAAAATTATAAAAAATTATGATCAAAATTAAATTTTCGAAATCAATTTAAAAACACTTTCATCTTATTTTTTGTCGGTTCCTGATTCCAAAAACTTATAGATATGATATGTTTGGATTAAAAACACGCTCAGAAAGTTAAAACGAAGAGAGGTACAGAAAAGCGTGCTATCCTTCTCAGCGCAACTACTGCCCCGCTCTTCTTGTCAATATCACGGGCACGCAAGGGTGTGTGTGTGTGTGTGTGTTTGTGTGTGTGAGTTGGTGCGTATGTGTGTGCGTATGTGTGTGTGTACGTGTGACAGAGAGGGACAGAAAGAGTCTTTGTGTGTGCATGTGGGTGTGCTTGTGCAAGAGTGGTTTGTTCAGTGTGATTGTCGGTATATCTTTGTACATATTGTAACTCCCTTTGTCTGAAGGGCTTTTTAAGCTGATGACAATAAACCCTCAGAGCGTCTCTCTCTCTCTCTCTCTCTCTCTCTCTCTCGGCTCTCTCTCTCTCTCTCAGTTCGCTGCTCTACCGGTATGTATGTTTCTCTGTCAGTCTCTCAAGCACGCACGTACACACACTCACGCACGCAAACACACACACTTACACACACACACTCACACACACACACACACACACACAGTGGTTCAGCGGTGCAACATGAACTCTCAACACTTGATATTAACGAAGCTTATTGATTCTGTGCGTGTGTCAGTGTTTGTGTGCTGGTTGATACGTACACTATCATTATCATACCAAAAACGGGTTTTTCGAGGGTGGGGGGAGGGGGGTGAAGGGGTGCGGGGGGCGTGGGTTTTTGGTTGGTACCGCATGCTAACTCATTGTCACAGCGATGATCGCACATCTCCCTTTCACACAAATGTACTTTTGAGTCTCCTTTTCACTCTGTCACTCTTTCCTCCACGCCCTTTCTTTACATTAGAGCCTTCCCAGCCCCCCCCCCCCCCCTCCTTCTGCACCCTCACCCAAACCCCCGCACTCCGTTCACGATTTTTGCCAGTTATAGAAGGTCTGTGCTCGACGCTGAAGTCAGCACAAAGTTGCAGCCAGAGAAACTCGTGAAAAGCGTGCGGAGCACGGGATACTGCGTGACACGTTCGTTTCAAAGCCTGAGTCGTTTCATTTGTCGTTTGCAAGTCTGGCGGGTAACTTCTAGTAGACAGAGACGACTCGATCTGCGCGCGATAAATTACAAGTCCAGTATGATTAAATAACGCTGTACTGAATTCGTGTATACAGTTGTGACTGTCAGTGACTCGGCTAATTCTCGAACATTCTCTCAGTCTCCAAGCAGCACGTCGAGTCAAGTTTCTTCCATATCAAATCATTTTTTCATGCAGAAGCGTCGCCTGTGCCACGTGTTCAAGCCAATGGCGACAGGGACCTGAGGTAAGACGAAACTGATTTTATTTCCTTGGCTTTTCAGTGTAACACAGACCATCCCATTAATTGTTTCTCTGGTGCTGTTTGCGTCATTTTTTGAACGACAAAGAAATTCACGTTTAAAGAAATATGTCTGCATCGTTTAAAATGCTGTTTGTGTGAACGCTAAAGTTCAAGATTACCACGAAATGCATTTGTACAGTTCATCGGAGTTCATTCTGTTACATGAATTTAACACACTAAAATTCAAGATTACCCATATAATAACATAGAGAAAGGGAGAATGTACGTTCTGGCTCACTGATTCCGACAGACCCTAAATATTAACCAAAAATAGGCTTCTGGACTAAACTTTTACTAAAATGAAACATGCGACAAAATCAGAAAAATACTGCATAAATCCATACACAAAAAAAAAAATACAGTAAAGTAAGGTTTTGAACCAATCCCGGGTCTGTCGGAATCAGTAACCCAGAACGTACATTCCCCCTTTCTCTTATGCAACATTCTTAAGCTCAATACGCTCTCTCATTTACAAACTTTACTTCATATGTTCTTTCACTGTTAGAATTATATCTGATACATGCAACGTGACTGTCTAAACGAATAGTTAACTCTTTACAAATGATTCTATTTTTACTTTTTCTTCCCGTCCTATTTGAATCCCCTTTTTTAAAAACTGCTTTTTCAGATCTTCTATATCGATTGGCTTGTTATATTCAGCTCGTGTTTTTGTTTGAATACTTGCTTTCTTACTTTTGTAGTCATCAAAGTCTGTTTGTATCTGTTTGAATTCTTCGTCAGAAACTTTTGAATCTTCAAGTGCTTTACTGATAGACAGTTTTAGGCTAGACAATTTTGATGATGCAAGAGTGGAAATGGATTCGTGTTTTTCAAGCTTTTTCACAATTTTTTTCATTATAGCTGATGCTATAAATGATAAACCACCAACTGCTGCTGCGACACCACCTAGGATTAGAGAAACTGGAGTCCCTACTCCGGTAGCTAACAGAATTGTTCCCGTTACACCTGCAGCTGATGCAAGGATAGTAGAACCAGTGCTGGCATTAGAAAGGCTGTTGTAAGTTGTTGAGTACTTACGTCTAGCGCGAGAATATTTTTCTAATTCATCTTCTAGTTGTTTTTGTATATTACTAATGTGTGCCAGTCTGAATTGTTGACTTTCTGCTGCACTTTCATCAATATTAGGATAAAGCTTCACACTGCTAGTCATCTTTTTAATGCAAAATATAAAATATTTATCTTAATTCTCACTGGCCAGTGTTTCTGCTAAGCTTTGAAGCTGTTCATTGCTTAACACCTTATCTGTATAGTAGAAAGCAATCAAATCAAGATAAGTAAGATTAATACTTCTTATTTCTGTTAAATTATTTATATCTGCGTTAACAACATTTTGGTTTGACGTCTGTTTTTTTATTGTGTTAGAATCCTTTTGAACAGCAATAAATACTCTGACTTCTTCAACATTTAATGGTCTCCAGTTGAGATTTATTCCTCTCATTAGAACAGTGTTTGTGGTTTCTTCCCTTTTCCTGACAACTATATCAAATATCATAGTTGCATTCTGCCCTATTGGAAGCTTGGGTATAAAATCGACAATGGTGTCAGCGTCCTTTTCAACACTTTGTTTTCTGTGAATGAGATAGTTGTTCTTATGGAAAGGTTTAACTGCAACTTCTCCCCTGCTGTTAAACGCAGGAACAAGGCTAACAATTAGTGGTTTAGCATTGATTGACTTACGGAATGTGTCGTCTTTTCCAACAAGAGTGTATGGACTCACAAATTCAAACTTCATTTCCCAGTCAATCTTTTTCATAACAGGACTAAGTACCCATTTTTTATTCTGATGTTTCCACATGTAGTATATGTCATCGACAATTGGATCAGGTACATTAACATCACGGATTTGACCTAGTTTGAGGAATCTTGGTTTCTTTTCATCGTCGATTTCCTTTCTCTTGTAATGACCAGTGTCTGTAAACTCGAATGCATACACTGCACCAACTTCAGCATTGCTCTCAAAGTCGATAGCGTCTGCTAAATCTTTCAACTCTATAGTTGAACATGCAACAGGATAAGCTATTGTAGGTCCACTCGACATTTTAATACTCAATATTTTATGGAACTATTTCCAATGTAATGTTAAACAATCAACTGGTTGTCCACTTTGATTTTTCAGATCAATGTGTAGGAATTCATGACACCCTTCCTCCAAGTCCTTGAACTGAAGTGTCTTAAATGTTGGCACGTGCATTTTACAAAAAGAGGCATCACTCGGTGGAAGAATCCTAAGCAGATCAGAACGCTGATCATTAAACAGATTATAGGATGTGTTAAGCTCTCTCATGTGAACAAACAGTACACTGTTAACATCCATGTCAATGGGACGTGTTCCCTTGTATATTTTTGTAATTCCAAGCATATCAAGGAGTTTGGTTGGAAACTCAATGTTTACTTCTCTAGTTTTGGGCATAGTAAGAGTAGCAATGAGACTTGCATGATTTAAACTCGCTGTAATACCTACTGGAGCAAACAATTCTTTCTCTAAAGTGCAGAAGTCATAGTAACCATCTTCTACAGAATGTGTTTTACCATTAATTCTAACCCAGTTGTTAGCCTTTTTTTTACTGATATTATACCAAGTAACCTTGTACATAATTTCATGCAGTGCAACTTTCATTCCTCCATTTTGATTGTTGATAGGGTTTGCAAGTTTAACTGGCACACCAGTCTTCACATTTGTTAGTGTGATAAACATTTTTTATTCAACAACAAAAATGAGTCAGTATAAATTCAACAAAGACGTTAAATACAAAACTGGACCATATTACAATCCAAAGACTATTTCTTTCCATGAGTTGGACTTTGCTGTAACAGAAACAGAATCCATTCGCGTTAAAGTGCCTGACCCATTCCATTCTTACCTAAATCCCCCAATCAAAAATGATAGTGTTCCAAAGATGTGGAACTCTCACCCAATTCAGTTCTATCAGAATCAGTTAAACTTTGCAATATTCTGTGCAACCACAGGATGTGGAGTGTCCTATGCAGACCACATGAATAATTCAAACTTACTGACAAAGTGTGTGTACACATTTCACGTTTACTATCAGTGCAGGAGAATCTTGTCTGAACTTCAGGCACCAATGCCGCATGAAAAGAGCTGGAACCCATTCAACAATAGGATAAACATGAAAGTGTATGAGCGTCTCTGCAATGAATTCAATATAGATTTTAAGACCGACTTTAGGCAAAAGCAAGACAAAAACCATGGCATGGGAACACTATATTTATGGGGTGTCCACAGGAGGTATAATTTTGATTACTGGCCAGGTCATACATCTTTTTCTTCAAATGTGCAGGTACAGTTAGGATCAATAGAACAAGAGCACCACAATGCATGGACTACTTTTATATTAGACACCGGCAAAGGTTTCACTGGATCAGGTGTTGAAAGGATCAATGAATCTATCCGAACATATGCGTGGTGCCTGCTAGGCTCGCAGGCACAGACACGATCAAACATAATGAGAACAAGCACAGGGTTTGGTGCACAGAAACAGTTGTTATCAAATTTAGAAGATGTCATAAACTCTGCAGTTGATCTGCCTTCCAGCATCAAAAGGTATCAAGACTCTCTCCGTTATGCAAGATCAAAAGTTGACTTTGCTGTTGGTAACGGCCTTTACATGTTACCTTCTGATCTCCAGCTGCAGATTGGAATAATAACAAATTATAACAATGAAATCATTATTGCTAGTGACACCCAGCCGCTTGGAAAGGGTGAAGAACTGAATTCAGAAATCAGAACGATGCTACAGCCATATCACAATGAACAGAAACAAAGCGTGACAAGTGAAGATCACGCTGCAGGTGAAGATCATTCTGTCACTAGGGATGATCAAGCTGTTAGTATTAGTGATGATCATGAATCGCAGAAGACTGCTCTAGTAATTGGTGGAGTGGGTGTAGGCTTACTTTTGCTTTATTCTCGTTAGCAGAACACCTGCAATTAAAACTATTAGAGTCCAGAGATGTTCAGCCATGAAACCAACAACTTTACCTGCAAAAGATAACAGCCAGCTAACAATTGAACCAATGATTCCTGGAAGTGCACCCAAAGCTTTTGCTGCTAGTTTCTTTAATAGTTCTGCAATGTGTTTGAGTTGTTTCTTTACCCATCCCGGATCAGATGGAGATGAAGGTGGAGGTGGAGGTGGAGGTGTGACAGTGCCACCTGTGAGTGTTAACACTAACCCAGTAAACATTTATGGTGCGCCGCGCATGCATTCACCGTCGCTTGGGCGATCCCACCTGCGCGGACATACGCCGCGGAGACTACGCGCCGGTGCATTTAAATTCTAGGTTACACCATCGCCACTGTCAATGCGCCATACCGACGCCGCGCAGTTCCAAAATGCGGGTGTATTTGTTTTGCTTGGTTTTTGTTGTTGTTGGTTTGTTTGTTTGTTAATTTTGTTTTTACGTAGAGCCGAAAGGTACATCGGATTGTGGGTTGGTCGTGCAGACGGTAGGAAAAAAAACCAGCTTTAAAATGTGAAAAAGTCCAAATATAGCTATTTCTTTAATTTAATTCGGCGGCTAAACGGCTCAAGCGATTTCAAAATCCTTTTAAGACAGTATCATGCTATTGAAGGGGTACACTAAAAAAAAATTGGCAAAACAATATCTGGCCCCTTACGGCAAGCAGCTTGATTTCCCCAAAACGTTTCACGAGAGCGGCGTCCTAACCGTAAGAGCTAGCGCCTGCGGATTTTTTGTGAACGAAGAGGGGGGGAATGTGCTTATGAAAATCAAATTTTCGAGAGCCTATAGGTCTTGGTTTTTTTTTAAATGAATTTAGTGGGGGGCGTCGGAAAAGATCTGTTTTCAAATGTAAACACAGTAGATAAAATAATAAGAAGATATATAGATCTGTTTAACCAATCACAATGGAACTCCAAAATATTCCATAGATTTGTTTACTTAATTTTTAAAAGATAAGTTCGAAACATTATCATCTGATAAGTCGCCGCATAACCTTATAGGTTCCAGCGACTAGATATTCCTGATCCTGTTCCCCGGGTTTTCGAACCAAGGGCGGCAACTGTGCAACCATAGACATGTACGTCATCATGATCTCCCCTTATTATGCGTTATTCATCGTCAATAATTTGACCGTCTTGGTGAAATGGTAAGATATATCTCTATGTTTTTTACATGTAAAAATACAGTTATAGCAGTTATGTACAAAAATAAGCAGCATATGCTCTTTTCGCCAAAGTAAAGTCCTTTTTTCTTTTGGTTTCTTACATGTGTCACAGCACACCGCAAGCATTTAGGCGAATAGCAAGTGAGTGGTATATATATATTATCAATTGTATAGTAGGTAACGGTGTTAATTACACGTTTTCCATTTGTGTCTTTGATTATTGCTTGATGCCATGTATGATATTACAATATGTCTTTCAAGTCAACAGTGTGTCCAGTTAGATTGCGTACATGCATAGTCATCATAACTCGAATTTTGTTTTACTTCGAATTACTTGGGATGCGCCGCATCGACTTCTAGCATGCATGTCACCTGCTCCAGGCATGGTCACGCGATGGTCAGGCGCACCATATACGCATGCGCCGCGTCGACTAGTGGACGATCATAGTATTGACTGAGGCGCATGCACCAAAGTTCCATGAGGCGCATGCACGGCGCAGGTGTATGGTGCATGCGCGGCGCATGCGCGGCGCACCCAAAATGTTTACTGGGAATGTGCTTATTGCAAATCCTAACGCAGTTAGTATACTAGCTATTGTGATTCCCTGCTCTCTGAAAAGCGTTCTAATTCTTTCAGCAAGAGTTGTGTCTTCGTAAAGGATTCTTTGAATTGTATTTTTTATTCTGCTGACCTGTGTTCTCAGTTGTTCTCTATTGTTACTTAGAACTTCTAACCTTATGGCTTTCTCCTCCTGCAAATCTTTTAAACGCTTAGAAATTCTGTTTTTTACTTCTTGTTCTAGGTTCAAATCATCAGCATCAGCAAGTTTTTGTTTCTCTTTGTTTATATCTTCATCCAGCTGACCTAGTTTTGACAGATTATTTGCTATTTCACCTCTGATGGTTTGTAGTGATTGATTAAGGGCTTCTATTTCTCTCATAGGTAATAGTTCATGTGGAGTCTTCAGTGAAGTTTCCTCAGAAAAAGAAGTCTCTATCTCTTGTATAAGTTGATCAGCCTCTTCTGCGAGTTTATTAAGATCTTGCAATGGAACAGATTCTATTTGAGTAGCAGTTGGTAGTCCTAGTTCTGCTTGTTGAAGTAAGGAAACATGGGAAGGTGATGACCGTGTGCTAGGCACAATATCTAATTGCCTAAGTCGATTAGCAGTAAGTTTTTGTTTTAGTGAAACTTTTGATAGAAACTTAGCAGGATTAGATTTATATGTAAGTTGGACTTTTTCTCCTTTATCGCTAGTTGTATATAAATGATTTGCTTCCATTTTGAACTGGTTTGGATCTAAAACATCAGGTTCTTCTCCTAAACTTTTGTAGAAATCTCTAACTTTACCTTCCAGAAGTTCATGTCGTGCCACCTCATAATGCAGTGAATGATGGTAGGGAACCAAAGGGATTGCTTCGCTCATGTCGTCCGCTGGCTCAAATAAATCTTCAAATCCACCTTCTGCCATTTGTAACTTATTTTTTATTTTGAAAATAAAAAAAGATGGCACAATCGTTCGGTTCTGTTCTTGATCCTTACAGAAGGCTGAAAGAACCTCTCGGGGTAAAAGGAATAAGGCAAACAGTTATAGTTACAAATAATCCTTCTACTATTGATCAGAATGAAATACTTACTGTTAGGTTTCCTAATCTAGGTAAGAACGATGTTATTGTACCAGGCACTGTAAGACTATCATTCAAATTAGAATTAGAATCTGGCTCAGATGAAAATAGGACTTTGGCTTATAATGTAGGAAGAGCAATTGTGAGGAAGATTACTGTCAAACTGGAAGGGCGAGAAGTGATGTCATTGAATAATGCAGATGTATTTTTAGTTTATGCAGATAATTGGTTGACTGACAATGAAAAGAAAAACAGAGTGTTTCAAGGGATTCAGTCAGACAATGGGATAAAAGTTAGAATAGGAGCAGGAGATAAAGCTGACAATAACAAAAAAGATAACGCTGTCAATGTTGCTTTTGGAAACAAATTTTGTATTCCACTTGACTTTGAACTCATAAATTCACATCCTCCCTTCTATCAAGGAGCATTGCGTGACAGGCTGTCATACGACCTGACTTTCAATAGTTATGATCGTGTTATGCTTTCACAAGACCCGGAAGCAAAGTATAAGGTGTCTGGAATTTCTTTAGAGTTTGATGTTGTAAACCATCCTGAACTGGCTAGACTTATAGAAAATCAGTACAGTTCTAAGCTGCCTATCTATTATGAAAGAGTGTTGAATCACAGTACACTTTCAAAAAGCCAGGCTGATCCAATCTGGAACATTAACTTGAATACACCAGCTAGGTCAATGAAGGGAATACTTATGTTGTTTGAGGAACCAAAAGATTCATATGAAAGGCAAATAGAAAAGTTTTACAATCCACTAATCAATAGAGTATATTGCACAATTGAAGGGCAGCCAAACCAAATATTTGCATCTGGCATGCTGCCATACCAACACTATGATGAAGCAAGAAAGTACTTTACTGGAGGAAGATTGAAAGACCCAACATCTGATCTTGTGGCTAAAGATCTACATTTACACGGTGTTGGCGTAGAAGATTTCTTGACAAATAAATATGCGTTATGGCTGGATCTCAGAACAACTGACGACAACAAACTGCATGGAAGTGGAAGGCGAATTGAAAACGGATCAGAAGGAATCACAATACAAATTGAAAAGGAAGTAGGGAGTAGTAGTAAATCAGTTAAGATCTACGTGTTTGTTGTGTCAGATGCGCAGTTAAACATCTCTGAAAGCAGATTACAGGATATTGTTTATTGAACGTGTTAAAATGAAGTATCTAGATTTTCTTCCAAAAGATCCACACTGTTCTTTGATTTGTGGGGCAACAGGTTGCGGCAAAACAAGATATGTTTTGGATTTATTACAGACTGTTTACATAAATCACTTTGAACACATAGTCATATTCTGTCCAACCATAAAGCATAACAGAACATACAAGGAGAGAAAATTCATATGGTCTGATCAAAATATATTTATTGTAAATCCTTCTGATCGTCTAAATGTTTGCTTGGAGCATTATTTCGATCTTTTTCAGAACACGCCAACACTGTTTATTATTGATGACTGTGCAGCAGAACGTGACATTGTTAGAAAGAAAAGTGCACTAGCAAAGCTTGCATTCAGTGGACGACATGCATTAATATCAGTTTGGATATTAACACAAAAATACAATGCAGTTCTGAAAGACTTTAGAGAGCAACTCAAAACAATAACATTGTTCTATTCAAAGGACCGTGACAGTTTTGAAGAGTGTCTTCGAGAAAATGATGTCATTGAAAACAAACAGGAGAGAGAAAAAATAAAGAATAATCTGAAATCTTCTAAGCACTCGAAACTGGTTTTAAAAACTGATCAACCAGTTCAGTATGTATGTTTGTAGAAATCCTTGCTAAGTTCTTGTCAAGTTCTTACTCAAGTTCTTACTCAAGTTCTTGTCAAGTTCTTACTCAAGTTCTTACTCAAGTTTTTACTAAGTTCTTACTCAAGTTCTTGTTAAGTTCCTACCTAAGTTCTTACTCAAGTTCCTACCTAAGTTCTTGTTAAGTTCCTACCTAAGTTCTTACTCAAGTTTAATTACTAGATTTTAATTTTATTCTGCATCAAAATAAAATGAACTGTGATGAATTGCTGATGCAGACTGCTACAGATATTGAAATCTGTGACAGTAGGACTATACCTGATAAAAAAGAAAGATTGTATTCACTTGCTGTTTGTGGAAAAACAAAACACTACCTTGGGCAGCAGTTAACTGTGGAAGAAGTACAACATCTTTCCTCAGAAGATATAGAAAAGTATCATGGACGGTATGAATCAGTGCTTGGTTCTAAGATGGTTAGAAGTATTGGACAGACTGTTATAGGTTTGTACACAAAGATTTTTGGACATTTTACACCTCTCGACTCGGAGGAAGACTTAACACATGATCTAACTCATGACCCTGTTGTTTCCAAGTCCCTCGAATCTCTTGCCTGTGACCTGTATTATCGATTTGGTGCTTTATTAGTACCATTTGTTGCTGGATTAATTACTTTCAAACACATTAATTTTCAGAATAAAAAAGATGACAGATCAGTTGAAGCAGACAGTGGAGCAGACGAAAATACCAGAAGTGAACACAGTGACAAAGAAACCTGGTAGAGTAGAAGCAGGAAAAAAACTAGCCGAATGGAACAGACAAAAAAAGTTAAATCAAAAGGCAAAGCAGAACATTATGTCTGAAGTTGAGCAGACACCAAACATTCCTGAAGTGACTAAGGTCACACAAACTGATCAAGAATTAAAATCTTCATTTCTATCATACAGAAAAGTAGCTGTAGCAGCTGTTGTTGGAGGAGGTGGATACTTGCTTTACAAACTTTGGCAAGGCAAATATAAAGTGTCAGAAAAACCAAAATCAGAAACACCAAAATCAGAAACACCAAAACCAACAAACAAAGCAGTACAAACAATAAAAAAGCCCACAGTAGTACCTGCAGTGGATTCATTTCATATGGAATAATTTTAATATTTTAATTTTGATAACATAAAAATGAGTTCTGAAAAGACAATAGTTAATCTAGTTTATCACGCTGCAGTGATTGGAGGCTTGAGTGTAGGTTACACAATGCTGGGTAAAAGTCTCCTCAGAATGAAACCAGCCGACTTGGGAAAGTTAGACTTCGAAGACGGTGCTAAACTAATTGGTGTTGTGACAGCTTCCTTTGCAACAAAAGACTTCCTGGTGAAGCAAGGAATTATTCCAGAAAATATAAACATGTAAGACAATAAAATGGCTAGCTTGGTTATGATGGTGGGAGGTGCGATTGTAAATGCGCTTGCATTTTCTGGCAGCAACTATTTGTTTTCTAAACTGCAAAATGGTGAAGAGAGGGAAAGGCACAACAAAGCCATGGAACAACTGGCGAAAGCACAGGATGAATACGAGAAGAAACGAATTGCGCAGTTAGACTTTATGAATGATAAACTCAGGCAGCAAGGACATGCAAACAAAACCTTTGCCAATGTTGATGCAGCCATTCAAGAATACTATCTTGTAACTGGAAAGAAAATGAAGACAAGTGCTCCTCCAAAACTGGGTGACTTTTATCAGCCTTCAGAAGAGCAGAAGGTGGGAGAGATTGTTTTCATTGTTATTGGTATGGCTGTTGTTTACTTTATTGCGCGTGCTGTCAAATCTTAATATTCTGTCATTTAAAAAACCATGAGTGATGCTTTGTTATCTAAAATATATTATTCCCCAAAAGGATACTGGAAAGGAAGAACTGCTATTGACAAGCTCAGTGACGCAGCAGGTGTTTCTCAAGATATAGCAAAGAAATGGTTGTCAAAGCAGGCGGTTTGGCAGATCTATTTACCTGCACCAAGAAAAATTACACGACCACACTTTGTTAACATTAAACCGAATGACACTCATCAAATAGACCTGCTGTATTTACCGCATGACACAGTCAGAAGGAAGAAATATAAGTATGCACTGACTGTAGTTGATGTTGCAACAAGATACAAAGATGCTGAACCGTTGACAGAGAAAAGTGCTATAGCTACAGCTGTTGCCCTGCAAGAAATTTACAGACGTGGACCACTAAAGTATCCCAGAATGATTCAGTGCGATGATGGTAAGGAGTTTAAAGGAGCTGTCAACCAGCTTCTGTTAAAACATCATGTTACAGTGAAGAGAGGTATTCCAGGAAACCACAGGTCACAGGCTATTGTTGAGAGCTTTAACAAACAGTTGGCAGAAAAACTGTTTTCATATCAGTACCATCAGGAATTTTTGGACACAGAAAGTAAATTGCGTAACACTGAATGGGTCAAAAGATTACCATCAGTACTTAGAGCAATGAATCTGGAGGTATTTAAAGCTACAGGGTTAAGACCAGTTGATGCAATCAAACAGAAAACAATACCTGTTGCTCCAAAGTCAACAACACCAGTGGCATTACTACCTTTCAATCAGAAAGTCAGATATTTATATGCACCCGGTGAAGCTGAGGGTGACAGCAGGAAGCGTGCAACGGATCCAATCTGGAGTATTGACATTCATGAAATCAAGAGAGTAGTAGAGACAAATCCACCTATATATTACTTGAGAGAACCAGCACCGCAAAGAGCCTTTGTAAAAGAGGAATTACAATTAGTTCCACGTGGTACAAATGTTAAATGATTTTTTATTTCAGATTTTATAGTGTTAACAAAAATGGAAGCTCTGAGAAAGAATTCTAAGCAACTTCATTTTTTTAATTTATATTTTTATTTTGAGTTATAAAATCAAACTCACAGCGATGGAAGACTCTGTATTAGAATCTTTATCGACAGTATTTGACACCGTTGAATTACAAGTAACGGATCCTCAAAATGTGCAGTCCAGTGTGCAAGACGCCATTGAACAAATTCCAAACAATTTGTTGATTGAACCTCCAGTAAAAGTGCAGATAGTCAGTTTAATAAAATACAAAACAGTCAGTGATGAGGTGCTAGAAGTTCATGTTTCAACCAGACAACTAGCACTTAATTCTATGGCAGAATTGAATGGAAACTGGGCAGATGAAATGATGAAACGGTTTGAGCAAGCTGCAGAGGATGCAAAGATGAAAGGATCCGGATGGTCAGAAGGTGAAATTCTAAAAATAGAATTGAAGCTAAGTAAATTTGCCCCCATCAGAGGTAGAAGTTACATACCTTTACCTCCTGCTCTTGTCAAAAAACGTGCTGTGCTGAACATAAAGAATGATGATGACAAATGTTTTATGTGGTGTGTTCTGGCAAGACTGTACAGTGTAAAGAAAAATGCAGAAAGAGTGTCTAACTATCATGCATACAGAAATAAACTAAACTTTACTGGTATTGAATTTCCTGTCAGCATTACAAGCATTGACAAATTTGAACAGCAAAACAAACCCATCACCGTAAATGTTTACACGTGGGATGAGGAAGATGAACTGAAACCAGTCAGAATATCAAAGAACTCACCAACGATTGGTGATTGTGATACTAACCATGTTGACATGTTACTAATGACTGATGGTGTAAAATATCATTACACTTTGATTCGTACAATGAGTAGACTGATGGCGAGCACAAGCAATCACAATAGTAAACAAGACTTTTGTAGGCGATGTCTCTTGCGTATTCCATCAATTCATGCAGCACTTATACACAAGCAACATTGTAAGAGCGTTGATGATGCGGTTGTGAAGTTAACAACACCACCGCCAGACAGCAAAGTGTATTTTAAGAATGTATGCAAACTACAGAAAAGTCCTTATGTTGTTTATGCTGACTTTGAATCTATCATTGTGCCATATGAAGGACCTTTACCAAAAGACCTACCTAAAACAGTAACTCTAAGTAATCATCAAGTCTGTTCATATGCATTTATTGTTGTTAGTTCAGATGGTAAACATTCTAAACCGCAATTGTACAGAGGACCTAATGCAGCAAAGAACTTCTTACAGCAAATGAACCAAGTGCGAAATGACTGCTCCAAACAACTGAATCTTTCAGACATTGTTATGAAACCGGAAGACCAAGAACAGTTTAACTCTACCACACAGTGTTGGATATGCGAACAAAGTCTAACACCAAACACAGACAATCCAATAGTAAGAGATCATGATCATGTAAGTGGGCAGTTCCGAGGAGCAGCACACAGCAAATGTAATCTACAATTAAAGTTTGATCCTAAGACTTGGAAGCTTCCAATCTTCTTCCATAACTTGCGCGGTTATGATTCACATCTGATCATGCAGGCAGTAACTGATGAATACAAAGCAAGATGCATTGCGCAGTCTTCAGAAAAGTACATGGCCTTTACTCTGAATAGTTTATACTTCTACGATTCTGCTCAACATCTGATGGGAACACTTGAGTCTTTATCTTCATCACTAACTGCTTTCCCAATCACATGTAAGTACTTTGACAGTGACTTAGTTAGAAAGGGAGTCTATCCATATGAATACATGGATTCGTGGGAGAGGTTTGATGAAGATGAGTTACCACCAAAGGATGCTTACTTCTCACGGCTGAAGGGTAAAGGTATAAGTGACGAAGACTATGAACACGCTAAGACTGCATGGAATAAATTAGGATGTAATACAATGGGTGATTATCATGATCAATATTTGTTGGCTGATGTTTGTTTACTTGCAGATATATTTGAGAATTACAGAAGAACATGTATGAAGCACTACAATCTAGATCCTTCACATTACATATCTGCACCAGGCATGAGCTGGGATGCATTTCTTAGATTTACAGGAGTAAAGATTGACTTGCTATCAGATCTACCTACACTTCAGATGATTGAAAATGGACTACGTGGAGGAATCAGTATGGCTTCACACAATTACTGCAAAGCCAACAACAAATACTTGGACGACTTTGATCCTATGAAACCTTCTAATTACATCATGTATCTAGATGCAAACAATTTGTATGGTTGGGCAATGTGTCAGACGCTTCCACTTCGGAACTTTAAGATCTATTCAGGACCATTTTCACAATGTGTTGTGCTGACAATATTAAAAGCAGGCCCAGACAGTCGAAAGGGATGGATACTAGAAGTTGACTTAGACTATCCACTATCACTTCATGATCTACATAATGATTATCCTTTAGCGGCTGAGAGGTTAAAAGTAAACCCAAGAGAACCTCCAAAGCTGGTGCCCAATCTGTTTCACAAAAAGAAGTATGTGTGTCACTACAGACTGTTACAGTTTTACATTAGACATGGATTGATTTTGAAGGCTGTTCATCGTATAATTTTATTTGATCAAGAACAGTTTATGAAACCTTACATCATGAAAAACACAGAACTGAGAACCAAAGCCGCTGATGCATCAGAGAAAGACTTTTTTAAACTGATGAACAACAGTTGCTTTGGTAAGACAATGGAAAACCCACACAAGAGAAAGGATGTTAGACTTGTTACAAGAGAAAATGAGGCCATCAAGCTGACATCCAAACCACAGTATCAAGACTTTAAATACTTTCATGAACAGCTGTATGGTATCTTAATGAAAAAACTTGTAGTCAAGCTTGACAAACCAGTATTCATAGGCTTTACTGTGCTAGAGTTGTCAAAACTGTTGATGCTTGAGTTTTTGTATGATTATTTGAAACCAAGATATCCCAAATCGAGAGTACTTTACACAGACACAGATTCATTCTTACTTGACATTCCAGCGGATGACATTTACAAAGATCTAGAAGCTGAAAGTCCTGCAGTAAAAGGAAAAGATTCTTTTTATGACACTTGCGACTACCCTAAAGAATCACCATTGCACTCAAATGTTAACAAGAAGGTTATTGGAAAGATGAAAGATGAAATGAATGGGAAGATAATTAAGGAGTATGTTGGATTGCGTGCAAAGATGTACAGTGTTGCAAGTGAGAAAGGGGTGGTTAAAAAAGCAAAGGGTGTAAGCAAACAGGTTGTAAAGTCGAGCATATCGCATGATAACTACAAGGAAGCACTGTTTCAGAAGCGAGTGTTTCACCATGACAACCCTAAGATCAGTTCCGCGCTTCATCAGATCAACACAACTATTGTAAACAAGAAATCTTTAGATGCTAATGACACAAAGCGCGTTTATTCATCACCAGAATATTCTTATGCAATTGGGCACTGGAGAACAAACGCGACTCCAAATAGTCTGAGTGTGTAATAAGAATTTTTGTCAATCGGGAAAACCCGCTATGACAGCTTTGTTTTGACTGCAGCGGGGAAAAGGACGTTGCTTGTGAAAGGGGAGTGTTTGTGAAAGGGGAGAAGGCTTTGTTGAGTTTCAAAGCAGCCACCAAGTACACTTATCAAAAGCTTGAATCAAATAAACAAGTCAATTGAATAAGTTAACACTCGGCGGCCGCCCGAAGGCAGCCTAAATATTGAAGCGTAGTGAAGCGTAGTGAAGCGTAGTGAAGCGTAGTGAAGCGAAGCGTTGAAACAGAGTGAAGCAAAAACAATAACACAGCTGAAGCAGGGTGTTGAAGCAGGATGATTAAGAAGACAGCCAAAGCAGGGCAGGCGCAGCAAACCGTACATGCATGATCGTTACTATATTTAGAATCACGTCATTACTATTTTTGAAACCGTACATGCATGATCGTTACTATATTTAAACACTTGTCTAACAGTGCAGGCGCAGTGTGATACTTCTGTTGTTGCGCACAAACAAGCACTGTAAGTCTAAGACTGGGACTGTTGGAGCTCTGATGTGACAGGAATATGCGGCGTTTCTGACCAGTACTCTCTGTACTCTTCGATCTGGAGCATCTCTTCGATTTGTTTAAGTTTGCCCATGATAAAACTGATTGGCAAACCAACAGTGGTAAATCGCGGAAATGCATAAAGCGATCTAGCAACGGCGCGTAGTCTACGCGCATGAACATCGGAATAGCCAGTTTTTGCTTTCAACCAGTCAGCCCACGTTTCTTTCATTCTCCCTTCTTTTCTTTGCTTCTCCTGCCATTGTTTGCACATAATCAAAAACTGTCCAAACTGAATGTAAATTAAGATTTGTTGTGCGTCCTGTCTTTTGAGATTTCTCATCCCTTTTTGCAGTCTTTCCACAATATCTTTTTCATTTTCTGCTTGAGCAAAATAAGCATTTGTGAAAGCTTCTGTGGATATAGCATGGCTAACATCTGCTTGGTTTGAAACGAGATAGTGATGTAAATCACTTGGCGTTGTTGGTTCTACTCTCTTTTTCTTTCCGTCTTTTTCTTTGAACAAATCTTCTATCTTCCTTTTTGGTTTTTTGGGCAGTCTCATTAATCCTTCTGTTTTAGCCTTAACTGCTATTAAGGCCATCTGCTCAAAATATTTTCTATTCTCTTCTAGTACATGCTGTTCTTCTTCTGTCCAAAATTCTGATGGTGTTGGCGCTGGTAGTGGGACATTACAAGCTTGTTCCATGTCAGGTAGAATTAAAGTTGTTGACCGCCTAGAATAATCTAACAATTCTTGATGAACATTTTGCGATTCAAGAAGCTCTTTCTCTAATTCTGCGACATTCACCTTGTTAAATTAAGCACTTTTTTCACTGAAACACAAACACGTCTTCACAGAACAGCACCTCAATACGAAATGGCGAGACAGGTCTGCCTGGTTGCTAACAACACAAACTAGATCGGGTTGTTATCAACACACAGTGGTGGGCGGAAGTGACGTAACTGTTGCTATCACATGATTTAATCTTGTCTTGCCATTGGAGGAATATAGAAGACAGGCTTGCTGTTTGTTTTTACCAGATCAATACGGTAGTTATGGCTTGCCGACGACGGGCAGATTGGATCGAAACACACGCTGGCTGTTTGGAGTGGCTCAACTAGTTAATATTTCAATGGAAACTAAATTTAGCGTTGTATCAGAGAAAGGGAGAATGTACGTTCTGGGTTACTGATTCCGACAGACCCGGCATTGGTTCAAAACAACCTTACTTTACTATATTTTTTTTGGGTATGGATTTATGCAGTATTTTTCTGATTTTGTCGCATGTTTCATTTTAGTAAAAGTTTAGTCCAGAAGCCTATTTTGCGTTAATATTTAGGGTCTGTCGGAATCGGTGAGCCAGAACGTACATTCTCCCTTTCTCTAACATCTATTTGTCCGTGTCCTCTCGTCGTTGGTTTTGTAGTTTGTACAGTGGAAACAACCTTTCAAGACTGACCCTCCCAACCTGATTGTAAGAATCGCCCCTTTCATTTAATGACCTTGTTTTCCGGATTTTTAGGGTCTTCCTTTACTCCGTAACCCCCCCCCCCCCCCCCCAGAAGAAAAGTACACGCCAGTGAATACAGCATACACTTGCGTGACATGTAAAATTAACTTCAGACTGAATGTTTCGCCCCAAATGTCAAGCGCTACAATAATCTTGAGGGAGTTATTCGGGAGATTTTGCCGTTATCTTTCTGGGACAAGAAAGCTGACCGAGAGGAGATGGTCATGTGCATATGCGTCCAATATTCGCTTGAACGAATATACTGATCCTTATATCAACATTTTGTTTTCAGATTTCTGTTCCACACTGGGCCGCGTGACTGGTTTTCTCAGAGTTAAAACAGCGCCGCAGCCACCGACACTCAACACTGACCGCCTCGTTGTGGGGCTGTGAGAAACAGGTTTAGGGCAAGACGGGAATGCAACACTTCCAGGCACCTGCGTACTTCCTTCTGCTATGTCTGCAAGTGGTGCAGCAACCACCCATCGCCTCAATACGCCAGCATCACGTGGACAACAGTTCTGAGCAGGTAATGAGACATCACTGAATAAAACTCTTATTTTCAAACTTTTTATCGAGATGCACAAACATGCATGGCAGATAAGTTAAGAAAAAGTAATCAGAAATTCCTGATAAAGTTTTTCTTACGAATTTCTTAATTTCTTAACTTAATTTCTGGTTTCAAACCAACGATAATTTTGAATCCAAAGTGTCCTGTCTCATGTCCCAAACTCTTGACATACAGGTAAGTTTCACCCAACGAAGACCTTTCATTTCTTTAATTCAATGCAACCGTTGGTACCCAACACTGGTACTTGATCGCTATGGTGAAAATCTGAAAGAACAAACAAAAACCACTCTCAGAACATTTGTGAGAAATACTTTTCCAACTCAAGGAAAGTAATAATCACACTCACTAAACCACCTTGAAGTGGAGTACACCAAAAACGAAATGAACAAATATCCCAACAAGTCGCGTAAGGCGAAAATACAATATTTAGTCAAGTAGCTGTCGAACTCACAGAATGAAACTGAACGCAACGCAACGCAGCAAGCCCGTATACTCGTTGCATCGTCACTCCACTGCCCGTGGCAAAGGCAGTGCCCGTGGAATTGACAAGAAGAGCGGGGTATTCGTTGCGCTAAGGATAGCACGCTTTTCTGTACCTCTCTTCGTTTTAACTTTCTGAGCGTGTTTTTAATCCAAACATATATCTATATATTTTTGGAATCAGGAACCGACAAGGAATAAGATGAAAGTGTTTTTAAATTGATTTCGAAAAAAAAATTGATAATAATTTTTATATATTTAATTTTCAGAGCTTGTTTTTAATCCGAATATAACATATTTATGTTTTTGGAATCAGCAAATGATGGAGAATTTAAGACAAACGTAAATTTGGATCGTTTCATACATTTTTATTTTTTTTTACAATTTTCAGATTTTTAATGACCAAAGTCATCAATTAATTTTTAAGCCACCAAGCTGAAATGCAATACCGAAGTCCGGGCTTCGTCGAAGATTACTTGACCAAAATTTCAACCAATTTGGTTGAAAAATGAGGGCGTGACAGTGCCGCCTCAACTTTCACGAAAAGCCGGATATGACGTCATCAACGACATTTATCAAAAAAAGTGAAAAAAACGTTCGGGGATTTCATACCCAGGAACTCTCATGTCAAATTTCATAAAGATCGGTCCAGTAGTTTAGTCTGAATCGCTCTACACACACACACACACACACACACACACACGCACAGACAGACAGACACACATACACCACGACCCTCGTCTCGATTCCCCCTCGATGTTAAAATATTTAGTCAAAACTTGACTAAATATAAAAATAGAACATTGTACGATTTCCAACAATTGAAAGGCAGCAAGAGAGTGAGAGTTTCATTCTGTGAGTTTGACAGATTGACTAAATGTTGTAATTTTGCTTTACGCAACATTTTTCTTTTTCCTTCGAGCTTGACGGGAGGGACGGGATGAAGTCCACCCTTGGAATTCCAACTTAAACAATTGAAATATATTTGTATTGTTGTCCAAAATATGATCTTGCAAGAACCTTGATGTTCTTGATCTGTGTCAAAAATACATGTTACCTATTATTGCGGGGATATAACTCAGTTGGTAGCGCGCTGGATTTGTATTCAATTGGCCGCTGTCAGCGTGAGTTCGATCCCAGGTTCGGCGGAAATTTATTTCGGAGTTAACTTTGTGTGCAAACTCTCTTCGGTGTCTGAACCCACCCCCCGTGTACACTACATTGAGTGTGCACGTTAAAGATCCCACGATTGACAAAAGGGTCTTTCCTGGCAAAATTGCTTAGGCACAGTTAATAATTGTCTACCTATACCCGTGTGACTTGGAATAATAGGCCGTGAAAGGTAAATATGCGCCGAAATGGCTGCAATCTACTGGCCGTATAAAATTTCATCTCACACGGCATCACTGCAGAGCGCCTAGAACTGTACCCACGGAATATGCGCGATATAAGTCTCATTGATTGATTGATTGATTGATTAACATTTATTTTTAACATGGCTTCTTCTGTGGTTATTATCATACCTGACGGTGTTGTATTTTTGGTTGTGCTTGACAGAAGCCGAACGATCAAACATCTTTGGTCAGGAACTCCTGGTCCTCCTCGGACAGACAAGAGCGGAGCAGGCGCCACTACAAAAGACCTTCGGTGTTCAGATTTCGGCTTCACGCGATTTAAGGCTCTTTATGAGAGCCTTACGCACATTGTGGAGGTATGAACAAGTTTCTATGCATATAGCTGTCTCGTTGTTTTTTCATGTGCGACTCACGTAATCACAGTTTTATAGTAATGATCGAGTGGGGGTCATATCTTTGACTGGGTGACGATTTGCTTTTCATTTAGAGGGCGGTCCAAAAAAAAGCGTCTTATTTTCTTTTTACATTTTGTCAAGTTTTGACTAAATGTTTTAACGTAGAGGGGGGAATCGAGACGAGGGTCGTGGTGTATGTGTGTGTGTGTGTCTGTGTGTGTGTGTGTGTAGAGCGATTCAGACTAAACTACTGGACTGATCTTTATAAAATTTGACATGAGATTTCCTGGGTATGAAATCCCCATTTTTTTTTCTCATTTTTTCGATAGATGTCTTTTATGACGTCATATCCGGTTTTTGTAAAAGTTGAGGCGGCACTGTCACACCCTCATTTTTCAATTAAATTGATTGAAATGTTGGCCAAGAAATCTTCGACGAAGGCCTGGGTTTGGTATTGCATTTCAGCTTGGTGACTTAAAAACTGAGAGTTTGGTCATTAAAAATCTGAATTGTAAAAAAAATATTTTTTTTATAAAACGATCCAAATTTACGTTCATCTTATTCTTTATCATTTTCTGATTCCAAAAACATAAATATGTTATATTTGGATTAAAAACAAGCTCTGAAAATTAAAAATATAAAAATTATTATCAAAATAAAATTGTCGAAATCAATTTAAAAACACTTTCATCTTATTCCTTGTCGTTTCCTGATTCCAAAAATATATAGATATGTTTGGATTAAAAACACGCTCAGAAAGTTAAAACGAAGAGAGGTACAGAAGAGCGTGCTATCCTTCTCAGCGCAAATACTACCCCGCTCTTCTTGTCAATTTCACTGCCTTTGCCATGAGCGGTGGACTGACGATGCTACGAGTATACGGTCTTGCTGCGTTGCATTGCGTTCAGTTTCATTCTGTGAGTTCGACAGCTACTTGACTAAATGTTGTATTTTCGCCTGACGCGACTTGTTTATCGCATTTTTGACTGCAAAGAGATTTGGACATTTGTTCACCAAACAATAGCTGATTGGTGGAAGATAATGTCTTGCAAATTTCGTAGAAACGGGTCTGCCCTTAGTAGTTGATAATGTTCTTGTGTTGAATGCCTTCAGACCGACACGTAGAAAGGATGTGTGAAGCCAGGATTCCCTAACACACTCGAGCAGAACGCTGAGATGTCTCTTTGTTCTATGCCTTCAGGTTGACTCTGTGGGCCGAGTGCTGCGCCTCCCAGGCAACGCAGCAGCTCGGCTCAGCTCCCTCCTCAACGAGGCTGCAGATGGCCTCCCGTTGCCCCTGGAGGAGCTGTGCCATATAGGTACAGAATGACCTACGGCACAGACCTCGACCCCAGGAGGTCCTGACCATGAGCGACACGTTGCAGGTGAGACATAGTACATGATATGCTCACGCGTCAAAGCTGTTATGTTTACTAATCTTAGCCCCTGGATTATTTTTAGTTTTTGTAGTGATATGTGTGCAGGTGCATTTATGACTATATTTCCGGCTTCAGTGTATGAGTGCATCTGTTTGTGTGTGTACGGGCAGTGTGTGTGTGTGTGTGTGTGTGTGTGTGTGTGCGTGCGTCTGTGTGCCACTTCACGACTTTATTTCTTCCCTAATATAAATAGAATACTTATATTTGTGAACTGACACTCACTCACACACACACACACACACACACACACACACACACACACACACACACACACACACACACACACACACACACACACACACACACACAAAGTGCTGTCTGTGTTCTTCACATAAATTTGTTGTTTTCTCTAACACTTTATATTTTTGCAGCTCCAATCCAAAGAGCTGTGAGAGCTTTGCTCACATCCCTGGGAGAGGCGGGCCCTCCCTTGCTGCCACTGGCCATTGCACAGTTTCTCCCAAGTAAGCTTTTCTTATGTTTTTATTTGACGTAAAAAAAAAAAACACCACCATAAATGACAGCGGCTCCCATGGGGTCGCCTTCACGCGGCGGGAGTGTATCCACAGAGCTACCCCACCCCTTTACTTCTCTTCTTTTGTCTTATTTCTGCCTTAATAATAATAATAATTGTCAGTAAGTACTGGTGTCACATGACTGATGTGAACCAGTTGATTGGCTAATGGCGATGCGCTAAAACTGTTAGCGCACTCTTGGAGTGCGCTAACTTTTCCACAGAGCGTATTCTTGCGCCCTTTGCCTAAGCGAGACTGCTCTCATCCTCAGAATTAATTAATGACATGTAGCTTATATTCTCCACAATACCAAATGACCATAAATTCCCTGCTTCTCAATTAAAGCAGAAGTGGTTTTTTTTCTGACAGATTGCATGTGCCTGTGCCAGTGCCAGTGATCTAAAAAAATAGAAGCCGCTGTGTTTCATCTAATTTTCGCCGACTTGCATAGATTCTTCTCATATGCCGTGTTAGTGGCATGTAGCTTATCATCCACATTACCAAATGATGAGTTAGTATACAATTCCCAGCGGCTAACAGAAAACACAAGTGTTATTCCGATAACGTACCAGCTAGACCAGTTTGGAAGACTGACTCGATCGACTCTGTAGCAGACAACACAGAAATACGACTACATCAGTTCAGTAAATGAATGGTTTCAGAATTATTATTTCAAAGCAAGAACAATCGTAATCGAAAACGTGTAAGGTTCAGAACGTTCTTACCATATATAAGATTTATTAGCAGCCTGCCTCATGCGTACAGACTCAGTGCAGACTGCAGTCGTTCCATTGCCCAGGTTGGCAGGTAGCCTAGCAGACGACATTAACCCCGCTCAGCAAATTAACATGTTGGGCAAATGTGAACGAAAAAACGATGGGGATATAATACGTGTAGGGTTCAGAGCATTCTTACCGTTCATGTTTAGTATCAGACTCCCCGATGAGCGAAGATAGAACACGAGAAATGTGCCACATTTGTTTTGAAAATGTGCGAACCGTCGAGTCCCGCTTTGAGTCAATTCAAGGGGAGTCACTCCGCATAGTCAATCCGTCGAAGCTCGACTGGAGGTTTCGAATCGCAAATAATGAAGAGCCTTTCTCCGAGTTCAAATGAGGTCTCTCTGAAAGATCATCACTGTTCAGATTAACGCTACACTGGAATTTACCAACAGAAATTAAAATGCGTGTGACGAAAGCACGACACACTTGAGACACCCCACACAAAAGTAGATCTTTACTGTGCACGACCTGACCACACAGTTATGCCTATTCAAATGCGCATTGCAAAATGTGCGTTTGGAATCTTCTTTTTTCTATGGCGGTACTGACAATATCGTTATTGAAACAATCCCAGTGCACTAAGGGATTTATAGAGCAAATCTCGAAAATAATTATTGAACTCAGCGCTATGCGCTTCGTTCAATAATGAATTTTCTCGATTTGCTCTATAAATCCCTTAGTGCACTGGGATGTCTCAATAACTTAAATAATAATAATAATAAGAACATTTATATAGCGCTAAATCAAAAACTTTCGTTAAAAAGGCTTGCTCTAAGCGCTTGACATCTAAACTAAAACGTCATTCACACTCTTTACAATGATGTACAAGAACTTCATGTCACACTCTTTCATTCAGTATAACACCATTCACACAGTTATTATTCTGTACAAAACAATAAGTTAGTCTAACATTTAAAATGTTCATAAAATGAAAACAAGAGAAAACCAGACTGATTAAAACAACTGCTTAGTGCTAACAAAACATGAATCTTAATAATAACGTAATACATGTTTAACTATTAAGACCATAAAAAAACCTATATGCTAAAATAACTTCGAACTTTTATAAACTTCTTATAAAATACACAACACATCTAGATAAACACCAGAATGATAAAACAAAAGACAACTCGTTAAACCATTAAATGCATCAATGTCTAAAACACGAAAGACTCAAATATAAAATACACAATTCTCTAAAATTGTTTATTAAAACTGAAACCGACCTGCTCAAAGTAAACCATACCCACCCCCTCCCTACCCACCCCCAACCCTCCTCCTACACTAAATACTAATTATTTCTACTCTTAACTTCCCAACTACACGTTATCCATAAACTATGCACAGGAACATGTGTGTCAGCATTATGTGGCACCGACATGACTTGTGCATATCTAGCCTACAGCTAAGGGTTAAAATTAAAGGACTACTGCAATAAAAAATTATATTTATAATAATTTAAAACAAAAGACAAAAATAACAAGCTGAATAGAGATGGAACCGTTACAGAACAGGATGGCAAAATGTTGCGACTTTAGGAGTTGTGTTTCAGGAAGAGGTGAGTTTTGAGTGCTCGCTTGAATGACTGTACTGACTGAGAGTGGCGAATGTGAGAGGGGAGAGAGTTCCATTGAGTAGATGCGCAAAATGCAAAAGTGCGTTGTCCATATGCTTTTGATTTTGTGTGTGGGATGACTAGGGTGCGGCCTTACCAGTCCTTTCACCTATATTTCCTTCCAAGAAAACTCTCCCTACTATTCCCTGCAGTTTTCCAATTCTTTTCTTGTCTTATTTCTACCTGACTGGATCCATCACCTTTATTTCACTTACCAAGTCTTCTTTTCCACATCCTTATTTCTCTGCCCCCCGCATGTCGTAAGAGGCGACTAACGGATTCTGTTTCTCCTTTTACCCTTGTTGAGTGGTTCTTGTATAGAATATAGTCAATGTTTGTAAAGATTTTAGTCAAGCAGTATGTAAGAAATGTTTAGTCCTTTGTACTGGAAACTTGCATTCTCCCAGTAAGGTCATATATTGTACTACGTTGCAAGCCCCTGGAGCAATTTTTTGATTAGTGCTTTTGTGAACAAGAAACAATTAACAAGTGGCTCTATCCCATCTCCCCCCTTTCCCATATTCCATCTACCCCCTTTCCCTCGTCGCGATATAACCTTCGTGGTTGAAAACGACGTTAAACCATAAATAAAAGATAAATGACAGCCCCATGAGCAAATTTGATTAGTGCTTTTGTGAACAAGAAACAAGACTAGTGGCTCAATCCTATCTCCCCCCTTCCCTCTGTCACGATAAGACCTTCGCGGTAAAAAACGACATTAAACACCAATTAACAATTAAGACAAACCTACAAGACCTCAATCAAATCACTGTTGAACTTGCGGACTGAAACGCACTGAATTTTTTCACTAAGACAATACAGCTTCGCCGAGAATGAAGTCTCTCTTTTTTTTTTTTTCGTGAAAAATGAAGTGAAATTGGCAAGCCAGAATAGCGCGGTAGCGTATTGCGCTAAGCACGCTTTCCTGTATTTTTGAGTCACTTGAGAAAAAGTGACTATGTAATCGGTCAGGGTTAGTCTGTCCGGTCCGGCCGGTCGTCCGTAGACACCACCTTAACGTTGGACTTTTCTCGGAAACTATCAAAGCGATCGGGCTCATATTTTGTTTAGTCGTGACCTCCAATGACCTCTACACTTTAACGATGGTTTCGTTGACATTTGACCTTTTTCAAGGTCACAGGTCAGCGTCAAAGGAAAAATTAGACATTTTATATCTTTGACAAAGTTCATCGGATGTGATTGAAACTTTGTAGGATTATTCTTTACATCAAAGTATTTACATCTGTAGCCTTTTACGAACGTTATCAGAAAAACAAGGGAGATAACTAGCCTTTTCTGTTCGGCAACACACAACTTAACGTTGGGCTTTTCTCGGAAACTATAAAAGTGACCGGGCTCAAATTTTATGTGAACGTGACTCATTGTGTTGTGAATAGCAATTTCTTCCTGTCCATCTGATGCCTCATATAATATTCAGAACTGCGAAAGTGACTCGATCGAGCGTTTGCTCTTCTTGTTTAAGTGGCGCCTGAACTGGGCGACGACACCGTCAAAACACAGTTCGTGTCCTGTTGTAAGCTCTAGGAGCACCAGTAGCTCCACCGCCCTGATATGGCCCTTCGTGGTCGGCTGGGCGTTAAACAAACAAACCAGTAGCTCCTGTCCAAAGGTTTCTCTGTGTTCCTCTTCTGTCAAGCACAACCAACAATACAACACCGTCAGGTATAATGATAACCACGGAAGCAGCCATGTTAAAATAAATGCTACATTAACAATAATAGGTATTCTGTATTTGAGAAAAAATATATTTGACACAAATCAAGAATCAAGGTTCTTGCAAGATCTGTGTCCCCTCTTTTCCCGTCGCGATATAACCGTCGTGGTTGAAAACGACGTTAAACACCAAATAAATAAAGAAAGAATAATTAACTTGTGGGGTCGTGATTTAGCCTATTATGGTCCGCTGGACCCGAAAAACATAGCTAACTATTACAGAAAAGCAATGTACACGCTGTCGAAAATAACAGGTCACAATTGCTTACAAAAAGCAAACACACTCCGGGTTATCCACTCAAGTCGCTTACAGAAAAGCAATGTACACGCTGTCGAAAATAACAGGTCACAATTGCTTACAAAAAGCACACACACTCCGGGTTATCCACTCAAGTCGCTTACAGAAAAGCAATGTACACGCTGTCGGAACAGGTCACAATTGCTTACAAAAAGCAAACACACTCCGGGGTATCAACTGAAGTTGCTTAAATAAAAGCAATGTACACAGTGACACTGTCGGAATTAACAAATCACAATTGCTTACAAAAAGCAAACACACTCCGGGTTATCCACTCAAGTCGCTTACAGAAAAGCAAGATAAATATATCACCGGCACGGTTGGCCTAGTGGTAAGGCGTCCGCCCCGTGATCGGGAGGTCGTGGGTTCGAACCCCGGCCGGGTCATACCTAAGACTTTAAAATTGGCAATTTAGTGGATGCTCCGCCTGGCGTCTTGCATTATGGGGTTAGTGCTAGGACTGGTTAGTCCGGTATCAGAATGTGACTGGGTGAGATATGAAGCCTGTGCTGCGACTTCTGTCTTGTGTGTGGCGCATGTTATGTCCCCCCCCCCGGCGGGATAGGGTGAGTCCCCAATTGGTTGGGACGAGAAAGAAAAAGGCCCATGAGCAAATTTGATTAGTGCTTTTGTGAACAAGAAACAATTGACAAGTGGCTCTATCCCATCTCCCCCCTTCCCTCCATCGCGATATAACCTTGTGGTTGAAAATAAAGACCGCCCTGATATGGCCCTTCGTGGTCGGCTGGGCATTAAGCAAGCAAACAAACGGAAGCCAGAAATATAGTCATAAATGCATTAGCAAAAATATTACTACAAAAACTAAAAATAAGCCAGGGGCTAAGATTACTAAAAAGATAACAGCTTCGATGCGTGAGCATATAGTACTATCAAGTCTCACCTGCAAACTGTCCCTCATGGCGAGGACCTCCTGGGGATCCAGATCTGTGCCGTAGATCATCCTGTACCTACGGCACAGCTCCACCAAGGGCAATGAGACGTCTTGAGCAGAGAGTCAGTCTACCTGAAGGCATAGAACAAAGAGACATCTCAGCGTTTGGCTCGAGTGTGTTGGGGAATCTTGGATTCACACATCCTTTCTACGTGTCGGTCTGAAGGCATTCAACACAAGAACATTATTAACTACTAAGGGCAGACCCGTTTCTACGAAATTTGCAAGACATTATCTTCCACCAATCAGGTTTGGTGAACAAATGTCCAAATCTCTCTTTGCAGTCAAAAATGAGATAAAAAAGAAAAGACGCTTTTTTGGACCGCCTTCTAAATAAAAAAAACCAAATCGTCACCCAGTCAAAGATATGACCACCGCTCATTACTATACCACTGTGATTACTAAAGTGAGTCGCACATGAACAAAACGGACAGATATCTTCAGAAAAACTTGTTCATACCTCCACAATGTCTGACAGACTCTCGTACAGGGCCTTAAATCGGGTAAAACCCAAATCCGAACAGCGCAGGGGTGTTTGGAAGTGGCGCCTGTACTGGGCGACGACACCGTCAAAGCACAGCTCGTGCCCTGTCGTCTGCTCCAGGAGCACCAGTAGCTCCTGTCCAAAGGTTTCTCTGTGTTCCTCTTCTGTCAAGCACAACCAACAATACAACACCGTCAGGTATAATGATAACCACGGAAGCAGCCATGTTAAAATAAATGCTACATTAACAATAATAGGTAATCTGTATTTGAGAAAAAATATATTTGACACAAATCAAGAAAATCAAGGTTCTTGCAAGATCTGTGTAAAACGTCATATTTTGGTCAAAAATACAAATAACATTTCAATTGTTTAAGTTAGAATTCCAAGGGTGGACTTCATCCCGTCCCTCCCGTCAAGCTCAAAGGAAAAAGAAAAATGTTGCGTAAGGCAAAATTACAACATTTAGTCAATCTGTCAAACTCACAGAATGAAACTGAACGCACTGTATTTTGTCAACAAGACATAACAGCTTTGTCAATCCCCACGGCATAGACATCGCTCACTTTTCCAGTGCAACATGAAGTGAAATTGACAAGCCAGTATGGCACAATATCGTATTGAAACGGGTCAATCCAAGGTCAGAACAGCGCAAAGCACGCCTGAAGTGGCGTCGATATGCGGGGACAACCTCTGCGAACGTCATGTTATTGTTTTTAGGGCATACCATTGAATTAAAATTAGTTTCCCTGTGTTTTGAAATTTTCTTCATGCATTCGTTCTCGAATAGCATTTACTGCTGCAGAGACGAAACAATAAATTACCATCCAGACACAAACCACAAACGTTCAAGATGAAGAAATATTAGCACCATTTTCTTACCTTGATTTTACAACCATGACCTCAAGATTTCTGTAAGAGCACACAATATTGAATGGCATAATTTTATACGCTTTTGACTGAGTTTTGCCTTAAAGGACATTGTTGTGCTGCTTATACTCGTCTAAATACTCGTGCGAGTCAATGAAAGCCAATCCATACTACATAAACATCGCAAGACAAAAAGAAAAGACTTACTGTCCGGTAAGGCATTTCAATAACATACACATTAAACGAGTTCTTTGTCTTGATTGCAGATTAAAGCCAATTGGCAGCGTGATACTTGCTTTGCTTCTTTTTGAAAAGACTTGACTCAGTAAAAGGGGCCCTAACTCTGCCACACAGGTTACAATCCTGACAGTTATTTTCGAACATTGCCTTGAACCCTCAACAACCATAGGAAAGCACAACGATTTCATAACATGATATAGAATGATGTGAACTTATTTGTAGCACTGAATGAAATCTAAGTGTCTCTCATAATTACTGTCCATTATGTAACGTCACCTCCACAGGGCTATTAATATTGCCGCACAACAGTGGGGAACAAAAAAACAAGATGGCTGAAAGTCTTACCCCAATATCAAGGCTCAGCTGGGAGAAGTTGTCCCTGGTCGCTCTTTTGTGGCTGCATGTCCCACATGTCACTGAAATGAAGCAGAAGCATGAATTCACAGACAATGATGACACACACCATTGCAATTGCTACTGACAGTTTTTGTTAACATAAATTACAGATGGTAAGCAAAGCATTATCGTCTACATATATTTTAAGTGATCTTGGCAGGGTAACACAATTGCAAAGACCCCTTACACTGGGTGTTTTTATATAAAAAGAATTTACAAGAGAAAGTGTGCAGCAGTGTGGTCTACAGTTAAACTCCATTCTTTGACTGTTTTTCTGATTTTCAAACCAACCATAATTTTGAATCCAAAGGGAAATAACTCTGGCCTCTGGTCTTGAACATTCCTAACTTTCAACCTTGCTCAGATCTGTGGTGTACTACCGGCACGGTTGGCCTAGTGGTAAGGCGTCCGCCCCGTGATCGGGAGGTCGTGGGTTCGAACCCCGGCCGGGTCATACCTAAGACTTTAAAATTGGCAATCTAGTGGCTGCTCCGCCTGGCGTCTGGCATTATGGGGTTAGTGCTAGGACTGGTTGGTCCGGTGTCAGAATAATGTGACTGGGTGAGACATGAAGCCTGTGCTGCGACTTCTGTCTTGTGTGTGGCGCACGTTAAACGTCAAAGCAGCACCGCCCTAATATGGCCCTTCGTGGTTGGCTGGGCGTTAAGCAAACAAACAAAAATCTGTGGTGTACTGATCACCATTGCACTCGCTGGGGCGCTTTGTTTATTCTGCCATTTCTGTTCTTTAATTCATATCGGCCTTGAATGACTCTACGGGGGTTGAAAGAGTATAACACGACAAAATCCTTGTCAAATGTCAGCCTTGCATGACCCTACGGGGTTGAAAGGGTATAACACACAACAATCCTTTTATCAAATGTCAGCCTTGAATGACCCTATGGGGTTGAGAGGGTAAACACAATACAATCCTTTTATCAAATGTCAGCCTTGAATGACCCTACGGGGTTAAAAGGGTATAACACGATACAATCTTATCAAATAATGTCAGCCTTGAATGACCCTATCGTGTTGTAGCACAGTTAACGGTGCCCGTGCAAGGCTACACAGAGTGCCAGCAATCACAACACAGGAATCTCATCTGTACATGTATCGTTACAAATTTCTTTACCAGTATCAACTTAGTACCATCAAAAACAATGTTAATTAAGTTGCAGTTCAATTTAATCTCCCCCGCGGGTTAGGGGGAAAAATTTACCCGATGCTCCCCAGAGGCGACAAACGGATTCTGTTTCTCCTTTTACCCTTAAGTGTTTCTATACTGTTCAAAAAAAGAAACGCATAGTTGCTACTTGCCAAATTTGTTTTATTTGTCGAAAAAATTAACAGAAAATCCAATATTTAGATTATTTTTTTGAAATTTGGTATGGACACAGTTGAATGCACACACAGTTAATTTGCATCTTCAAATCAATCAGTCAATCAATACGATTGGGTGCCGAGGCTGTCAAGTCAGTAGGGGGTGTGACTGCCTTGAGCAGCAACAACTGCCCGGCACCTTCTAGGCATGGACTGGATCAGATGCCGGATATCTTGCTGTGGGATGGTGTCCCACTCCTCCTGAAGTGCCTGTAATAGATCGCGGTGATTTGCCGGCGCTTCTTCTCGCCTGCGCACATGTCTGTCCAATTCATCTCAGAGGTGTTCTATCGGGTTCATGTCTGGCGACATGGATGGCCAGGGAAGCACCTGGACATGGTGGTCGGTGAGGAACTGGGTGGTGAGTCGTGATGTGTGCGGGCGAGCGTTGTCCTGCTGGAATATGGCATCCTGGTCAGCCAGAAGAGGAAGGGCGTGTGGGCGCAGAATTTCCTCCACGTATCGCTGGGCAGTTATGCGCCCTTGGACGTGCACCAGGGTGCTCCTTCCAGCGGTATTGATCGCCCCCCACACCATGACGCCTCCACCACCATGAACGGGTGCCTCATCCACACAGTTGGGCGCGTAACGTTCGTTTACTCTCCGGTAGACCCTCATCCGACCATCATGTCGCTGAACCACACGTGTCTCCAGTGATTCCGGACGGTCCAGCGAAGGTGCTGGTTGCCCCACTGCACTCGGTTCTGGCGATGGCGGCGGGTGAGGACAGCTCCTCTGTGAGGTCTGCGAGCTCTCAAACCAGCTTCATGCAGGCGGTTCCGCACGGTCTGGTCCGATAATCGGTGTGGCCCGGGGAGAGCCTGGACAGAAGATGAGGCCGACAGGAAACGATTCCGGAGGTGGCGGAGCCGTATGAAGCGGTCGTGAGCAGCAGTTGTAGCCCTTGGTCTTCCCGCTCGTGGCAAGTCAGCAACGGAGCCAGTGGCTTGAAACCTGACCCACAGTCTACTGATGGTGCCCTGGGACACGTGGAAGTGCCTGGCGATTGCACTTTGCCTTTGGCCTGCTTGTAAACGACCCAATGCAATTTGGCGGTCTTCTCTGCTCAATCGGGCCATCTTTCGTCGCTGAATTGTCGTCTGATTTCTTTGTGGCGAACAATCCGCTTTTCTGGGTTTTGGAAGACATGGTGAGAGCTCAATATTCCCCGAGTTTCACGAGATTACACTGAAGCATGACGAGTGGTCATGCCAAATGAGCAATTTTGACATTGTAGCCACTGATAACGCATGCGTCACGTGCAGAGCTCACTTGTGGCAATGGACGAAAGGTCGACGACCAGATAAACATTTTCTGCAGTTTGGTGGATATCCTTGTAGCCATATAACTAAATTAACCAAATATTACAAGCTATGCGTTTCTTTTTTTGAACAGTATAGTATAGAATATAGTCAATTTTTGTAAAGATTTTAGTCAAGCAGTATGTAAGAAATGTGAAGTCCTTTGTACTGGAAACTTGCATTCTCCCAGTAAGGTAATATATTGTACTACGTTGCAAGTCCCTGGAGCAAATTTGATTAGTGCTTTATTGTGAACAAGAAACATTTGACAAGTGGCTCTATCCCATCTCCCCCTTTCCCCATCGCGATTGAAAACGACGTTAAACACCAAATAAAGAAAGAACATTCTTCCAGCTTACCTCCGAGTTCAATATTCTTTTCTTGGAAGGTGGTTCAACACCCTCAAAAGGGCACCTTCTCTTCGTCCCTGTTAGAAACAAAAAAGAAAAGCACATGCTGACATGGTCTTGTTATATGTACAAGATATGATCCAAACAAAATGATCAAATGTGGTTTTCACTGTCAAACTCTGCCTGTTTGTGTTACTCGTGATTTCCTTCACAGGTATTCTGATCACCATTGCCAGACCTGTTTACCAGTACGAAACTCGATGAAGCGTTTTGTTTATTCTGCTATTTCTTTTAATTCATATCAGCCGTGAATGACCCTACGGAGTTGAAAGAGTATATAACACGATACAATCCTTTTATCTTATGTATATCAGGGGGTCCTGATTTGGTCAATATGGTCCGCTGGACCCAAAAAGCAACAACTAACTAAATATATATATCAGCTTTGAATTACACCCCCCCCCCCTTGGACGGGATGGAAAAGGCATTCAGAATAACTATGATTATTATTCTCATTGTCGGTTTTTGTTAAACGGGCACATCTTGAATTGAATAATTTTCATTTTATACCGTGCTGGAATTAATGGAATGCATTTTCTCAACCAATCTGGTTTTCACAAACATTTTGTGTTCTAGGAAAAAGTAAGCATGTTGATATTATCAATACTAAAGAATAGCTTAGGGTTCCTCACACCTCCCCCCCCCCCCCCCATCGCCATCCATTCTTAAAATAACCGCAATGCTGTATTGTTGACCATTTCACAAACACACAACAGTGGGGAACAAAATCCCCCCGCGGGTTAGGGGGAGGAATTTACCCGATGCTCCCCAGCATGTCGTAAGAGGCGACTAACGGATTCTGTTTCTCCTGTTACCCTTGTTAAGTGTTTCTTGTATAGAATATAGTCAATGTTTGTAAAGATTTTAGTCAAGCAGTATGCAAGAAATGTTAAGTTGAAGCCTGTGCTGCGACTTCTGTCTTGTGTGTGGCGCACGTTATATGTCAAAGCAGCACCACCCTGATATGGCCCTTCGTGGTCGGCTGGGCGTTAAGCAAAAGAAAAAAAAAAAAGAAAAAAAAAGAAATGTTAAGTCCTTTGTACTGGAAACTTGCATTTTCTCAGTAAGGTAATATATTGTACTACGTTGTAAGCCCCTGGAGCAAATTTTTGATTAGTGCTTTTGTGAACAAGAAACAATTGACAAGTGGCTCTATCCCATCTCCCCCCTTCCCTCCGTCGCGATATAACCTTGAATGGTTGAAAACGACGTTCAACACCAAATAAAGAAAGTAAGAAACCTCTGTTATTCTGATTTTCAAACCAACGATAATTTTGAATCCAAAGGGAAATACCTCTGGCCTCTAGTCTTGAACATTCCTAACTTTTAACCTTGCTCGGATCTGTGGTGTACTGATCATCATTGCACTCGCTGGGGAGTTTTGCTTATTCTGCCATTTCTGTTCTTTAATTCATATCTGCCTTGAATGACTCTACGGGGGTTGAAAGGGTATAACACTATAACATTCTTTTATCAAATGTCAGCCTTGAATGACCTTACGGGACTGGTCTTATAACACGAGTTGTGTAAACATTTCGGTTCTGCGTGTTTATTATCGTTTTCGGTCAATCATGTCTCAAGGTATTTTGGAGCTCGTGCAAGAGCGGAAGAAAGACATCCATCTGTTGAAAAAAGAGCATAAGGAAACCAAGAGGCGCCTTGCAGCAATGGAGGAATCTTGGCTGGGCCACAAAGCCGCGGACAGTGATGCTGCAGGCACCACATCCACGGAAGTTGGAGTGAAGAAAGCTCGGCTCAGCACAGAAAAAGAGGAGACGAAGAACAGGGAAAGAACAAAACTCGTTGTGAACAACGTAAAAAGGATGGAATTAAATATTCAAAGATGATCCTCGAGGTCTCCCAAGGCCAGGCATGACTCTTGCTGTGACCCTGGGATCTTTATCGTGCGAATGCATGCACACTGGGATGTTCGGACATGGAGGAGAGTCTATTTGACTCTGTGAAACAAACCTGGCAAGGTATGCGTGTACTTCATACACATAGTAAAAACACTACCATGCGTCTTTGTTATTACAAATATCCTACGAATATTCACCAACTTCCGTGGGAATATCCTTCTCTGATGAGAAGTCATGTGTAAGACCATCCAATCACAGCCCCCGAAATCCCCTATGTTATAAGTATAGATGTTACAAGTACCTGGTTGTCGCGGATAAAGGTGTTGCTTGGGAAATTGACATGGTGGCCGTCTTTCTCCCCAGCTGCATTGACAAATCTACAACAGAACATAGGGTTTGCTGCATTTAAGTCGTCTTCTGACTGCAGCACTCAACTGTAATGACAATTAAGTTCAAACACAGCAATGTCATCCTAACCTTCTCTTGGGAAAAATGACAGGTTACCTCTTTAATTGGATTGTCAGGTTTGTGTGAGATGCGATCCCGGTATCCATGTCTGCCAGTCCAGTCTGGTCGCATCTGTTGGCACAACATTCACCCGGTCAATTGCCCATGTTTGCAAACATCTCTCGTTGGATTTTATTCTACGTTATTTGTATTTTTAACCAAAATATGACATTTTACACAGATCCAGACTGTCAGTGTTACTCGAGGTGAACAATTACTGTTATCTGTGTAAAGTGTCATATTTTGGTCAAATACAAATAAGTTATGTATCAATCGATTCTGGTTGGATTTCCTTATAGTTTTTATGAGTGAACACACACACACATGCACTATTATGTAGTCTCGGCTGGCCGCCTCAATAAGAAGTTTTGTCGGTCACATTTATCAAGTTATGTCACAAAAATCTATGCTAAACCTGAAAACGACATTAAACACCAAATAAAGAAAGAAAGATCTATGCTAAACCTGAAAACGACGTTAAACACCAAATAAAGAAAGATCTATGCTAAACCTGAAAACGACGTTAAACACCAAATAAAGAAAGAAAGATCTATGCTAAACCTGAAAACGACGTTAAACACCAAATAAAGAAAGAAAGATCTATACTAAACCTACAATTAAAAAGCACACTGGTAAACGGCCACCTGCTATGTAAGGACAAGTTTAGTTCACAAGGGTTTTCTTTCTTCACAGGCACAAGTTTAATGCATACACCTCCCAGCTCCAATCCTGCTGTCCTCAGCAAAAGTCATTTATCAATATTTTCCAAACATTACCTCCGTCTGCCCGGCCTTTCTGTAAAACAGAAGGTAGGCTTGGGCCTGGTGGACGACGGAGGCTGGGACCGGTCTGACCCTCTGGTCATCGTGGTGGTACCATCCTTCGGCTCGGAGCGCGAAGGCATGGTAATGACCAGAGGCGCTGGTCCGGCCGTCATGGACGACCACTCCAAACAGCTCGTAGTGCTGTTGAACGTGTCCCTGTGGGTCACAAACATTCAAAATTAAGGAATATATTAGCACTCTATTTTCTTCCTTCAGGTGGTTGCTGAAGACAGGTTTGACTGTGTGAAAATCATTTGTAACCCAGGGCAAAAAGCTCAACAATCGCCTGTGGAGGCAAAGCCATTCAAATAGGATTATTCTAGAGCTACAGGCGTCACATGTTTTCAGCGTACGCGATAGGGTCAGATATCTTGACTTGAACCAGTATATTACGCTTTGTCAAATCGGCATATTGACAACTCATCAATCAAAATAACAAAACATTAATGCAAACTACCGACACATTGTACATTGTAAGCAATGTTCATTATATATATATGCAAAGTCTCCATTTGTTAACCCTTGCATGAGAATTTAGGCTCCCGCAGTGGGGCACTGCGGTTATGAAATTAAAGGCCCCTCCTGTTTTTGGAACCGCAGGAGCTTTCTAGTTTTGCTGTTAGGTAGATTTTTGGTTCCTCTTTCCTGTCATGCTCTCTTTTTCTTCATGAATTCTTTTCTTTTTTCTGCCTTCTTGCTCATTCACCTGTATTTTTTCCAAAAATCTCTTCTCTTGCCGCTTGTCTCGCGATTCATGTATAGTTTAATCTGTTAGTGTTCTGATGTAAGTCCAGCAGTAGATAGGTTAAGCCTATTTTAACATACTGGAAACTGGTAATCTTCCAGTAGGTATTAATTTAGTTTTACTAAAGCCTGCTGGGACACAAGTAATGGGTTAGTGCATTTGTAAACAGGAATCGCTTGACAAGTGGCCCCCTTCATCCCCCCTTCCTCGTCCTGATATGGCTCTACGTAGTCGGCTGGACGTTAAGCAACAAATAAACAAACAAACAAGAATTTAGGCGCCCGCAGTGGGGCACTGCGGTTATGAAATTAAAGGCCCCTCCTGTTTTTGGAACCGCAGGAGCTTTCTAGTTTGCTGTTAGGTAGATTTTTGGTTCCTCTTTCCTGTCATGCTCTCTTTTTCTTCATGAATTCTTTTCTTTTTTCTGCCTTCTTGCTCATTCACCTGTATTTTTTCCAAAAATCTCTTCTCTTGCCGCTTGTCTCGCGATTCATGTATAGTTAAATCTGTTAGTGTTCTGATGTAAGTCCAGCAGTAGATAGGTTAAGCCTATTTTAACATACTGGAAACTGGTAATCTTCCAGTAGGTATTAATTTAGTTTTACTAAAGCCTGCTGGGACACAAGTAATGGGTTAGTGCATTTGTAAACAGGAATCGCTTGACAAGTGGCCCCCTTCATCCCCCCCTTCCTCGTCCTGATATGGCTCTGCGTAGTCGGCTGGACGTTAAGCAACAAATAAACAAACATACAAACAAAACCCTTGGGCAAGGAGGGGGCAGCGCTGGTGCTGGCGGCGCTTGTGGTGGCGGCGCTGGTGCTGGCGGCGCTGGTGCTGGCGGAGCCTGTGGTGGCGGCGCCTGTGGTGGCGGCGCCTGTGGTGGCGGCGCTTGTGGTGGCGGCGCTGGTGCTGGCAGCGCTTGTGGTGGCTGCGCTGGTGCTGGCAGCGCTTGTGGTGGTTGCGCTGGTGATGGCAGCGCTGGTGGTGGCTGCGCTGGTGATGGCAGCGCTGGTGGTGGCTGCGCTGGTGGTGGCAGCGCTGGTGGTGGCAGACCTGGTGGTGGCAGCGCTGGCGTAGGTGTACTTTTTTTGTCGTCGTTTTGGCGACTTAAGACCCATTTAGGTAGCCAGTCCACAGTGACTGGTGACTTACCATGTGATTGGCTACTTATCGGGTGACGGGTTACTGAACCCTTTTTGTGAAAGGTTACTTATTTTGTGACTTGTTACCTCGATGTGACCGGCAACTTAATTTAGGCCAACACCACGGCGACTTAAAGTGTGACTTGTTACCTCATGTTGCCTGGCTACTTCAATTAGGGTTAGGGTTAGGGTTAGGGTTAGAGTAATTGGTGACAAAGCTTGACTGTGAGTATGAAAACTTTTTTAATACGTTCATTTAAGTGTTTTTTAACAATATCTTTTAATTATGGAAACAAAAAGTGAACTTTTCTCAAATGTATGTGTGTTTTTATTTTGTTTTTCTTGCAATTGGGATGGGAATTGTAGCTGTTTGCTAGTAATCCACAGGTCTCATGTATGAATCCCCTCGTCGACAGAGTGGTTGACTTTACAGGCTATCCAGAGTCAACTTTAGAAAAAGATTCTCATTGTGCCTGTTTCGCCGACATGCGTGTAAAAAATGTGCACGTTAAGAATCCAAATTCCACGTTCCAGTTTTGGTCATGTATGTACGCAAGTAGGACTGCACCTATGACAGGATATAAAATGCACAAAGCATAAAATACCTGTGATTGCACTTACACACCAGTATGCATCCTGTATAAATGACGACTGGAAAAAAGAAGAGTTTGAACTGGTATGTGGGTGAAGTGAGCGCATCTATGAATTAATGGTTGGACTTTCTAAGAATAACGCCTAACAGGCATATGATTGTTCTTGCTAGACCATACTTGAAAGATAATAAAATAGTTCAACTCTCAGAAGAAAAAAATGCGACGCGAAGATGATTGTTCCTTTTTTGGGGTAAATGCAAAGCGTGATGCGTTCCAACATTCTGCCGGAGTTATTTGCTACATAGAACCACTGTATTATTATTAATTGGCGAATGTTTTACGTAACTCAAATGAATTCTTGTTGTTAGACCATTCTGTATGCAATGCCTAGCCAATGAGATTATTAAACCTTTGTGCTGTTATTTTGTTTGTATTGTTTAAATGCAAGTATGTATGCATGTGACCATCTCTGTGGCAAGGCGTTCGCCTCAAGTGTGGAAAGTACAGGGTTCGAATCCCGGCTGGGTCATATTAATGACCTAAACAGTGATAATCCAGCAACTCCCAGTCAGGTGCCTGACATTATGGGTACAGTGCTAGGACCGAGTTGGCTCGGTGCCAGTACACTGTGACCGAGTGGGATATCAGCCTGTGTTGCGATTGTTATCCTTGTGTGGCAAACGTTAACTTGTCTGAAGCAGCACCACTCTGAGAAGATCCCGACTGTTTGGGCGTTAAGCACCTTGAACAAAAATGAATGCATGTTTGACTCACATGTTAAGAGAGAGAGAGAGAGATATGCCAACAAAATTCCAAGAAAATAAATAATTTCAAACAGTTTAATGTCCTTTGGAAATAAGAAGGTGAATCATCTGACAATTTTCAACAAAACTATGAACAGTCTCCTTGAAAGCAATATAATTGAAGAGAATACTATCTCCTGAAAATCAAACCATACATGCACAGAGAGACTCTTGCTTAGAGACGAGCTAAGTGGAAACTCATTTGAATTTTTATGACTTTGAATGAGATCATTATTAACAGTCACAGAGCATAAAAAGCACTCTATCCTGTTTGTTTTCGTCCAATGGTAGCGAGCTAGCTTTCTTGAGTTGCATTGTGCCAAAATAATGTCATGACAATAATTTGCATTCTCACGAGGCTCATATGTCTTCATTTCTGACAAAAGGGGACTTCTTGTCCAAGTTACTGATCGGAGGAAAGAAGTATGCTTACATTTCCTATTAACTTTGAACCGTCTTTCCCTCCAATCAGTGACTTGGACAAGAAGCCCCCTTTTATTAGAAATGAACACATGTGGGAATGAATTATAGCCATATTAACAACCAAGCACAGTTGACATGACATAAAATAAGTTTCTTCAAAAGTGAATGGTATCACACTTATCAAAGCAGCTTGTGTCTTGTATGTATCAAGAGTTCTTAGAAACAATCAAGCAAAAACAGAGTCCACTTTTACTTCTCGTCTTCTAAGCGCTACTGTTCGATCTTAGGCTACAATGTATGTTCGGTCTTATTCCGCTTCCCGAAATCAAGACCATGTACCTTGATCAGCAGAAATAGAAACAAAACTTCCTACATAATTATTCAATATCAAAAAGCAAAATAAGGCAGCATTAAAAACCCGATTGCTGTGACATAAGGCAGGAAAAAATCAGCACAGAAACTTATTCATTTTACAGTATTTTAAACGAAGCACAAATGCAGTAGTAAAAATATATTTGACAGCATTGCCACACACACACACAAACAAAGCAGGCATTAACTAAATACTTCATTCTGTTGGCCAATTGGAAGAGCAAAGATGACCACGGAAACATAACATATTGTTTCGATGACCACGGAAACTAATAAGGTATGTACATGCCAGTTGATTAAAAAGAACCAACATTTGTCTCAATATTTTAAAATACTTACTATATAACACTATTAATACATTTATGCTGGCTAAAATTAGTCAACGAGAGTATTTGACTCTCCCAACTAAAAGATAATGTATCGATTGGAGATTGGATTTCCCTTCTTTGAGTCATGTGACGTCAGAGGCCGACAAAACTTTATAATTTGGCTTTTCAGGTTGACCGAAACTTCAAAGGAACTCAAAAAAAAAAACGTCATGTGTTTGATTGCTTGTGTGTGTGCTGTTCAATGTCAAAACAACAACAAAGTGAGTACATGACGTGTGTTTTGTAGTTCCTCTGAAGTTTCGGTCAACCTGAAACGCCCAAATATGAAGCTTATGTGTTTGATTGCATACATGTATGTGGATTGCATGCATGTGTGTGTGTGCTCGTTCAATCGTCAAAACAACAACAAAGTCATAAGTACCTGAAAGGAATTCGATCGATACATAAATGTTATTTGCGTGTTTGACCAAAATATGACATTTTACACAGATCTCGACAGTCATTGTTCACCTCGACCGCTAGCGCGGTCTCGGAGAACAATGACTGTCTCGATCTGTGTAAAATGTCATATTTTGGTCAAACACGCAAATAACGTATAATATTTTGACATTGGCAACAGCCACAAGGTCATCCACATGTAAATTTCTTGTGACCCGGACTACTAAGTTCAGTCTTGTAATTTCAACTATTGGCCTCAAATACCAAAGAATAGATACAAGCAGAGCAGGCCATGATGGATAAATAACACTTGCGCAAGGGCTCGAAATTAACACTTTTACTAGCCTGGGATGAATGTGGCACCAGCAACACAAAAGCTGGGGCGGGTGGAAAAAGCTAGGGCCCAAGTATTTTCGAGGACAAAGTCTGACCTTTAGTCAGTACTATTAGGCATTTTAATTTTTTGTCTGTTTAGGGCAACATGTCTAAAAAATAAAGTCAGGGTCGGTAGGTCGGCAACTTTTATTTTTGAAATATAAAACAAAAGGGTTAATCGAAAGGGAAATTGTAAATATTTTAATCAACTAGCAAACTGAAAATCTTTTCATTTGATATTTCAACACAACTATATTTCGTTAAGAAATAAAAATAACATGACTTTAGAAAAGTAAAAACATATGGCATTTCTTGGGGCGGGGTGCAAATTTGTGGGGCGAAGCACCCTGTCCCCCCCCCCCCCCCCCCCATTAATTTTGAGCCCTGTGCGCTGAATCTCCATGTTTTGGGTACGAGTCAGTAAATCCTGTTACTTGGTATAAGGATGCAACAGTCACAAGCATGGGGTTTAGGGGTTGTTAACTGCCAAAATTTTGTTTTTGTTCTTGAAAAGTGTGTAAATGTACTATAATTCAATTTGGGACAATTGACCTACTAGTACACACACAATTTCATAAAGATTGGATAAAAATGGAATGAAACGCTTTTCATCCGCCAAAAGTTATGTTTTTCCTTTAAAAAATATGTAGTGAAATTTTGTGTGGGGAAATTGGTGTATCCACAGAATGTTCATCGTGATTGGATTAAAAAAAGGAATGTAACAGTTTTAACTGTCAAAAGGGTTTCCTTCTTGTTTTTCTGAAAAGTATGTAATGAAATTCAGTGTGGGACAATTGACTTTCCCACAAAATTTGGTAAAGATCTGAGAAAAAAATGTGATTAAAGCTGGATGGGGGTGGGTTGAACTTCCATTTAAACGGTTTATTTTGCTCAAGCTGCAAAAGAAAGCCTGTCCTGCATGTTGAAACCAGAATAAGATAATGAAGTAGGCAGGTTCACCACAAGTTACCAGTGGACGGCCTTGTGGCTTATGTCAATGCATTTTTGTTTAGGAGGGTCAAGGATGTTCTCTGACTATTTTCACCAAGCATAGATGCATTAGTAATGCTTGTGGTAGTATGCTAAGTAAACAAACAAACAAAAATTATTCCTTCTGCATAATGTTGACATGAAAATATCCATTAAAAGTTATGGCTTTCGCCATAGATAAAAATAGGTCTGAAAAACGTAACAATAAAAATATGGTGTTGTTGTTTTCTGTGAAAATCATAAAAAATATAACTATTGACAATGATAATGATATTAACTCAAGTCAAGTCCCAAAACTCAAATTTTGAAACCAAGTTGATATCTTTCATTCTAAAATAGCACTTTCAAACTATCAACATCATAATATTTCTTGAAAATTTTGTAGGATTGTGACACCAAGAAGAAAACCGTACAAAGCATAGCTGTTGTGCTGCATTACCACACTGTCACTACAGAACATATTTGTTTACATCATTGTGACAAACTGGCTGTAAAGCAATAACCCATCAAAGATCAAATTAGATTTGCCACATGGAAACCACAGAACAAACTTGTTTACATCATTGTGACAAAGATCAAATCAGTTTTACTGCATTGCCACACTGTCATTTCATATTTTCCTCAACTTTTCGAAACCAGATTTAGTCACCATAGAATACTTGTTTACATCATTGTGACAAAGATCAAATTAGTTTTACTGCATTGCCACACTGTCACCACAGAATACTTGTTTATGTCACTGTGTGTGACAAAGATCAAATCAGTTTTACTACATTGCCACACTGTCACCACAGAATACTTGTTTACATCATTGTGACAAAGATCAAATCAGTTTTACTGCATTGCCACACTGTCACCACAGAACACTTGTTAACATCATTGTGACAAAGATCAAATTAGTTTTACTGCATTGCCACACTGTCACCACAGAATACTTGTTTACATCATTGTGACAAAGATAAAATTAGTTTTACTGCATTGCAACACTGTCACCACAGAACACTTGTTTACATCATTGTGACAAAGGTCAAATTAGTTTTACTGCATTGCAACACTGTCACCACAGAATACTTGTTTACATCATTGTGACAAAGATCAAATTAGTTTTACTGCATTGCAACACTGTCACCACAACCCCACCCTGTTTACATCATTGTGACAAAGGTCAAATTAGTTTTACTGCATTGCAACACTGTCACCACAACCCCACCCTGTTTACATCATTGTGACAAAGGTCAAATTAGTTTTACTGCATTGCAACACTGTCACCACAACCCCACCCTGTTTACATCATTGTGACAAAGATCAAATTAGTTTTACTGCATTGCAACACTGTCACCACAACCCCACCCTGTTTACATCATTGTGACAAAGGTCAAATTAGTTTTACTGCATTGCAACACTGTCACCACAACCCCACCCTGTTTACATCATTGTGACAAAGATCAAATTAGTTTTACTGCATTGCAACACTGTCACCACAACCCCACCCTGTTTACATCATTGTGACAAAGGTCAAATTAGTTTTACTGCATTGCAACACTGTCACCACAACCCCACCCTGTTTACATCATTGTGACAAAGGTCAAATTAGTTTTACTGCATTGCAACACTGTCACCACAACCCCACCCTGTTTACATCATTGTGACAAAGGTCAAATTAGTTTTACTGCATTGCAACACTGTCACCACAACCCCACCCTGTTTACATCATTGTGACAAAGATCAAATTAGTTTTACTGCATTGCAACACTGTCACCACAACCCCACCCTGTTTACATCATTGTGACAAAGGTCAAATTAGTTTTACTGCATTGCAACACTGTCACCACAACCCCACCCTGTTTACATCATTGTGACAAAGGTCAAATTAGTTTTACTGCATTGCAACACTGTCACCACAACCCCACCCTGTTTACATCATTGTGACAAAGGTCAAATTAGTTTTACTGCATTGCAACACTGTCACCACAACCCCACCCTGTTTACATCATTGTGACAAAGGTCAAATTAGTTTTACTGCATTGCAACACTGTCACCACAACCCCACCCTGTTTACATCATTGTGACAAAGGTCAAATTAGTTTTACTGCATTGCAACACTGTCACCACAACCCCACCCTGTTTACATCATTGTGACAAAGGTCAAATTAGTTTTACTGCATTGCAACACTGTCACCACAACCCCACCCTGTTTACATCATTGTGACAAAGGTCAAATTAGTTTTACTGCATTGCAACACTGTCACCACAACCCCACCCTGTTTACATCATTGTGACAAAGATCAAATTAGTTTTACTGCATTGCAACACTGTCACCACAACCCCACCCTGTTTACATCATTGTGACAAAAGTCAAATTAGTTTTACTGCATTGCAACACTGTCACCACAACCCCACCCTGTTTACATCATTGTGACAAAGGTCAAATTAGTTTTACTGCATTGCAACACTGTCACCACAACCCCACCCTGTTTACATCATTGTGACAAAGGTCAAATTAGTTTTACTGCATTGCAACACTGTCACCACAACCCCACCCTGTTTACATCATTGTGACAAAGGTCAAATTAGTTTTACTGCATTGCAACACTGTCACCACAACCCCACCCTGTTTACATCATTGTGACAAAGGTCAAATTAGTTTTACTGCATTGCAACACTGTCACCACAACCCCACCCTGTTTACATCATTGTGACAAAGGTCAAATTAGTTTTACTGCATTGCAACACTGTCACCACAACCCCACCCTGTTTAAAAAAGCACAAATATTCATATTTCGACACCATTTTCAACATTTCTGTTTGCGTATCTCACACCTGACTCTGTTGCATATTTGAGCGATTGAATACTTTTGAAAAAGGTCAGAGAAGTTGGGACCAGCTGAGTTTATCTGCATGATAATTTGTGCTTTTGTAACGCCTGCTTCTCCTGGTCGCTTCTTCCCTTCGTTAATCAGATCAGAGCAGCATCGGAAAAGCCTGAATTTATCTTCAGTGGAAAAGACATCGGGCTTACCGAAAGTACAATTACGAGCACTTTCTGTGCTTCCTGTTCTTATTTGTTTGCATTTTGTTTGCAAGTCAACTGTCTCAATCGTTTTCAATTTCATGCTTTTGCTAGGCCCACTCCCAATGTTTGGCTCATTCTCAGAGCTCGTTAGTCTGCTTGATGGCAGCACAACTTCTTCATCATCTGATTCCAGAGGGTCATGAAATCGTTCAAAGATCTGTCGGAAGTTTGCCGTCATCCTGGCACCAGTAGAGACGTCATAGTGTTTATCAGCAGTAATGGGATCATGATCCATATGGACAGCCATTTGCTCCTTCTCTTCTCTCGACACACCTTCCTGTCTAGATTTTGATACAACCGTTTTTCGAAGTAAGGTAAAAGTGATGTCACCTACATCCTTGTGTACGATAGCTCCAAAATCAAACCAAGCTGATTTGAGGAAATCACCGATCTCTCCAACGTCAGCTCGTTCCCCTGAAGATCTGCAAAATACTTGCTCCGTCTGTGGGTTGAGGTGTGGTCTCAGCTCCGTGATGTACTTGGTTAGGAGCTCATATTCTTTTTTTGAACAGAAAATGCCGGCTGCTCCGGATACTCTAAATGTTTTCCCTTCTGCAACCAAGATAACAAAACCATCCTCCTCCTGCACTGCTTCTCTTACATCTGAAACTTTCAAATCTGCAAAGACTCCAGTTCTCTTACAATTTGGAAGGGCTGTTTGTAACAGTAGGTGTCGTGCTATTCTGTGCACCTTGTCTGCAGCCTCAGGGTCTGTTTCATCAATGTCGCATGACTTTATCAATGTTTCTGCAACTCGTGTCCTTCGGTACTGTGCGACATCATCAAAGTCAACAACTCTGTGCCGATCACTCAGTTTCCTGCGCTGTAATTCTTCGAGGGCCATTTTAGTTATTGACTGAAGAGTACCTTTCAGGTTCGTTCTAATCGACGCAAAGCTAGACTGGTCCAGTAAAGGAGGGCTCATGGACTCCAGATAGTCCACAAAGTGAGAAAACGCATTGAGGTAGTTTTTTACCGTTCCCCAGGATCGGTCTTCGTGAATTTGTTCTGCGACAGATTTCTTTCCGTTTGTTGACCTGCCAATTGTCTTAAGTTGCTCAAGACATGATGAGTGAAATTCCTTCTTTCCCAGACATAATTCGAGCACCGTGTGAACCATTTGCTGACTTCTTTGGTTTTGTGATTTCTTTTGTGTTCGTTTGTGATCATCCAGAAAGTCAGGGATGAAATTCCCCCCTTCAAGTGATGCAAACCAAACTGAAAACGAGCTTGAGAGCGACTTCGCAGTATGCATGTTCTTTCCAAGAACAGGTTCACTGAGGGAGCATGACTTTTTAATGGATTTAGCCAAGACTTTTGCATTCGCTTTTTCCATCTGGTGCTTCGAAACCATGTGTCTATCTAGACGAGTTCCCTGCCATTGACACTGTTCTACATTGCAATAATAAAGTCTGTATCGCCTTTTGGGCGACTTCTTGTGATCTGCAATCAGTCTTCTTGCCTCAAAACGAGGAATGTCTTTGTGCACCTGTTGGAAATGTCTGGCAAGATTTACTACTTCGGCGGGACAATTTTCCATAACGCAACTTGCACGCTTTCTGTGCCTTTTGGCGTTGGCCATCTGTTGTCGTACCCTTGTGGTTTTAATCCGAAATTGTGATGTCCTAGGGCAGGATTCACAGGAGGGATGTTTTAGCGACGATGGGCACGATTCACTGGAGGGATGTCGCAGCGATGATGGGCACGATTCACTGGAGGGATGTCGCAGTGATGATGGGCATGAATCACCGGAGGGATGCTGCAGCGAAGATGGGCAGGATTCACTGGAGGGATGCTGCAACGAAGATGGGCACGATGGTCCAGGGCACGAATCATCAGCACAGGAACCATCGGAGGGATGATGAACTGTTAACACAAAACAAAACAAAATTATAACAAGAAGAGCAAACGCTCGATCGAGTCACTTTCGCAGTTCTGAATATTATATGAGGCATCAGATGGACAGGAAGAAATTGCTATTCACAACACAATACAGATGTAAATAATTTGATGTAAAGAATAATCCTATAAAGTTTGAATCAAATCCGATGAATAGTTTCAGAGATATGATATTTCAATTTTTTTCCTTCAAGACATACCTGTGACCTTGAAAAAGGTCAAAGGTCACCAAAGCAGACGTCAAAGTGTAGAGGTCACTGGGAGTCACGTTCACATAAAATTTGAGCCCGGTCACTTTTATAGTTTCCGAGAAAAGCCCAACGTTAAGTTGTGTGTTGCCGAACAGAAAAGGCTAGTTATTTCCCTTGTTTTTCTGATAACGTTCGTAAAAGGCTACAGATGTAAATACTTTGATGTAAAGAATAATCCTACAAAGTTTCAATCACATCCGATGAACTTTGTCAAAGATATAAAATGTCTAATTTTTCCTTTGACGCTGACCTGTGACCTTGAAAAAGGTCAAAGGTCAACGAAACCATCGTTAAAGTGTAGAGGTCATTGGAGGTCACGACTAAACAAAATATGAGCCGGATCGCTTTGATAGTTTCCGAGAAAAGTCCAACGTTAAGGTGGTGTCTACGGACGGCCGGCCGGCTGGCCGGACGGCCGGCCGGCCGGCCGGACGGCCGGCCGGCCGGACAGCCGGCCGGACAGACTAACACTGACCGATTACATAGAGTCACTTTTTCTCAAGTGACTCAAAAATGAATTGCATAGATTTTGGACAGTAGGGGCCTGCAGGCAATTGATCCATAATTACCTTTCGTTTTCAAGTAAAAGTTGAATATTATAAATTTGTTTACATCGTTTTACGTCGAGTAAACTTTTGGCAACAGTGCCACTCATGATAGATATAGTTTTTAAGTGCTTTGGGGCTCCCGCACACCATGAAGACCAAATGAGGACAACAGAGCCTCTCATGATAGATATAGCTACTGAGTGCTTTCGGGCTCCCACAGACCATGAAGACCAAATAACTACAGAGCCTCTCATGATAGATATAGTTATTGAGTGCTTAGGGGCTCCCACAGACCATGAAGACCAAATGAGGACAACAGAGCCTCTCATGATAGATATAGTCCCACAGACCATGAAGGCCAAATGACCACAGAGCCTCTCATGATAGATATAGTTATTGAGTGCTTAGGGGCTCCCACAGACCATGAAGACCAAATGAGGACAACAGAGCCTCTCATGATAGATATAGTTATTGAGTGCTTTGGGGCTCCCGAAGACCATGAAGACCAAATAAGGACCACAGAGCCTCTCATGATAGATATAGTTATTGAGTGCTTTGGGGCTCCCACAGACCATGAAGACCAAATGAGGACAACAGAGCCTCTCATGATAGATATAGTTATTGAGTGCTCACGCAGACGATGAAGACCAAATGAGGACCACAGAGTCTCTCATGATAGATATAGTCCCACAGACCATGAAGACCAAATGAGGACCACAGAGCCTCTTATGATAGATATAGTTATTGAGTGCTTTGGGGCTCCCGCAGACCATGAAGACCAAATGAAGGCAACAGAGCCTCTCATGATAGATATAGTTATTGAGTGCTTTGGGGCTCCCGCAGACCATGAAGACCAAATGAGGACAACAGAGCCTCTCATGATAGGTATAGTTATTGAGTGCTTTGGGGCTCCCACAGACCATGAAGGCCAAATCAGGACCACACAATTTCAATTTCATATTTGCTTAACGCCCAGCAAATCACGTAGACTATCTCAGGGCGTCCCCACACTGCCCATTAAAAACCAAAAATAACATTGGAGGCATGTCACTAACCCCATTGATGAACCATGTTTACAGGCCATAAAATTGGGAGATGCTGGCAACGTAGAGGCTTGACCTCAACTTTTCGAAACCAGATTTAATAAACAGTATAAAAGGAATGAAAATATTGTTAAATTAACAATAAAAACAGGCATAAATTGCCAAATACTACCACCCTATTATAGAATAATTCCACAATATTGGCACCTAACTTCATCTCCCAATTCCCTAAACCTACACTATATAATTATACCCCACCTCAAAATTTAATTTTAAAAAATACGGATAAAATCAAATCAAGGGAACCTACCTTCCATGTCGTTCGACTTTTCTGCCACCACAGACTTAAGCTTTTCAGGACATTTCCCAGGTGACGGCGAATAACTCCTGATGAAACAAAAAATTACTGGTTTAGCAATTTTAAGAAAGATACTGACCTACATTTATAAATTAAGCCTTAAATAATACATTCTGTGCTTTGATTTACACATGTATGCATAAACATGCCTTCCAGAGTTATTAAATGGAAATGTGATAGTGCGTAATACATACATTCAAACAACAAAAACAAAAACATGCAGAAAGTCGGCAGGACCTCCCCGTTCTTCGAACATGAAGGGAACATAGAGTTACCTAAGTGCAAACAAAAGGACACTAGTTGAAAGGATAGAAGCCAACTAACCTCTTCACTCGTTTCATCTTTTTCCTTGGCCGTGACCTACAAAGCCCATGGTAACTGCAACATAAATTACCAAAGTAAGGGACAACTTACCATTACTATAGATTTTAGCAAGCATTATGATCAGGCTATACATAGCAAAACAAGCAATCTACAGCTAGTACATTTTTCCATCCTCCTGTATGGGCGTAGACGCTGCTGGCAGAGACAGAGAAAAATATCCAGGTGTTTGAGACCAAGAGCCTGGGGAAACTAATCGTATATCTGGTAGAAAACACAAAGCAAATGTCAAAAGAACAATTGAGAACCTCGCTTGCCCCCAACGGAGCCTCTCCTTTCAAAGGGTAAAAACTGGCATGGTTCAGCCACGTAAATCGACAATTTCCCCACGATCATGCAGGGCAGTTGAGGATGGTCGCAAACGTGGACGAAAACATTTGTCCGATAATGTCAAGTCGACGGGCATGACCATGGCGGACCTGCTGAACACTGCTGCCAACAAACCACTGTAATGGAGAGAATCTGGTTCTGTATGAAAAGTTTTCTTGAAAATTTCAAAGCAGCCAATGATTCGGCTAGATAAAGTCAACGAGTCATTAACCCTCCCAAAGAAAAGAAACTGCTTTCCAATAGGTTTTACTTTTTCCCTGCACTGCAATGGGTAATGTCAATATTTTTCTGGACATGTCCAATTCCAATCACCCCCCCCCCCCCCCCAAATCTCTTCTTCAAATATGCTACCCCCATTTTCAATCATCATGAATGAAATGTGTCTTGTGGCATTCAAAAATGTATAGTGTGTGCTCCTCTTACCTGTCATCAGAATCAGATGGTTCAGATCCTTTTCTTGGATTCTAGGAAAAAACAAAAGTTTAAAAATAAATCTCATTAGCACAACATTATGATTTCGGCAATATCTCATTATACTTTTAAACTTGCTGTTTCTAACAATGGCAACATAAGGAAAAAAAAATTCTTTGCCATCTTCTGATCCATGATTTTTTAAAACTTAACTTTGTTACAAGTTGGAAACAGAAAGAATGATAAATTATATTCCTAATTTACTTTCTATTAGGACACTTACCGTACCTCACGACCAAATGACCCTCCCTTCCATCCCCGCCTGTAATTGTCATACAAACTAGGCTATACATTATGGCCTTTAAGAGATATGAATCGGGCATTATGGGACATAAGGGGGCGTGTCTCCACACCGATTATGACGTAATCCTACTTTCGTTTTTTGGGCTTTCACACGAGTTCAAGCAGTTTTGGCAAATTGTGTAGCTTAGATGGAGATTAAGCAATTCGTGAGGTACGGAAGTGTTCGACATAGAAAAGAAGTGAATAAGAGAAGAAATCCGGATTATGTTGTTAATATTAGTTCCCCCCACAAGTGAGGTGCAACTCGCTGAAACAGAAGCATTGCACTTGAAGTTAAATTTAAATCTTTCAAGGCTCTTTCTGAACAAGCCATTATTTCCTTGTTTCATTCGCCAACGGGTTTTTTTTTTTACTTTCACAAGTTTGTGGATTTGGTTGATAGATCAGACTCATGGTCCGAGTCTCCAAAATTATGAATAACAAAATCTAACTCAACTGCTTTCGGTAAAATCAAAGCTTTAGTTTATGAGCCTTTGAAATGTGAAACAAAACACACACATGTGGGCGCCACGTAAAAAAACGAAAATGATAACGAAAACACACACAAATGTACACACATTGATAAAAATAGGGCTCCAAAGTAACTTCCTGGGCCTGTGGCCCAGCAACACAAAATGCTGGGGAGAGCAGAAAGAAGCTGGGGCCCAAATTAAATATTATCGAAATATTTCCAAAATACAACAAAAGTGTTAATCGTTGTCACTACCAATAGTTTTTTTCACTATAGAGCATTGTAAATGGTCCAAATAACTAGGAAATGGAAATCCTTTCATTTCATATACAACATGACAATATTCCGTTGAGAAATAGCAAGGATATGACCTTAGAAAAGTGAATTTTTACCAGGGCGGCATGGGCCCTACCAATGGCACTTCTTGGGGTGGAGTGACCTGGGCCAAAGTTAATTTCGAGCCCTGTAATATTATAATGAGATGATAATTAGGACGTCCTACCTTCGGAAGCCACTCATCTTCACTGGAGTACAGGTTGTGATCACTGCCTGAATCTTCCACAACGGACCTGAAATACAAACAATAAAGGAGGTAAATCATTTGGATAGTCGCTCACTGGCACTCATTTCATTTCATATTTGCTTAACGCCCAGCAAATCACGTATGTAACATATAGGCCTATGTGTGTACATGTATGCATAATTACATGACGTCACAGTACCACGTGACACGTTTGTATTGTGTACTCCAACATGGCTGCAGGCTACAATAAACCTGGACGAACTCCCATCAAATCTATTTGTATCCTTGGATGCATGGACTGTGTGCGATCTATCTAACTAAAAGATATAACAACGTAGACTATCTCAGGGCGTCCCCACAATGCCACTGGCACTCATTTCACGCAGTTATCCACAAACCGACAAACATACTTGATGCAGGATCTGACCTACTCAGGTCCGAGACGGGTCAAGGTGTATAACCAAATCAGAGACATCGGTCATCTCTACTACAGTCCCCACCACCGCAAAGTGTGACTGAGAATTGGTCTCAATGATGCCCTCGGAAGTCGGGGCAACGTTTGGACCAGCTTTCGAGTCACCCGCGTAATCAACTATTTGACAAGGTGCCCAAAGAAGTAAATTAAAGTGACAGAAAATGAAATTCTAAACAAAACAGAACAGCAATAGTCTGTAGCACAGACAATACACGATACTTACTTTTGAGATTCTGGAGGAGTTGGCCAGCTAGATTCCTTTTCTTTTTCAAGTACCTAGGAAACAAAATAATATCATTTTAAAGAAACAAGATTATGCCATTAATGTGCTAATGAAAGAATTTTATAACGTGCTGAAAGCCCAGTCCGGTGGGTCTAATCACAACACTGACTCGCATTGCATGGCTTTTAGTGTCAGTTATGCACTTTGCGCAGTGTGAGAGAGGACTGGACTGCTCGCGTTGTGACCTAGAACAAAGTGGTTGCTGTCGATGAAATCATAGAAGGGTGAATGAATAGCAAGGATGTCGTTGCAATACATGAAATCTACCCTTTTTTTTAAACTCTCCATGACTTGTTCCAATGTAAGGTTTCTATCTCATGTGAAGAAGGGGCACAATACTTATTATACTCACACGACCAAGTCGCAGGATACTCTCTGGAAGCATGACGCGTGTCAAGTAGTCAACGTGGATCAGTGACTGCAAAAGACAACATTTAGGAATCAACTACAGACATAAATAATTGTTATTCAGATTGGAAATTAAGAGAGGATTTTAAAAAAGTGAGAGAAGCCCCCCTTGGAAAAACCAAGCAAGATCAAAACATCTGTCTGTCAGGAGAACCATCAGCATCACTTCTGCCCATGCTTCATACAATATTATTTTGCATTTTATTTGCTCATCATCTCTCCTGTCTCCAACTTCAATGCCGACGGCGTTGTCTTCTTTGCAAGATCACATAAACAGAAAAGAGGAAAAAAAATAAAGGGTGGTGTTCTGTCTTTTGATTTCCTTTTACAAAATGGGGAACATGTCACCCTGTGACGTCACTTTCGTTTTTTCTGGAGCTTTCCAAAGTAGTTACTTGGAAAATCTGCCATTTCTTTGATTGCAACATTTGGGGACGAACTCTCGTGTATTATCATCAAGTTGAACAAGAAAAGGGAGAAAAACAGTCATTATCGTTATTTTTGGGGGAGGTCAAAGATACACTTTAACTAAATGTTGGAGTTGGCATTCCAAAACTTACCTTATCTACGTCATCACAAGGGAACATAGTCAATAGGGTGTCCATTATGACATGCTCTTGGTCATCCGCTACGAAGCCCAGAAGAGTGCCTTGGTTAAGTAACCCTGAGCATGAAACAACCTTGATCATCAGCATTAAAACAAACAGCGATATAATATGTGAAGTACACTGCGAAAACCCACAATCTTGCAGATCTCCCTGATTGGAGAAAACCGAGGTCAAAATGAGGTCTGAAATGAAAACAGCCTGATCTCAGGAAAATGATAAATGATGATATAATAGGACCCCTGCATCTGATTTTCATATTGAGCACGAATCTACTGGCAGAAGGAAATTAGTGAATAATCATCGGGGGGGGAGGGATTGCAAGATTGTTGGTTTTCCTAGTCCATTACAACATAAAGAATGCACTCAAAACTAAGTAAAAACCAGGAGAGAAAAAAATTCAGTGAAAAAAATCCCTATTCATTTCAACAAAATCGGCTAAGAACGAAGCCGTTAACCTTGAACTGACAAACACACATACAGACTATTAAAGTCTGTAGGACTGTCAGAAGACCTGAAGGTACAATATATATGTTATCACGTTTTGCAGAAATAATTGAAGACCTGAGAAGCAAACTGGTCTAATCTAAAAACAGAAATTTGGAGACAACAACAGACATAAAGTCACATTTATTTATTGTCAAAGCGTTCTAAGTAAAAGAGTAACAGAAGTGAGAACATGTGATATTGGTGATTGGAAAATTCAAATTGCTCTTTTACATGTACAATCTATAAACTTTAGTGGCCATTTTCTCAAAACTAAAAAAAGTCGAGTGAGACCAGTTTGCTTCTGAAGTCTTCAATTGTAATCTTGAACTTAGTTGAAGCAAAACTTACTGCGAGCGCGACCACCTTCCATGTAATTGGCGTGTCTGTCACTGTGTTCTGTTCCGCTTCGGACCCTCTCTAATTCATCTTTTAGTTCTTCGACGCATTTCTTTAACTTGACATTGGAGATGTTCAGCCTGTAAGAAAAACAAAGTTTAAAAAAAATCCGGGATGGGAATAGGGGACTAAACACTCGAGTTTTTTCTCGCGCTTTCTCACGTGCGTTTACTGCGATAATGTGAAACTAACTCTAGTGGAAATTGCATTCATCTGGTTAAGAGTGCCTTTTCCTCTTTCAACATGGCATCAAGGAGCGTGAAAACACTAGACGTTGAGAGATTTCTCGCTTTCAGAAATTCCTTTAGCTGGGGCACTTTCCAGAACGGCAGAAGCGATACGTAGTATTCTCATCTCGCTTATCGTCATTTGGGTCAGAACTGAACATGTTACTACTAGCTTTGGCTCTGCATTCGAATCGCACTTGTAAACAAGTCCTGTTGAAGATCAACTAAACCAAAACAACAGTGAAAATCCGCCTTCAATTGTATCTCTACATGATATACTTCCAACCCTTTAGAGATGCGGTGATCGAAATTTTGAAAATATTATTTTCACCGAGACCTTTTGAACACTCGCTAGTTGTCTCGGCTAAGGCGGGATTTCGGACGAGAGCCTGCCGCTGTTGGAAAGTGTGAACTCGACTATTGTCAAAATGATTTTGGAGTGTTGGCAAGTGGATGAGTATAATGACAGCCGAAATATCTAGTTGATGGAAATTGGCAAGGGGGTCAGCGATGAACTTTCAGGGCTCGAAATTAACGTTTTTGTCCCTTCATTTGATATATATATGCAACATGATTATTATATGTTCCGTTGAGAAATAGCTGGGATATGACCTTAGAAAAGTGAAGTTTAACCAGGGCAGCATGGGCCCCAGCTATGGCATTTCTTGGGGCAGGGTGCACATTTTGGGGGCGGAGCGCCCTGGGGCCCTATTAATTTCGAGCCCTGACTTTTTTCCCTCCTCAGAACCCATTTCTTGGCATATTGGGTTATAACTTTGCTGGATGATCAGACTTGACTCTGGGGTAAAGTACTCCAAAAGGAGTACAATCCCTCTCTCCGTTTGAATATTAAAAAACAAGACAATTTCTGAACTTACAAGATTTGAACTCAACCATTCATCCAGTGAATCTCATTACCACATAAACTATAACCAACATACAACAGATAACTTACTTTGAAATAGGACCTGTACGTCTGGCAGGACTCTCGACACTGTGCATGCCCTTAGTCTCCTCCTTGTTGTCAATCTTGTTGTGCACTCCTTTTGTTCCGTTGTTGCCAATCTTGCTCCGTCTTGAAGGCTTCACAGTTCCAGTATCTTGAAACAGAGAAAAGGTAAACTCAATTGGTTAAGCTGTAATTGTAAAGAAAAAGTAGTTTTAATTTGAATTTGGGCAGATTTCTGCTGAGCAGTATAATAAAGTACAATGCCCATCAAATCCTCTCCAGGCTAACATTTAGAAAGCAAGTCGTTTTACTCCTTCAAAACTAATCTGAAGATATATATATATATACCTGTTCACCCCCTTTGCCCCTATTGTCTTCCATCCCATTGAGAACAAGGTCTCTTTATTGTTGAAAACTAATGAGATCAAACATGTCTGTAATGTCAAGACATACAAACAGTTAACACAAAGGTTCAAACTCACCTTGCAAATTTTTCTCTGGTTCCCAAGAGTTGAACCTAAACAAACAAATAATAATAATAAAGAAGAACACTTATTGAGCGCTACTTCACATAATTAACTATGCTGTAATGCACCAAGCACAGTATATCAATATATGTGATGGCGACTGCGAAAACCCACATCTTTGCATTTTTTACGATTTTTATTTTTTTATTTTAATTTGTACTTTGTCCAATTTCAAACATCACTGTGAAATATTGGACCTTAAAACTCATTTTTCACCGAGTTATAGCCCTTCTCCTGAGGCATGCATGTTGCCCCACCTTGCCTTAATGATCATGTGTAGACATTGTCACCCTGATAGTCATGACGTAACCATGTCCCAAAGAGACGTAATTAGAATAATATTGACGCATGAATGTCTTTTCATTCTGATTCTGTTTGTACCGTACGCGACACACCCGCAACTGCTGAAACTTGAGTAAATTGAAGTTGAATCGGAGACGAGCGTCATGCTGTTTCAGTGTTTGTTTACATTTCAGACCAAACTTTGACCTCGGTTTACTCCAATCAAGAGATCTGCAAGGTTGTGGGTTTATGCAGTCCCTATCACATATAATAATATACACACAAAATTATCAGCAAAATCGATAAGTATCAAACAAAAACGTTTATCACAGAATAGGCAACCAAATACCCACAAAAAAGCATACATGCACAGAATCACATATTCCCATTCCTCTCCTAGGAGATGGACATTTACCCCGCTGGACATTCCCCCCCTCCCCTCCTCATCTCATACACATCCAAACACAACAATTTTACAATACTCATACAAAATGCAACACATTTACACCTGACCACACGACTCGAACAAAATATTTTCTAAAGAGATGTTTTCAAAGAATGGCAGAAAAATTCCTTGGAAGCAAAGTGATGAATAGAGGAAGGCAAAGAATTCCAAACAGTGGCTGCTGAGAAGCAAAATAATGTTCGCCAAAAGATTTTGATTTCCAATCAAGTGTGTCGAGTTTACGCATCCTATATCGTTCTCTTACAAATTTCTGTAATGCTACACCTCTTACTAGTACGAGACCGGTGAGAAATCGCGAGACCCCTCTTTGCGATGACTGCCAGACCTCTCACAAGAAGTGAGAGATCATAGGAATCTGATAGCCCTTATTCAAAACGAACAGTGCATAATTCAGAGAAGAAATAAAGACCCATCATTTTGAAAAATGACCCATACTTTTTGGAGCCATGGGCCACCACGACCCATATCACCCTAAAACAATTTGAGGATATGATAAGTACGGGATCACAAGTTAATTCATGAATATTAGTAATACTTACTTTGAAGAGTACCCTTTCCATTTTACCAGAACTTCTTTCCCCTGGAAAGCAATGAGAAAATAATTCAATTTAAAACTATAGTTCTTTTCGTACAAAAAGCAAATCATTAACAAATTACTACATGTTTTTATAACATAAGGGTTTAATTGAATACATAATACACAACGGGCCCTGGACTGGGCACAACGGCGAGTACTATACAGGTAACATCCCGTTGTGTCCGAGGCCGGTTGTCAGTGTCCAGGGAAAAACAGGGAAAACTGGCCACACTTATTTCAAGACCCTGTGATAGTCAAAGAGTTGTAATTTCTCACACAATAGAGACACATTCTGATCTTTGGGGCAAACTCGGAATCCAGCCCCAAACAGTCACGAAAAGACTGCTGCACCTTTTGTTGTTCAGTTGACACTCAGAGTTGTTGATTTTGGGGACATTTTCATTTTGGGCTTGGTCAAGTTGAAATGCCGAGTATCTGTATCTGTATATGTCTGTTACGCTGCACTTGTAGAACAAGTCATCCAGATGTCTGGCATTGTTGCAGCGGAGTGGTGGGTGCGCAGCTAGTTCTTTATCGTCGTCTGGCTACTGCCAGCGCCGACTTGAAGCTCTCGGTCGATGCCGAGGTTACAGTTTCTTCATCTAATTGGTTCCAGGCCACTACAGTCTTTGGAAAAAACGAATGTCTGTATTGCTCAGTGTTACACTTACAGCGTGGCACAGTGAAGCAAGCCGAGTAGGCCGATTATGGCAAACTCAACTTCTGTTACTAATTCATCATGGATCAGATGTAATTCAACATAAAGATATTGGCGTTCGCAATGCATAACAACTAAAAACAAACACTTACCCTCCTGCTTTTTCTTTTTTTCAAAACTTTCTCGACTTCAAACAGAATCTGACTTGCGTCCGCCATCATGCGAGAGTCACGTGACCATAATCTCTGACCAAAGGTTTCTTTACTCTCCAAACTTATACACGCAATATCGCAGAGCAGGTGTAAATCTGTGTAGTTTTTTTTAATAACATAAAAACCTGGGGGGATAACAATCGTAAATGTATCTTAGGTGGCAGTGCGATGGTACTCAATTACAATTTACATCAACACACTCCGATGCTCTCTTTTTTTTTTTTTTTTTTTTTTTTTTTTTTTTTAAGGAGATCAGACATTGTTAATCACACATGTGCGTGCGTTTGTTTTTTTTATATCGGAAGTTTTTTTAAAAAAAAATTTTTATAATCATTTTAATTCTTATTAAGTTATTATTGTTTTCCTTCAGTCTCACTCTTTCTCTCAGCTTCACACTCAATGGACAGTAAACAGATCATGGACAATTGTTTTTAATTTTTTTTTATTTACATTTACCCTCTCTCTCTCTCCTCTCTCTCTCTCTTTCTCTCTCTCCTCTCTCTCTCTCTCTTTCTCACACTTGTCCACACAACATCTCTCTCTCTCTCTCTCACTCTCTCTCTCTCTCTCTCTCTCTCTCTCTCTCTCTCTCTCACTCACTCCCTAGTCTGTCTTTCTCTGCATCCACTTTCTTTCTCTTCGACTTGTCTGTTTTTTTTTTCTGAATTTTGTTCTTCGGAATTTTCTGTCTTCTTCTTTGTTCTTTCTTTTTTGCTTCGCCTCTCTCTCTCTCTCTCTCTCTCTCTCTCTCTCTCTCTCTCTCTCTCTCTCTCTCTCTCTCTCTCTCTCTCTCTCTCTCTCTCTCCCATACTCTGTCGGTCTCTCTCTCCCCCTCTCTCCCATAGTCTGCCAATCTCTCTCTCTCTCTCTCTCTCTCTCTCTTTCTCTCTCTCTCTCTGTCACTCACTCTCTTTCTCTTTCTCTCTCTCTCACTCTCTCTCGTTCTATCTTCTCTCTCTCCACCTATTTTTATTTATTTTTTTTTTTTATTTTTTTACATTTTGTCCTATATTTTCTTCCGTCATCATTTCTCCTTTTGTTACCTAACGTTTCTTTATTTCAATTTCACAGATAGCAACATATATGCGAGTCACAAGTCAATTATTTTTCTTAAACTTAACTCTTTTTCAAAAATACATCCGATCTCTAAAGGGGTACCGTATCTATAAATACCTATGCACATTTTTGCAATCATATTTTCATATTCAAATGTACATGGTGGCGTGGCTATGAGAGACACGTTACTTGAAGAAAAAGATTTGTTTGTAACGTTTGAATTATCGAATTATGATTCAGGACAATTAACTGAAACCAATACGAAATGGTTTATTGAGTTTTTCTTTTCTTGGTGATATCACACATATCATTCTATTCGGCCTTGTTTTCCAAGGTTTGTTTGCGTTGTGTTGACAAGGTGACTTAAAACCCCTATTTTTCGTTTTTATTCGATAATTTCACATGCCACGCTTGAAAACAAGCACTTGATGTCAATGTATAGCATGTTTAACATTAATGTATACTAGCATGGTGAAATTTCTGTTTCATATTAAAAGCCTATTCGCAAATTTGAAAACGTGGTGGTGACAACTGCGTGATACTGGCAACCTACAAAACAGTTTTAAGCAAAAAAAATATTTTTTTTGTTACCACGCTTCAAAAATGACAAAGTGTTGTTTTGCCACAAGTTGAGAGATAACTTTGTATTATGCATGGTGCCCGACAACGTTTTACAAAAAAAAATGTGATGTCTTTTCTTAAGTAGCCAAAAGGCCGAAATTGAAGAGTTTTTCAGGTGGTTACAAAAACACGCAAAAAAAAATAGAAAGAGTACGGTTTTTTTCAAATCCTTTTGTGTGTGCGTGCTATATACCTCAAACATTGTTTTCCCAAGTTTTTTCGTAAAATGATTCATTTTTGAATTAATTATCATTTTTTAAATCCCAAAACGTCAATCTTCGTTTTTTCGTGTTGATCAGCAAACAACCTTCATTTAAAAGTTACCACCGGCACCCAATATTATTCTTCACCACAGAAATCCGTTGTGTGGACAGGTTTTTTTTTTATTGTGACTAACAGATGCATTCTTTTCAACATTTTTTAAAGCCACATAAGCTTTTTAACTATATTCTAACTAATTATTATGATTAAATTCAAATTAATTTTTAGGTAGCCAATTTTTGACAGCGTCCTGTGCATTCAAAACTGATAGGAACTTTCTAAAAATTAAAATTTGTCTGCCATCTTGATTGGTCTAATTAGGAATAATGTTAATTATTTCGAATTGTAATGCTTTGTTCCTCGTGGCAGTGATCATTTTTTGAGGTAACCATTGTCACACCATCCACTAGTGGTGGCAGCGCTGGCGCTGGTGGCAGCGCTGGCGCTGGAAGGGCGAGTACTGGTGTCCATGACGGCTGCCTGTAAAGAGGAAGAACCACATGAACATTGTGGTGGCGGCGCTGGTGCTGGCAGCGCTGGTGGTGGCGGCGCTGGTGCTGGCAGCGCTGGTGGTGGCGGCGTTGGCGGCGCTGGTGCTGGCGGCGCTGGTGCTGGCGGCGCTGGTGCTGGCGGAGCCTGTGGTGGCGGCGCTGGTGCTGGCAGCGCTTGTGGTGGCTGCGCTGGTGATGGCAGCGCTTGTGGTGGCTGCGCTGGTGATGGCAGAGCTGGTGGTGGCAGCGCTGGCGCTGGTGGCAGCGCTGGCGCTGGAGGGGCGAGTACTGGTGTCCATGACGGCTGCCTGTAAAGAGGAAGAACCACATGAACAGTCATACTAATCACAATACAATGAGGAAGAACCACATGAACTAATACCACCCACAACAAAATCAGGACGTTTCACGTCAACGCATACCACCCACAGCAAAGAGGAAGAACCACATGAACACATACGTACCATGGAACTTGCTTATAAGCCCCTCCCCCCCCCCCCCCTCATCTTCCCCAAAGACATCCTGCTTTTTGATACCCCGCTTCTTAGATTTTTGTTTTACTGACTTTTGCAGATTAACCATTTTAGAGAACCTAATCTTTCAGACCTGATTTTCTCCGATTGTGAAGTTCTTAAAAGGAGTGTTCCACTGTACCACCCACAATACAACAGGCAAACTAACTCACTGGTTACATCTTCAAACCCATCATGTTCTTTCTGAGAGCTTTACCCCACTCCTCGCGCCCCCTAATTGGCGTAGAGGCGCGTCCCCCGGGTGGTGGATGGGGGAGCCTTCTCTACTAACTTCAGAGAGAAGGTCGCATCATTCTCGATGCCGTGAACCTAATTAGGTTCTTTTTCTTGTTTCTTCTCTATTTCTGCCTCCCCAAAGTCCTTTTACTTTCCTTTTCTCACCCATAAAATTCTTCACTTATTTTCTAAAGTATGGTGAATCCCGAGTTTGTCATGTGTGACCAGGGGATGAATGGCTGACACCTTAGTATTCAGTCGTAAGCACATGCGTTTGGTTTTAGTTTGGGTCGACGCCAAATGACAGTTTTAGGCCCTTCCCTTGTCACGGGGGCTCTCACAAGGGTGACTGTGTATTTCCCACCTCATTGAGCCTGCGTGTTATGACATCTTTAACTTTGTTAAACAAGAAAAGGAAGGACAGACCCGATTCTGACAGCGAGGATGAATCTAGAACTACTGCTGCTGCAGCAGGGGTACGGGGCGCTTGGCCCCGATTCCTCATAGTTCATTTTGAGAGTGTTAGTCAAAGAAAGATTTCACCTTTTATTCTCGAGAAGTGGTTTCAGGGGGTTTCCTCATCAGTTCAGTCAGTGAAACGTCAGAAGGATGGTAGCTTCTTGGTGGATTGCCCCACCAGGAAGGTATCGGATCTTCTTTTGTCCCGCCATGGTTCCGCCCTGAGCGTTGGATCGAACTCCTTCACGATTTCCGTGACGAGCCACTCGTACCTGAACACCTCTCGGGGTGTGGCACGCTCATACCACTTCCAAGGTATGAGCTGTGCGGAGTTGAAGGATGGGTTGGCATCACAAGGAGTTATCGACGTTCACAGAGTGTCCAGAACGGATAAAGAAGGAAAGAGAGTGGAAACAAACACTCTCTTCCTAACTTTCTGTACAGCTGTTGCACCCAAAAGAGTTGTTGTTCTGTTTGAAAGTATTCCGGTTTCTCTGTACATCCCTTCCCCTCTGCGTTGTTATCGTTGCCAACGGTTTGGCCACGGTAGCAAAAACTGCAGGGGGAAGGAAATGTGCAGAGATTGCACAAAGGAAAAACATGAGGGTGAATGCGAGGGACCCAAACAGTGTCACAACTGTGGGGGTAAACACTCCTCTGCTTCAAAAGAATGTCCCCAGTGGAAAACGGAGGAAGCCATTCAAAAGATGAGAACAACGGAGGGATGCTCTTTCGGTGAGGCGAAACAAAAGGTCATGTCCCAGATGGCACAGCCCTCGGTGTCCACATACGCCAGGGCTGTTAGTACTCCTTCTGCGACACCGACTACACCTTCGTCTCTTGAGAGCTTTCTCACTAAGGTGACTACAATCTTGGACACTCTCATTAAAAAGATTGATCGTCTTGAGACTGTCGTGGCAAATATTAACCAGGGTGGAGTAAAGGCGGCTGTTGCTGCCGATACCAGTGAGAAGGCGACTACGGTTGCCGAGAGTGTGAAGGTTCAGACAACAGTTTCGACTGGCGTCACTAACGTCACGCAGGCGGCCGTGCATAAAGCCGCTAAAACCCAAACCAAATGGGGGAGAAAATCCTCCACTCATTCGGCCGGGTCTTCGGGGGTTGGGCGGACGGGTTCGATCGGCAGATCGGATCTTTCCTCCCACCCGCCAAGATCAAACTCTGAGGGAAGATCCTCGAGGTCTCCCAAGGCCAGGGTCAGGCCTGACTTGCCTACCCGAATAAAAAAGGGAGACAAATCGCTCATTTCTTTGACAAACCCTTTCTCCCTCTTGTCTGACGAGGGTGGAGAATCGGAAATGGATGAATCAAACCGGTTCTACCCTGCGTCGGAGGGGGGTGGAGGATCGGGCACTGAATAAAGTTTTATTTGTTTTTAAAATACTAAACCTTTTTAATGGCTTCTATAATACAATGGAATATCAGAGGTCTTAATGCCAATCAAGAGGAACTTCATCTCCTTTTGAAAAGTAATCCTATTGCAATCTGTTTACAGGAGACGCTTATAGGCCCTAACAAAAATATATCATTGCCTGGGTATAGCTGCTTATTGCGGTCTACAGGTCGCGGTAGTGCACTTTGTATCCGTTCTGATTTTCTTTTTAATCAGGTCCAATTGGACACTAACCTTGAGGCAATAGCGGCTCGCATTTCTTGTAATAGAGCTTTAACTGTTTGTTCCTTGTATCTGTCGCCATCTACTACGGTCACAAAAAATGACCTAGAAAACTTAATACATCAATTACCAACCCCGTTCCTTTTGGTAGGGGATTTTAACGGCCATTCCCGACGTTGGGGGAGCGAATCTTCCAACATTCAAGGAAAGATTATCGAAGATGTCATCGATAACTTGGATTTATGCCTTTTAAATTCCGGAGCGGGTACTTTTTTAACTCAATCTGGAGAAGAATCTCATTTGGACTTAGCTATCTGCCACCCATCTTTATTTCTTGATTTGAAATGGTCTGTCCATTCGGATCTGTGTGGAAGTGACCATTTTCCCTGTTTTGTCAGTTTTGAAGAGGATCAGGGCGAGGAAGCCCTTCCACACTGGAAGTTTTCTAAAGCTAACTGGGATTTATTTCGTCTTTCTACTTCAAGACAAATAACCCCAGAAGTTCTAAATTCTGAAGACCCGGCTTTAACTTTTTCCACCCTTTTGGTGCAATGTGCAAAAGACAGCATACCCAAATCTTCCTCTAAACCCAAAGGTCCAAAAACACCTTGGTTTAACGAAGAGTGCCAAGCTGTCAATCAGGAGCGTAAACGAGCTCAACGGCATATGTTCCAATACCCTACGTCAGCCAATAAGATCGCTCACCAAAAACTTCGAGCTCAAAGCCGTTTTATTTACAAAAAGAGTAAAAAAAGCCTCTTGGCGCAATTTTTGCTCTAAGCTTAATTTCAAAACTTCAAGCAAGAAGGTATGGCAGATTATCCGTAAGATTAAAGGTAAAAATCGTAAAGAGGTTGTCCAATGCCTCAAACAACATGGTCGAGTAATAACCAACAAGAAAAACGTGGCGAATATCTTGGCTTCAACAATAAATCATAACTCTTCTTCGGAACATTATTCTGGAGAGTTTCAAAAAGTTAAAGATAAATCTGAAGCTACACCCGTTTCCTTTGATTCTGCCAATTTGGAAGATTACAATTCTCCTTTCTCGATGTACGAGTTAAAGGATGCCATTCTAAAATCCAATGACTCAGCTACAGGGCAGGATGATATCCATTATCAACTTTTGGGTCATCTCCCTGAAAACGTCCTGACAGTTCTTTTAACTATTTTTAATCATATCTGGTCTACTGGAACTTTTCCTCCTGACTGGCGAAAGGCCATAATTATTCCCATTCCGAAACCCGGAAAGGATCATTCGGATCCAAATAATTATCGGCCGATTGCCTTAACCAGCTGTCTTTGTAAGACGATGGAGAGACTGGTCCATGAGCGGTTACTATGGCACTTGGAAAGGATCGACGCTTTGGACATAGTCCAGTGCGGTTTCCGAAAACATAAAAGTACAACGGATCATTTGATTCGTTTTGAATCGTTTGTTCGTAACGCTCTGGTAAGCGGAGAACACGTTGTGTCCGTCTTGTTCGATTTGGAAAAGGCGTATGACACAACGTGGAAGCATGGTATTTTATCAGATCTTAAAACCTTAGGGTTTGATGGGAATCTTCCCATTTTTATTTCAAATTTTCTTGCCGAAAGGGAGTTTAAGGTCCGAGTAGGTTCTACTTTCTCCGATTCTTTTGAACAGGAGATGGGAGTTCCTCAAGGGAGTATTTTATCACCGTTACTTTTTAACATTAAAATCAATAACATCGTCAAACACGTCCAGTCTGGCATCGACAAATCTCTTTTTGTTGATGATTTTCAAATTTCTGCCAAGGGAAGAACATTAGCTGGGGTTGAACGGCAGCTTCAGCTGTGTATTTCCAAAATTCAAAAATGGGTTCAAGAGAACGGGTTCAAATTTTCCCTGGCTAAAACAGAATGTATTCATTTCCACAGGAAAAAACATCAAGTTCTTCAGCCTTCTCTTTTCATAAACAACCATAAGATTAAAGTTTCTAAACAAGTCAAATTTCTTGGTCTGATTTTTGACAGCAACCTTACTTTTTTACCCCACATCAAATATTTAAGAACCAAATGTCAAAAGGGTCTCAACGTTCTCAAAGTTATAAGTCACACGGATTGGGGGGCTGACAGGGCAACATTGCTACGTCTGTATCGGTCTCTTGTCCGTCCACAGCTGGACTACGGTTGTATTGTGTATGGTTCTGCAAAGAGAAATGTCCTCAAGGCCTTAGATCCCATCCATCATCAGGGTCTGAGAGTTTGTTTGGGTGCTTTTCGCACAACACCAGTGGATAGTTTGTATGCCGAGTCGCGAGAACCTCCTCTGGAGATCCGCAGACTCCGGCTTTCCATGAACTACTACCTTAAGCTAAAGGCAAACCCCGAAAACCCTGCTCATGAATGTGTTATTAATCCCATTCTGAAGGACAAATTTTTAGCCAAACCTACTGAAATACCAACTTTAGGCATACGTATGCTTTCTGAATGTGAAAGGGCTGTTATAGATATTGATTCTGTCTGTGACGATCCTTTGACAACAAACACTCCACCCTGGCAGTTGGAAAACCCAACCGTCAATTTTTCCCTAACTTCTTTCAAGAAGAATGAAACCTCGGACTCTGTCTTTAGGCAGCTGTTTCTTGAACAGTGCTCAAAGTACACAGAGTATGAATTTATTTTTACTGACGGCTCTCTCAAAGATGATTCAGCTGCTGCGGCAGCAGTTTCTAACAAGAAATTACATCAACCCCTTCAACTCCGGATCCCTAATGGTTCGTCGGTGTATTCGGCGGAACTTAGGGCCATCATTTTGGCATTAAAATTAATTTATCAATCCAGACATCAGTCTTTTTTGATTGTATCTGATTCGCTTTCAGCTCTTGAAGCGATATCCACCAGAAAGTTTACTCATCCTTTTTTAGTCGACATTCACGACCTTAATACTAAGCTTATTTCTGAAGGCAAGATTATCAATTTTATGTGGGCGCCCAGTCATATGGGCATAAATGGCAACGAGGTTGCTGACAAGGCAGCAAAGGATGCTCTAGATTTGGCGGTTCCTCGTCTCCCTGAGCAGTCTGTTCCTTTTACTGACTTGCGTAGGAAGACACTTTGTTACAGCTTAAAACTCTGGCAAGACCGTTGGTCTGCCTGCACGGAAAACAAATTGTATAAAACTCTTCCTGACCTTTTAAAGCCACTTCCTTTAGTGGCTTCAAGTAGAAAAGAAGAAAGTGTTTTGGCCAGGTTACATACTGGTCACACTTATCTCACTCATGTTCATCTGCTTAAAAGAGAAGAGGCACCATGGTGCCACGCCTGTGATACTGGTTTTACTGTGAGTCATTTTCTCACCGAGTGTGCTGATCTGTATGATCAACGAGAAAAGTATTTTGGCACCTCGAGCTTGAAAAGTATTTTTACAGAGGTCAGCTCTTCAGCTCTTTTTGAGTTTTTAAAAGAGTCTGGTCTTTATTTTAAGATTTGAATTTTAAAACAACCTAGTTTATTTGACATATAGGGTTTTGCTTTGACTTTTTGGTTGCCTTCGGGTGACGTTACGGATTTTATGTATTAGAAGTGTTTTAATCTAAAAATGTGCAATGATTAACTTGTGGGGTCCTGATTTGGCCTATTATGGTCCGCTGGACCCGAAAAGCAACAGCTAACTAACTTTACCCCACTTGAATCAGCATCATTTTGCCTTCACATTTATCAAGTTATGTCACAAAGATCTATGCTAAACCTACAATTAAAAAGCACACTGGTGAACGGCCACCTTCCCGCAGTGGGGCACTGCGGTTATGAAATTAAAGGCCCCTCCTGTTTTTGGAACCGCAGGAGCTTTCTAGTTTGCTGTTAGGTAGATTTTTGGTTCCTCTTTCCTGTCATGCTCTCTTTTTCTTCATGAATTCTTTTCTTTTTTCTGCCTTCTTGCTCATTCACCTGTATTTTTTCCAAAAATCTCTTCTCTTGCCGCTTGTCTCGCGATTCATGTATAGTTTAATCTGTTAGTGTTCTGATGTAAGTCCAGCAGTAGATAGGTTAAGCCTATTTTAACATACTGGAAACTGGTAATCTTCCAGTAGGTATTAATTTAGTTTTACTAAAGCCTGCTGGGACACAAGTAATGGGTTAGTGCATTTGTAAACAGGAATCGCTTGACAAGTGGCCCCCTTCATCCCCCCTTCCTCGTCCTGATATGGCTCTGCGTAGTCGGCTGGACGTTAAGCAACAAATAAACAAACAAACAAACGGCCACCTGCTATGTAAGGACAAGTCAAGTTTAGATGGTCACAAGGGTTTTCTTTCTTCACATGCACAAGTTTAATGTATGCACCTCCCAGCTCCAATCCTGCTGTCCTCAGCAAAAGTCATTTATCAATATTTTCAAAACATTACCTCCGTCTGCCCGGCCTTTCTGTAAAACAGAAGGTAGGCCTGGGCCTGGTGGACGACGGAGGCTGGGACCGGTCTGACCCTCTGGTCATCGTGGTGGTACCATCCTTCGGCTCGAAGCGCGAAGGCATGGTAATGACCAGAGGCGCTGGTCCGGCCGTCATGGACGACCACTCCAAACAGCTCGTAGACGTGCTGTTGGAGGTGTCCCTGTGGGTCACAAACATTCAAAATTAAGGAATATATTAGCACTCTATTTTCTTCCTTCAGGTGGTTGGTGAAGACAGGTTTGACTGTATGAAAATTATATTACGCCTTGTCAAATCGGCATATTGACAACTCTGATGAATCAAAATGATAACAAAACATTAATGCAAACTACCGACACATTGTACATTGTAAGCAATGTTCATTATATATATGCAAAGTCTACATTTGTTAACCCTTGCATGAGAATTTAGGCAATACGTAATTATATCCCCCCGCGGGTTAGGGGGATTCCCATATTGGTTAGGACGAGAATTTACCCGATGCTTCCCAGTATGTCGTAAGAGGCGACTAACGGTTCTGTTTCTCCTTTTACCCTTGTTAAGTGTTTCTTGTATAGAATATAGTCAATGTTTGTAAAGATTTTAGTCAAGCAGTATGTAAGAAATGTTAAGTCCTTGTACTGGAAACTTGCATTCTCCCAGTAATGTCATATATTGTACTACGTTGCAAGCCCCTGGAGCAATGTTTTTATTAGTGCTTTTGTGAACAAGAAACACTTAACAAGTGGCTCTATCCCATCTCCCCCCTTCCCTCCGTCGCGATATAACCTTGAATGGTTGAAAACGACGTTCAACACCAAATAAAGAAAGTAAGAAACCTCTGTTCTTCTGATTTTCAAACCAACGATAATTTTGAATCCAAAAGGAAATACCTCTGGCCTCTAGTCTTAAACATTCCTAACTTTCAACCTTGCTCGGATCTGTGGTTTACTGATCATCATTGCACTTGCTGGGGCGTTTTGCTTATTCTGCCATTTCTGTTCTTTAATTCATATCTGCCTTGAATTCGTCGTGATATTACCTTCGTGGTTGAAAACGACGTTAAACACCAAATAAAGAAAGATCTGCCTTGAATGACTCTACGGGGGTTGAAAGGGTATAACACGATAAAATTCTTTTATCAAATGTCAGCCTTGAATGACCCAACTGGACTGGTATTATAACACGAGTTGTGTAAACATTTCGGTTCTGCGTGTTTATTATCGTACGTTTTCGGTCAATCATCATGTCTCAAGGTATTTTGGAGCTCGTGCAAGTTGCTGTTAGGTAGATTTTTGGTTCCTCTTTCCTGTCATGCTCTCTTTTTCTTCATGAATTCTTTTCTTTTTTCTGCCTTCTTGCTCATTCACCTGTATTTTTTCCAAAAATCTCTTCTCTTGCCGCTTGTCTCGCGATTCATGTATAGTTTAATCTGTTAGTGTTCTGATGTAAGTCCAGCAGTAGATAGGTTAAGCCTATTTTAACATACTGGAAACTGGTAATCTTCCAGTAGGTATTAATTTAGTTTTACTAAAGCCTGCTGGGACACAAGTAATGGGTTAGTGCATTTGTAAACAGGAATCGCTTGACAAGTGGCCCCCTTCATCCCCCCCTTCCTCGTCCTGATATGGCTCTGCGTAGTCGGCTGGACGTTAAGCAACAAATAAACAAACAAACAAACCAGTAGGTATTAATTTAGTTTTACTAAAGCCTGCTGGGACACAAGTAATGGGTTAGTGCATTTGTAAACAGGAATCGCTTGACAAGTGGCCCCCTTCATCCCCCCCCTTCCTCGTCCTGATATGGCTCTGCGTAGTCGGCTGGACGTTAAGCAACAAATAAACAAACAAACGGCCACCTGCTATGTAAGGACAAGTCAAGTTTAGATGGTCACAAGGGTTTTCTTTCTTCACAGGCACAAGTTTAATGTATGCACCTCCCAGCTCCAATCCTGCTGTCCTCAGCAAAAGTCATTTATCAATATTTTCAAAACATTACCTCCGTCTGCCCGGCCTTTCTGTAAAACAGAAGGTAGGCCTGGGCCTGGTGGACGACGGAGGCTGGGACCGGTCTGACCCTCTGGTCATCGTGGTGGTACCATCCTTCGGCTCGAAGCGCGAAGGCATGGTAATGACCAGAGGCGCTGGTCCGGCCGTCATGGACGACCACTCCAAACAGCTCGTAGACGTGCTGTTGGAGGTGTCCCTGTGGGTCACAAACATTCAAAATTAAGGAATATATTAGCACTCTATTTTCTTCCTTCAGGTGGTTGCTGAAGACAGGTTTGACTGTATGGAAATCATGTTACCCAGGGCAAAAAGCTCAACAATCGCCTGTGGAGGCAAAGCCATTCAAATAGGATTATTCTAGAGCAGCACCTGTAGGTCAGCAAGCCAGGCAGTGAGCAGCACCTGTAGATCAGCAAACCAGGCAGTGAGCGGCACCTGTAGGTCAGCAAGCCAGGCAGTGAGCGGCACCTGTAGGTCAGCAAACCAGGCAGTGAGCGGCACCTGTAGGTCAGCAAGCCAGGCAGTGAGCAGCACCTGTAGGTCACCTCGCGCCCCCTAATTGGCGTAGAGGCGCGTCCCCCGGGTGGTGGATGGGGGAGCCTTCTCTGCTAACTTCAGAGAGAAGGTCGCATCACTCTCGATGCCGTGAACCTAATTAGGTTCTTTTTCTTGTTTCTTCTCTATTTCTGCCTCCCCAAAGTCCTTTTACTTTCCTTTTCTCACCCATAAAATTCTTCACTTATTTTCTAAAGCATGGTGAATCCCGAGTTTGTCATGTGTGACCAGGGGATGAATGGCTGACACCTTAATATTCAGTCGTAAGCACATGCGTTTGGTTTCAGTTTGGGTCGACGCCAAATGACAGTTTTAGGCCCCTCCCTTGTCACGGGGGCTCTCACAAGGGTGACCGTGTATTTCCCACCTCATTGAGCCTGCGCGCTATGAAAACCTCTAATCTTCAAACTTTGTATAAGAAGAGAAAAGCTGTTAATGATAGAGATTCTGACAGTGATAACGAAGCAGAAGCTGCTGCCTCTACAGCAGGTGTGAAGGGGGCTTGGTCCCGATTCCTCGTAGTTCATTTTGAGAGTGTAAGTCAAAGAAAGATTTCACCTTTTATTCTCGAGAAGTGGTTTCAGGGGGTTTCCTCATCAGTTCAGTCAGTGAAACGTCAGAAGGATGGTAGCTTCTTGGTGGATTGCCCCACCAGGAAGGTATCGGATCTTCTTTTGTCCCGCCATGGTTCCGCCCTGAGCGTTGGATCGAGCTCCTTCACGATTTCCGTGACGAGCCACTCATACCTGAACACCTCTCGGGGTGTGGCACGCTCATACCACTTCCAAGGTATGAGCTGTGCGGAGTTGAAGGATGGGTTGGCATCACAAGGAGTTATCGACGTTCACAGGGTGTCCAGAACGGATAAAGAAGGAAAGAGAGTGGAAACAAACACTCTCTTCCTAACTTTCTGTACAGCTGTTGCACCCAAAAGAGTTGTTGTTCTGTTTGAAAGTATTCCGGTTTCTCTGTACATCCCTTCCCCTCTGCGTTGTTATCGTTGCCAACGGTTTGGCCACGGTAGCAAAAACTGCAGGGGGAAGGAAATGTGCAGAGATTGCACAAAGGAAAAACATGAGGGTGAATGCGAGGGACCCAAACAGTGTCACAACTGTGGGGGTAAACACTCCTCTGCTTCAAAAGAATGTCCCCAGTGGAAAACGGAGGAAGCCATTCAAAAGATGAGAACAACGGAGGGATGCTCTTTCGGTGAGGCGAAACAAAAGGTCATGTCCCAGATGGCACAGCCCTCGGTGTCCACATACGCCAGGGCTGTTAGTACTCCTTCTGCGACACCGACTACACCTTCGTCTCTTGAGAGCTTTCTCACTAAGGTGACTAAAATCTTGGACACTCTCATTAAAAAGATTGATCGTCTTGAGACTGTCGTGGCAAATATTAACCAGGGTGGAGTAAAGGCGGCTGTTGCTGCCGATACCAGTGAAAAGGCGACTACGGTTGCCGAGAGTGTGAAGGTTCAGACAACAGTTCCGACTGGCGTCACTAACGTCACGCAGGCGGCCGTGCATAAAGCCGCTAAAACCCAAACCAAATGGGGGAAAAAATCCTCCACTCATTCGGCCGGGTCTTCGGGGGTTGGGCGGACGGGTTCGATCGGCAGATCGGATCTTTCCTCCCACCCGCCAAGATCAAACTCTGAGGGAAGATCCTCGAGGTCTCCCAAGGCCAGGGTCAGGCCTGACTTGCCTACCCGAATAAAAAAGGGAGACAAATCGCTCATTTCTTTGACAAACCCTTTCTCCCTCTTGTCTGACGAGGGTGGGGAATCGGAAATGGATGAATCAAACCGGTTCTACCCTGCGTCGGAGGGGGGTGGAGGATCGGGCACTGAATAAAGTTTTATTTGTTTTTAAAATACTAAACATTTTTAATGGCTTCTATAATACAATGGAATATCAGGTCTTAATGCCAATCAAGAGGAACTTCATCTCCTTTTGAAAAGTAATCCTATTGCAATCTGTTTACAGGAGACGCTTATAGGCCCTAACAAAAATATATCACTGCCTGGGTATAGCTGCTTATTGCGGTCTACAGGTCGCGGTAGTGCACTTTGTATCCGTTCTGATTTCCTTTTTAATCAGGTCCAATTGGACACTAACCTTGAGGCAATAGCGGCTCGCATTTCTTGTAATAGAGCTATAACTGTTTGTTCCTTGTATCTGTCGCCATCTACTACGGTCACAAAAAATGACCTAGAAAACTTAATACACCAATTACCAACCCCGTTCCTTTTGGTAGGGGATTTTAACGGCCATTCCCGACGTTGGGGGAGCGAATCTTCCAACATTCAAGGAAAGATTATCGAAGATGTCATCGATATACTGCTCCCATGGGGTCGCCTTCACGCGGCGGGAGTGTTTCCACCAAGCTACCCCACCCCTTTACTTCTCTTCTTTTGTCTTATTTCTGCCTTACCAGTCCTTTCACCTATATTTCCTTCCAAAAAACTCTCCCTACTATTCCCTGCAGTTTTCTGATTCCTTTCTTGTCTTATTTCTACCTGACTGGATCCGTCACCTTTATTTCACTTCCCAAAAGTCTTCTTTTCCACATCCTTATTTCTCTGTGGTCTTCTTAAGACCCAGCGTGTTTGCCGTGCGCTGCGACCTGTACCGGTTTGGGCTGGTGACCTGATGATTGAGGGGTTTACTTAGTTGCGACTTTGTAGCGCCAACACATCATTTTGGCCCAGTCTTTATCTAAGACAGGAGGTTGAAAAAGGCTTACCCGTTTCAATCAATCGGCTGGTCAAGTCTGGGTATATGTCTTGAGCATATTGCATCGGACCTTTGGCTAAAGGAGCAAGCGGCGGTAGGAGGGGGCGGCGGTAGTCGGGACAAACACTATGCCAAGTTGTTACCTAATCCGTTTCCGCTTGGAAAGAGTTGACGAACATTATGCCAAGTTGTTACCTAACCCGTTTCCGCTTGGAAAGAGTTAAATCTCCTATTACAGATTGATACCATATGTTTCCTCTTATCGCTGCGTATATCCATCTGTATCCTTGGCGCTCTGGAGTTGGATAACCGCTCCACCTAAGCGTCCCCTTGTTGGGCTCCGTGGTGGGTGGGGATCAGATGCGACGAAGATAAAGGCCCCAAACATGGCCACCTCTTCTTTTTCTTCTTTTTTTTCAAGCACCCGAAACGGAAACAAACGAAGATACTGCGTTGACTCTGACTCTGACGATGAAGTCCGAGTCAGAGCAACAAAGAACAACATCAGCGAGGCCTGGCCCCGTTTCATTGTTGTTGAGACAGCAGATGAGGCACAGCCCATCTCCAAACTTTCGCCTTTTGCGATACAGAAGGTTATTGCAGGAGTATCATCAACGATAGACAACATTAAGAGACTTCGTAATGGTTCTCTACTGATTGAATGTCCTTCAAAAAAGGCATCAGATGGTCTTCTCCGTCTGAATGGTCAGAAATTTGTTGATAGACCGGTCAAGGTCAGTCCTCACAGAGGCCTGAACACCAGCAAAGGAGTCATCCGATGCCGAGAGCTGGAGGGCCTCAGTGAGGCTGAAATAAAAGGTCTAAAGGATCAAGGTGTCATTGATGTGTACCGGGTGTTGATCAGGAAGGGCGATATCAGAGTACCCACCAACACCCTTTTCGTCACTTTTTGTACCCCAACCATCCCTGAGAAAATCAAAGTGGGATTTGTTCAAATAAGAGTGACTCTGTATATTCCATCACCAATGAGATGTTTCCAATGCCAAAGATTTGGACATTCAAAGGCTGGATGTAAACAGAAGGCAGTGTGCGAGAGGTGTGGCGGAGATCCTCACGAAGGTCCCTGCACATCACCACCCACCTGCACAAACTGTAAGGGAAACCATTCCCCGTCCTCCAGAGAATGTCCAAAATACAAGTTTGAACAGGCCATTCAAAAAACAAAAACGGAGAAAAAGATGTCTTTCTCAGACGCCAGGAAGGAGGTTGAAAAAACGAATGTTTTTTCCTTCCAGAAAAGTTTTGCGGCAGCAGTCAGTCAAAGACCTGCAACAAAGTCAACACCCACCCAGACCAGTATTTCATATAGGTCTGTGGGTGTCCAGGCAGGCCCGTCCATGTTGAAAAGGACAGAGCCCACAAGAAACAAAAGTATTTGTACACAGACAGATGAAAGCACAGGTGGGGCTATCCCCACTGGAGACTCTATGGGGTCTCCTGGTGAGGTTTGCTTCACCGCCCCAACTGGAGACCCTGTGGGGGCTCCTGGTGAGGTTCGCTTCACCACCCCAATTGAGGACCCTATGGGGTCTCCTGGTGAGGTTCGCTTCACCACCCCAACCCAGAAGCCCGTTCACAGGGCAACTCACAGGAAGGGGGCCGTCGAGGTAGTGGAGGTAGTGGACCTTACTCAATCCACACCACGAACACCTCCGGACAAGGGAAAAGTTACTCTGCCCCAAAGATCGCCTCGCACCCCAAAAATGGAGAAAAATCCCATCACACTATACAATCATTTTGGGAGTTTATCCGACGAAGAGGGTATGGAGGCAGAAATTTCTTAAAACTAAACAAACATAGCCAATTTTATTCAATGGAATTGTAGAGGGGTCCAAGCTAACTATGAAGAATTATGTCTACTTTTACACAAATTTCATCCTGTTGCTACAGCATTACAGGAAACAATGCTGAAACCAAACAAAGATTTTAATGTATCTGGATACAATGTTTTTAGAAACCATTCAGACAATAACACGTCTGGGGGAGTTGCTCTTTTGATTAAGAAAAGTGTACTTTGTAGTGAGATCAACCTATGTACAAACATTCAAGCCGTCGCAGCACGAGTGACATTAGATAAAACCATCACTCTCTGCAGTGTATATCTGTCACCATCCAAATGTTACACGAAGCACGATCTTGAAAATCTTATTGATCAGCTTCCAGCTCCCTTTGTTTTAATGGGAGATTTTAACGCTCATTCCCCTTTATGGGGCAGCAACTCTCTAAGTACGAGAGGACGAATTCTAGAAGATTTTTTAGACAATCGTAATCTATGCGTTTTAAACGATGGAGTACCAACATATCTCCATCCAGCAACAGGATGCAAGTCCATACTAGATCTAGTTATTTGCGACACCTCTCTTGTTCTAGACTTTGAATTTAAAGTCTATGATGACACATGTGGTAGCGATCATTTCCCTATCTTGATGTCTCAAATAGATGGATTGGAAGAAGCTTCCCCCCAGAGATGGAACCTGAACAAGGCAAACTGGCTGTCTTTTACTGCCGAATGTTCTGTCCAACTCACAGAAGACACTGTCTTTGATGGAAGTGACGACCCATCATCTATTTTTACAAACACTCTACAAGACATTGCCACTGAGTACATCCCAAAAACATCTTCAAACAACCGCATTAAAGTGCCATGGTTTAATAAAGAATGCCAAGAAGCCCGATCTGAGCGAAAGAGAAGTCTACACAGGTTCTACAGATGCCCGACCCTTGGCAAGAAGTTGACTTTCTTCAGATTTCGCGCTAAGAGTCGCACTGTCATAAAACATTCTAAAAGAACATCCTGGAGGTCTTTTTGCTCAAACTTAAACTCTAAGGTATCATCAAGTAAAGTTTGGAATGCTATTCGTAAAATCAAAGGGAAAAAAGGATCTGCATCAATTAACCACCTTGTGGTAAATGGATCCCTTATAACCCAAAAGAATGAAGTAGCAAACGTTCTGGCTTCAACAATGGAAAAAAACTCATCAACAGAAAATTACTGCACAGATTTTCAAAAAATCAAAGCCACCCAAGAACGTAAACCCATAAACTTCTCATCTCAGAATGAGGAGAACTACAACAAGTTGTTCAGTATAACTGAACTCAAACAAGCCTTACAAAAATGCAACAACTCAGCAACGGGGCTGGACGGAATACATTATCAGTTCCTCACACACCTACCAGAAAGTTGTCTTCTGGTCTTGCTGAAGGTTTTTAACCACATATGGGAGAGTGGATCCTTTCCACCTTCATGGCAAGAAGCGATGATTGTCCCCATTCCAAAACCAGGTAAAGATCATACAAACCCCAGCAACTACCGTCCGATAGCCTTGACCAGCTGTCTGTGTAAAACCATGGAGAGATTGGTCAACGCTAGGATGGTGTGGTACCTAGAAAAACAAAACCTTAAGTGATGTGCAATGTGGCTTCCGAAAGGGACACAGCACCACTGATCATTTGGTACGTTTTGAGACCTTCGTTCGAGAGGCCTTTGCGAGATCTGAACATGTACTAGCTATATTTTTTGACCTCGAGAAGGCTTACGACACGACCTGGAAACACGGTATTTTAGCCGATTTGCATGAAATGGGTTTTCGTGGACGTCTCCCTGTTTTTGTGGAAGGATTTCTAAGTAATCGATTTTTTACAGTACGGGTCGGTCCCAACCTATCAGAGTTCTGTCAACAAGAGATGGGTGTTCCTCAAGGAAGCATTCTATCACCCATGTTGTTCAACATCAAAATCAATAACATAGTAAAGGCAGTACTGAAAGGATCCGAGTCATCCTTGTTTGTTGATGACTTTGCACTTTGTGTGCGTGGCAAATCCCTACATAGAGTGGAAAGGCAGCTTCAATTATGTATAGACAAGGTGCAAAAATGGGTAACAGAGAACGGTTTCAAATTTTCCACCAGCAAAACTGTCTGTATGCATCTTTGCAAACAAAGGGGAGCCATGCCAGAACCCTCTCTGGTCCTGAATGGTAATCCTGTCAAGGTTGTTGAAGAATTTAAATTCCTAGGACTGACCTTTGACCGTCGACTAACATTCCTTAAACATATCCAGTATCTGAGAACATCATGTCTGAAAGCTCTGGATGTATTGAAAGTGGTTTCTCATACGGACTGGGGTGCTGACCGCACAGTCCTACTCAGACTTTACCGTGCTTTAATCCGATCCAAGTTGGACTATGGTTGTGTCGTCTATGGTGGAGCCGCAAAATCCAACCTAAGGCTATTAGACACAATACACCACCAGGGTATACGTCTTTGTCTGGGAGCTTTCAGGACGTCTCCAGTACAGTCCTTATATTTTGAGGCCAAAGAACCCTCTCTGAGGCTGCGACGCCTGAAACTCACCCTAAATTATGTGTTGAAACTGAAAGCTATGCCTACAAATCCAGCCTACCAATGCGTATTTCAACCACAATGCTCTGAATTTTTTGAAAGTCACCCAAATGATCGAGCACCTCTGTCTCTCGGATTCAGTCACATCTGGCCGAATCAAAGATAAAACTCGATCAGTGAAAATCGATGGACAGAAACACCACCATGGACATTGCCAGATCCAGTTGTTCGACTCGATCTGACAAGGTTAAAGAAGTCAGAGACAAATGATTTGATTTTTAAACAGTGTTTTAGCCAGTTCTGTACCGAGTTTCCTTCCCATCAACGAATATACACTGATGGGTCCAAAGCTGAAAGTAAAGTGGCATCAGCTTCTGTCACTGGTCCTAAACTCGATAGGGCCTTTTCGGCCCGTCTTCCGGATGACAGTTCTGTATTTTCTGCAGAGTTGAAAGCTTTACAGCTAGCTCTGAAACAGGTATATCAGTCAAAAAAGAAAGACTTCCTGATTCTGTCGGATTCCCTATCGGCTCTTACCGCCGTGAAGAGAACTCAGCTAGATCACCCACTGTTGGTCGAAATCCAAGAGCTACATGCATCTCTAATTGAAGAAGGCAAAAGGATTGTGTTTGCATGGGTGCCATCCCATGTTGGAATTAGAGGCAACTCTGCAGCTGATCAAGCTGCTAAAGAAGCCAGAGAAAGACTCATCACTGACAAACACACAAAGCATTCAGATTTCAGAACTCGCACCAACATGTACATAAAGTACCTATGGCAGAGTGAATGGGACGAATGTGAAGAAAATAAACTTCATAAGATCGTCCCCCAGCTGTCGGACAGCCTACCCCAATGTCGCCTCAACAGGAAAGAAGAGACAGTTCTCTGTCGCTTACACATTGGGCACAGTCACATTACACATTCGTATCTGCTGAAAGGTGAAGATCCACCATACTGTTTTGGATGTGACGAACCATGGACATTAGAACATGTTCTCACAAAATGTGTAGACGTTCAAGAATTTCGAGACAAACACTACAATGCGGAAACATTGAAGGTTTTATTCCGGGATGTTCCCCCGGACAAGATTTTTAACTTTTTAAAAGAGATCAAGATTTTTTACAAGATTTAAAGTACCAGAAGTGAAAATGATTAATTTTTAGAACCTTCTTTTACAGTGATAGATTTGAATGTAAATAGTCTGAAACGTAGAACTTGCCATATGAAGGGAAAAGAAAATAACTGCATCGGTCTCGAATAGCAGCTAGCATCTGCTGAAGAGACATTAAACCCCAAAAACCAACCAACCAACCATCATCGATAACTTGGATTTGTGTCTTTTAAATTCCGGAGCGGGTACTTTTTTAACTCAATCTGGAGAAGAATCTCATTTGGACTTAGCTATCTGCCACCCATCTTTATTTCTTGATTTGAAATGGTCTGTCCATTCGGATCTGTGTGGAAGTGACCATTTTCCCTGTTTTGTCAGTTTTGAGGAGGATCAGGGCGAGGAAGCCCTTCCACACTGGAAGTTTTCTAAAGCTAACTGGGATTTATTTCGTCTTTCTACTTCAAGACAAATAACCCCAGAAGTTCTAAATTCTGAAGACCCGGCTTTAACTTTTTCCACCCTTTTGGTGCAATGTGCAAAAGACAGCATACCCAAATCTTCCTCTAAACCCAAAGGTCCAAAAACACCTTGGTTTAACGAAGAGTGCCAAGCTGTCAATCAGGAGCGTAAACGAGCTCAACGGCATATGTTCCAATACCCTACGTCAGCCAATAAGATCGCTCACCAAAAACTTCGAGCTCAAAGCCGTTTTATTTACAAAAAGAGTAAAAAAGCCTCTTGGCGCAATTTCTGTTCTAAACTTAATTTCAAAACTTCAAGCAAGAAGGTATGGCAGATTATCCGTAAGATTAAAGGTAAAAATCGTAAAGAGGTTGTCCAATGCCTCAAACAACATGGTCGAGTAATAACCAACAAGAAAAATGTGGCGAATATCTTGGCTTCAACAATAAATCATAACTCTTCTTCAGAACATTATTCTGAAGAGTTTCAAAAAGTTAAAGATAAATCTGAAGCTACCCCCGTTTCCTTTGATTCTGCCAATTTGGAAGATTACAATTCTCCTTTCTCGATGTACGAGTTAAAGGATGCCATTCTAAAATCCAATGACTCAGCTACAGGGCAGGATGATATCCATTATCAACTTTTGGGTCATCTCCCTGAAAACGTCCTGACAGTTCTTTTAACTATTTTTAATCATATCTGGTCTACTGGAACTTTTCCTCCTGACTGGCGAAAGGCCATAATTATTCCCATTCCGAAACCCGGAAAGGATCATTCGGATCCAAATAATTATCGGCCGATTGCCTTAACCAGCTGTCTTTGTAAGACGATGGAGAGACTGGTGCATGAGCGGTTACTGTGGCACTTGGAAAAGGATCGACGCTTTGGACATAGTCCAGTGCGGTTTCCGAAAACATAAGAGTACAACGGATCATTTGATTCGTTTTGAATCGTTTGTTCGTAACGCTCTGGTAAGCGGAGAGCACGTTGTGTCCGTCTTGTTCGATTTGGAAAAGGCGTATGACACAACGTGGAAGCATGGTATTTTATCAGATCTTAAAACCTTAGGGTTTGATGGGAATCTTCCCATTTTTATTTCAAATTTTCTTGCCGAAAGGGAGTTTAAGGTCCGAGTAGGTTCTACTTTCTCCGATTCTTTTGAACAGGAGATGGGAGTTCCTCAAGGGAGTATTTTATCACCGTTACTTTTTAACATTAAAATCAATAACATCATCAAACACGTCCAGTCTGGCATAGACAAATCTCTTTTTGTTGATGATTTTCAAATTTCTGCCAAGGGAAGAACATTAGCTGGGGTTGAACGGCAGCTTCAGCTGTGTATTTCCAAAATTCAAAAATGGGTTCAAGAGAATGGGTTCAAATTTTCCCTGGCTAAAACCGAATGTATTCATTTCCACAGGAAAAAACATCAAGTTCTTCAGCCTTCTCTTTTCATAAACAACCATAAGATTAAAGTTTCTAAACAAGTCAAATTTCTTGGTCTGATTTTTGACAGCAACCTTACTTTTTTACCCCACATCAAGTATTTAAGAACCAAATGTCAAAAGGGTCTCAACGTTCTCAAAGTTATTAGTCACACGGATTGGGGGGCTGATAGAGCAACATTGTTACGTCTGTATCGGTCTCTTGTCCGTCCACAGCTGGACTACGGTTGTATTGTTTATGGTTCTGCAAAGAGAAATGTCCTCAAGGCCTTAGATCCCATCCACCATCAGGGTCTGAGAGTTTGTTTGGGTGCTTTTCGCACAACACCAGTGGATAGTTTGTATGCCGAGTCGCGAGAACCTCCTCTGGAGATCCGCAGACTCCGGCTTTCCATGAACTACTACCTTAAGCTAAAGGCAAACCCCGAAAACCCTGCTCATGAATGTGTTATTAATCCCATTCTGAAGGACAAATTTTTAGCCAAACCTACTGAAATACCAACTTTCGGCATACGTATGCTTTCTGAATGTGAAAGGGCTGTTATAGATATTGATTCCGTCTGTGACGATCCTTTGACAACAAACACTCCACCCTGGCAGTTGGAAAACCCAACCGTCAATTTTTCCCTAACTTCTTTCAAGAAGAATGAAACCTCGGACTCTGTCTTTAGGCAGCTGTTTCTTGAACAGTGCTCAAAGTACACAGAGTATGAATTTATTTTTACTGACGGCTCTCTCAAAGATGATTCAGCTGCTGCGGCAGCAGTTTCTAACAATAAATTACATCAACCACTTCAACTCCGGATCCCTAATGGTTCGTCGGTGTATTCGGCGGAACTTAGGGCCATCATTTTGGCATTAAAATTAATTTATCAATACAGACGTCAGTCTTTTTTGATTGTATCTGATTCGCTTTCAGCTCTTGAAGCGATATCCACCAGAAAGTTTACTCATCCTTTTTTAGTCGACATTCACGACCTTCATACTAAGCTTATTTCTGAAGGCAAGATTATCAATTTTATGTGGGCGCCCAGTCATATGGGCATAAATGGCAACGAGGTTGCTGACAAGGCAGCAAAGGATGCTCTAGATTTGGCGGTTCCTCGTCTCCCTGAGCAGTCTGTTCCTTTTACTGACTTGCGTAGGAAGACACTTTGTTACAGCTTAAAACTCTGGCAAGACCGTTGGTCTGCCTGCACGGAAAACAAATTGTATAAAACTCTTCCTGACCTTTTAAAGCCACTTCCTTTAGTGGCTTCAAGTAGAAAAGAAGAAAGTGTTTTGGCCAGGTTACATACTGGTCACACTTATCTCACTCATGTTCATCTGCTTAAAAGAGAAGAGGCACCATGGTGCCACGCCTGTGATACCGGTTTTACTGTGAGTCATTTTATGTATGATCAACGAGAAAAGTATTTTGGCACCTCGAGCTTGAAAAGTATGTTTACAGAGGTCAGCTCTTCAGCTCTTTTTGAGTTTTTAAAAGAGTCTGGTCTTTATTTTAAGATTTGAATTTTAAAACAACCTAGTTTATTTGACATATAGGGTTTTGCTTTGACTTTTTGGTTGCCTTCGGGTGACGTTACGGATTTTATGTATTAGAAGTGTTTTAATCTAAAAATGTGCAATGATTAACTTGTGGGGTCCTGATTTGGCCTATTATGGTCCGCTGGACCCGAAAAGCAACAGCTAACTAACTAACTAACTAACTCCTTTAGTGGCTTCAAGTAGAAAAGAAGAAAGTGTTTTGGCCAGGTTACATACTGGTCACACTTATCTCACTCATGTTCATCTGCTTAAAAGAGAAGAGGCACCATGGTGCCACGCCTGTGATACTGGTTTTACTGTGAGTCATTTTCTCACCGAGTGTGCTGATCTGTATGATCAACGAGAAAAGTATTTTGGCACCTCGAGCTTGAAAAGTATTTTTACAGAGGTCAGCTCTTCAGCTCTTTTTGAGTTTTTAAAAGAGTCTGGTCTTTATTTTAAGATTTGAATTTTAAAACAACCTAGTTTATTTGACATATAGGGTTTTGCTTTGACTTTTTGGTTGCCTTCGGGTGACGTTACGGATTTTATGTATTAGAAGTGTTTTAATCTAAAAATGTGCAATGATTAACTTGTGGGGTCCTGATTTGGCCTATTATGGTCCGCTGGACCCGAAAAGCAACAGCTAACTAACTAACTACCTCGAGCTTGAAAAGTATTTTTACAGAGGTCAGCTCTTCAGCTCTTTTTGGGTTTTTAAAGGAGTCTGGTCATTATTTTAAAATTTGAATTTTAAAACTACCTAAGTTATTTGACATAGGGTTTTGCTTTGACTTTTTTGTTGCCTTCGGGTGACGTTACGGATTTTATGTATTAGAATTGTTTTAATCAAAAAATTTGAAATGATTAACTTGTGGGGTCCTGATTTGGCCTATTTTGGTCCGCTGGACCCAAAAAGCAACAGCTAACTAACTGGTCTTTATTTTAAGATTTGAATTTTATTTGACATATAGCGTTTTGCTTTGACTTTTTTGTTGCCTTCGTGTGACGTTACGGATTTTATGTATTAGAATTGTTTTAATCAAAAAATGTGAAATCATTAACTTGTGGGGTCCTGATTTGGCCTATTATGGTCCGCTGGACCCGAAAAGCAACAGCTAACTTTTCTCCAGGTTTTCAGAGAAATGTACTGATGAGGCTGAGTGTAATCGAGGAGCAGGTTGCAGGCATCTATGGATTCATACAGGCACAAGCGTCTGCCACTTTGGTAACGGATGAGGGAGATCGAGATCCAATGCCAAATCCTGTTGAGTCTATTGAGGACCTGGAACAACTGTGCCAGTCCTTGGAAGAGCCGCAATTTTACAGAATGATAGTATGCATCTCTTCATGTGCCTAATCTTTTTTCTGTTTTCCTATTTTTAAAGATATTAGTTGATTTGCCCTGTTTACACCACAAGTGTTGGAAGATGCTTGGAATTTGGATGCAACGTTTAACAATCATATTAACAAAAGAATATTCAACCTGGTGTTTTCTTTAAACACATGCTACAGTTGTGGCTGTGTTGCTTGTCGTACTCAATGAGCTGTCTTGTTGATTTCTACAGAATGAAACCAGCACAAAATTGTGTAAACTAAATTAGTTAAATGTACATTTTATGTTGATGACAGCTAGTATACTATGATCATAGTGCAAACTTAATGTTAAGTAATATGGCCAATTTTAACCTTGCTAAAGGAACAGTTGATGATTGGAAACATTGCCACAATTTGCTAGAGGTAGAACATAGTACTTAAAATACTAAAATACTTGATTTATAATATTGCAGTCGGGCCACATGGATTGTTTACGAGGGCGAACCCTCGGCGACACTACAAAGAGAATCATGTCTAAGATTGCTACCAACAGCATCTGGTCAAGCTTCAGCTTGAAGGGAAGGAAAGGGAAGTTAAGCTTCCTTAGCCTTCCCTGCGCTCGACTGGTCGTCAGTAAGTAAAAATGCCTTTATTTAAATAAAATTCCTCATAGACTGTCCCTAGCTGTATCCGCGAAATGTTTGTTCTTTCCGGGATCTTTGTCATCACTTTTTGGTTGCCTTCGGGTGACATTACGGATTTTATGTATTAGAATTGTTTTAATCTAAAAATGTGCAATGATTAACTTGTGGGGTCCTGATTTGGCCTATTATGGTCCGCTGGACCCGAAAAGCAACAGCTAACTAACTATCTTTGTCATCTATGTTCATAACTCTGTCCTTCTAGATTCAGACTAACAGGCCTGAGCGAGCCACTTTCCAAGGGCAGCTAAATTCGCGTATGGAAACAGTACTGTCGTCTGGGATGCCGTTTTCCGTATTCTCAGCGTTGAAGAATTTGTAAAGAGAAAAAACGATAACAGCAGGAGAAATAAAAGTCGTGTGTGCATTTTGGGGTTTTTGGAGGGACAATTTCGAGTTTGAATCCTTTCTTGCACATGCTCCAAAGCGTGTAACATACAATCTTGCACACGTTTGCTTTAGTTGTGGCAAAGAAGGAAAGCGTGTGACATTGTTTTTTTTTGTTACACAGTTATAATATGAATGAACATTCGTCACAAAAATGTTTCTCTTTGGTCAGTGCAATGCTGAATTTTGTGGAGCTCTGAATTAAGAAACCCTATGTTCTGTTGTAGATTTGTCAATGCAGCTGGGGAAAAAGACGGCCACCATGTCAAATTCCCCAGCAACACCATTATCCGCGACAACCAGGTACTTGTAATATCTATACTTATAACATGTATACATATATGTACTCTCCTGTTTTCACGTCCATTGGATTTTTTTTTGTCAGAAAAACAATTATATGTTAAGCTGTTCAACATTTTAAAATTAGAGAAGAGTTGTGTATGTCTGCTACCAAATGCTAATACTGGAGCACCATGTCGAACATTTCTCTGATCTATATGATAATACGTAGAGGTTACATGCCGAGTCTCAGTGATTATTAAAAATAATGGTCGAAGTTAGCGGATCATGAAAAATGCGAGCTTTAGCGAGCTTTTTCATGACCGCGAACTGAGACCATTATTTTTTATAATCACTGAGACGAGGTGTGTAACCTCTTTATTCCTCCTTTCTTCAGTTATTCAAAGAAAAGAGTTTTTTTGCGAAAGTTTGATCGAATTCTATTCACTCAACCAATCAACCTGCGCAGGCGATTTATTAGTGCGCGGTTGTATAGTTCCGTGCAAATCATTCCATTCTGTTAACACTTTTTGTCAGTTTTCCTATTTTGGACTAAAATCAAGTACACAGATATGCTGTTATTCTGCTGTGGCAGCAAAGGCAGATATTGTGTGTTCTGTATATGTTTTGGTATCCCTTAGGATAATGTTCTTTCGTCAAATGGGACTAGCAGACGAACTTTTGCACCCGTGTTCCAACGTTAAAAACTGTATGAAGTTCAGTTTTCTGGGGAAAATAATGAATGAAACCGCTTTATGTTGTTTAAATTAATGAGATGTGTGCATTTTGTTGCGTGTGATCTGTTTATTAAATGAAATATTGTTGAAAACTGACCGTTGGATTGCAGTCTGTTGTCGAAGAAACTGAGTGAAAAGAAGGGGAACTACTCTTGTCGCTAGTATGAGTTACTTGCCTTGCGGGAAATTGCTTGTGATGAACGTTTGAGCACGGCAGATCTAGATTCAGAAAACAACCGAACTCATGGATTTTATATGGAGATTCATGTGTTCAGGCCTGTAGTTGTTAATTTAAATGCGGTATGTTTGTATTGTTTGCTCCAGAGATGTATACTTCGTACATTAGAGCGTTCGGAACTTTTCAGTCGCAAAAAGTAGTACCGAAGCAGAACAACTTCTCAACCCATTGCACTATCGAGGATTCAGGCTGTTGCTGGGTCGTTATTTGTTTGGTTGCTGGGTCATTATCGAAAAATAACTACCCCTACAAGTTTACAGAGGTAAAGAAGCAGAGGGGGGAATAAATGCAATTACAGCTATTGTGTATTTCAGTGTAGCGGTTGGGTTGGATATGTATAGCTCAGGGGTGGGACTTTTCCGCGGATTTGCGTGGACACAACTTACGAATTCCGCTGGAGTAATTTATTTTTCCGCGTCCCATTTCATCACAGTATCAATAACTTGTTGACTGAATGATATGGAGAGAAGTGAAGATGGAACATAACACTGGAGGCTGAAGAGTTAAGTTGTGCTACCTACACCCACTTAACAGTCATGAATTGACGGAAAATCAGTCAAGATTAAGATGTAGGTGTTTAACATTGTCGCCTTAATGATGATGATATGTTTACACTCAGTTGAAAAAAATATTTGCATAAGTATCGTGGTTGTCTAAGGACCCTTTTTTGCAAAGGACGGCCTAAGTCTCAAAATCACTTATTCAATTTTGTGCTAAAACGGTAAATCCCAACTTCATGCGACCGTCGCGATATAACCTTGAATGGTTGAAAACGACGTTAAACACCAAATAAAGAAACTTCATGCGATTTACAAGCAAGATACGTTAGGCACTGTCTCCTCGATAGCACAATGTTGTCAGGCCAATGGAATTGGAGAAAAGACGCCAAAACTTAGGGCGGCCGACTTTCGGTCGCCCAAAATCGAAAGTGTTGTAAAATGGGGACTTTAGGGCGACATTTGGTCGACCTAAGTCGGCTTAAGATATAATATATATATATCTATAATCTCGTCTTCAACTCATTAGCATTGTACTTGTCTTGTCTATATATTGGTCTTTATTGCTACACTGAAAACATAAAAGCTGTTAACGTTTTGACAAGAACAAGTATAATATGCCGATTTGACGAGGCGTAATATATACTTGTTAGAGTCAAGATATCTGACCCTATCGTGTACGCTGAAAACATGTGACACTTGTGCTTTGTAGAGTTCTGTTTGTGATGGGAACTGGAGTTAAGTGCTGTCTCCTTGTACGGTCTTGGCTGCCTTTGTGTAACCATAGCAGTTTTCATAGGGCTTTAATAAATTAGCTCTATAATTAATCCTATTTGAATGGCTTTGCCTCCAAAGGCGATTGTTGAGCTTTTTGCCCTGGGTGACAAATGATTTTTATACATCAAACCTGTCTTCAGCAACCACCTGAAGGAAGAAAATAGAGTGCTAATATATTCCTTAATTTTGAATGTTTGTGATCCACAGGGACACCTAACAGCACGTCTACGAGCTGTTTGGAGTGGTCGTCCATGACGGCAGGACCAGCGCCTCTGGTCATTACCATGCCTTCGTGCTACGAGCCGAAGGATGGTACCACCACGATGACCAGAGGGTCAGACAGGTCCCAGCCTCCGTCGTCCACCAGGCCCAGGCCTACCTTCTGTTTTACAGAAAGGCCGGGCAGACGGAGGTAATGTTTTGAAAATATTGATAAATGTCTTTTGCTTTGGACAGCATGATTGGAGCTGGGAGGTGCATACATTAAACTTGTGCCTGTGAAGAAAGAAAACCTTTGTGACCATCTAAACTTGTCCTTACATAGCAGGTGACCGTTCACCAGTGTGCTGCCTCGCGCCCCCTAATTGGCGTAGAGGCGCGTCCCCCGGGTGGTGGATGGGGGAGCCTTCTCTGCTAACTTCAGAGAGAAGGTCGCATCACTCTCGATGCCGTGAACCTAATTAGGTTCTTTTTCTTGTTTCTTCTCTATTTCTGCCTCCCCAAAGTCCTTTTACTTTCCTTTTCTCACCCATAAAATTCTTCACTTATTTTCTAAAGCATGGTGAATCCCGAGTTTGTCATGTGTGACCAGGGGATGAATGGCTGACACCTTAATATTCAGTCGTAAGCACATGCGTTTGGTTTCAGTTTGGGTCGACGCCAAATGACAGTTTTAGGCCCCTCCCTTGTCACGGGGGCTCTCACAAGGGTGACTGTGTATTTCCCACCTCATTGAGCCTGCGCGCTATGAAAACCTCTAATCTTCAAACTTTGTATAAGAAGAGAAAAGCTGTTAATGATAGAGATTCTGACAGTGATAACGAAGCAGAAGCTGCTGCCTCTACAGCAGGTGTGAAGGGGGCTTGGTCCCGATTCCTCGTAGTTCATTTTGAGAGTGTTAGTCAAAGAAAGATTTCACCTTTTATTCTCGAGAAGTGGTTTCAGGGGGTTTCCTCATCAGTTCAGTCAGTGAAACGTCAGAAGGATGGTAGCTTCTTGGTGGATTGCCCCACCAGGAAGGTATCGGATCTTCTTTTGTCCCGCCATGGTTCCGCCCTGAGCGTTGGATCGAGCTCCTTCACGATTTCCGTGACGAGCCACTCATACCTGAACACCTCTCGGGGTGTGGCACGCTCATACCACTTCCAAGGTATGAGCTGTGCGGAGTTGAAGGATGGGTTGGCATCACAAGGAGTTATCGACGTTCACAGAGTGTCCAGAACGGATAAAGAAGGAAAGAGAGTGGAAACAAACACTCTCTTCCTAACTTTCTGTACAGCTGTTGCACCCAAAAGAGTTGTTGTTCTGTTTGAAAGTATTCCGGTTTCTCTGTACATCCCTTCCCCTCTGCGTTGTTATCGTTGCCAACGGTTTGGCCACGGTAGCAAAAACTGCAGGGGGAAGGAAATGTGCAGAGATTGCACAAAGGAAAAACATGAGGGTGAATGCGAGGGACCCAAACAGTGTCACAACTGTGGGGGTAAACACTCCTCTGCTTCAAAAGAATGTCCCCAGTGGAAAACGGAGGAAGCCATTCAAAAGATGAGAACAACGGAGGGATGCTCTTTCGGTGAGGCGAAACAAAAGGTCATGTCCCAGATGGCACAGCCCTCGGTGTCCACATACGCCAGGGCTGTTAGTACTCCTTCTGCGACACCGACTACACCTTCGTCTCTTGAGAGCTTTCTCACTAAGGTGACTAAAATCTTGGACACTCTCATTAAAAAGATTGATCGTCTTGAGACTGTCGTGGCAAATATTAACCAGGGTGGAGTAAAGGCGGCTGTTGCTGCCGATACCAGTGAAAAGGCGACTACGGTTGCCGAGAGTGTGAAGGTTCAGACAACAGTTCCGACTGGCGTCACTAACGTCACGCAGGCGGCCGTGCATAAAGCCGCTAAAACCCAAACCAAATGGGGGAAAAAATCCTCCACTCATTCGGCCGGGTCTTCGGGGGTTGGGCGGACGGGTTCGATCGGCAGATCGGATCTTTCCTCCCACCCGCCAAGATCAAACTCTGAGGGAAGATCCTCGAGGTCTCCCAAGGCCAGGGTCAGGCCTGACTTGCCTACCCGAATAAAAAAGGGAGACAAATCGCTCATTTCTTTGACAAACCCTTTCTCCCTCTTGTCTGACGAGGGTGGGGAATCGGAAATGGATGAATCAAACCGGTTCTACCCTGCGTCGGAGGGGGGTGGAGGATCGGGCACTGAATAAAGTTTTATTTGTTTTTAAAATACTAAACATTTTTAATGGCTTCTATAATACAATGGAATATCAGGTCTTAATGCCAATCAAGAGGAACTTCATCTCCTTTTGAAAAGTAATCCTATTGCAATCTGTTTACAGGAGACGCTTATAGGCCCTAACAAAAATATATCACTGCCTGGGTATAGCTGCTTATTGCGGTCTACAGGTCGCGGTAGTGCACTTTGTATCCGTTCTGATTTCCTTTTTAATCAGGTCCAATTGGACACTAACCTTGAGGCAATAGCGGCTCGCATTTCTTGTAATAGAGCTATAACTGTTTGTTCCTTGTATCTGTCGCCATCTACTACGGTCACAAAAAATGACCTAGAAAACTTAATACACCAATTACCAACCCCGTTCCTTTTGGTAGGGGATTTTAACGGCCATTCCCGACGTTGGGGGAGCGAATCTTCCAACATTCAAGGAAAGATTATCGAAGATGTCATCGATAACTTGGATTTGTGTCTTTTAAATTCCGGAGCGGGTACTTTTTTAACTCAATCTGGAGAAGAATCTCATTTGGACTTAGCTATCTGCCACCCATCTTTATTTCTTGATTTGAAATGGTCTGTCCATTCGGATCTGTGTGGAAGTGACCATTTTCCCTGTTTTGTCAGTTTTGAGGAGGATCAGGGCGAGGAAGCCCTTCCACACTGGAAGTTTTCTAAAGCTAACTGGGATTTATTTCGTCTTTCTACTTCAAGACAAATAACCCCAGAAGTTCTAAATTCTGAAGACCCGGCTTTAACTTTTTCCACCCTTTTGGTGCAATGTGCAAAAGACAGCATACCCAAATCTTCCTCTAAACCCAAAGGTCCAAAAACACCTTGGTTTAACGAAGAGTGCCAAGCTGTCAATCAGGAGCGTAAACGAGCTCAACGGCATATGTTCCAATACCCTACGTCAGCCAATAAGATCGCTCACCAAAAACTTCGAGCTCAAAGCCGTTTTATTTACAAAAAGAGTAAAAAAGCCTCTTGGCGCAATTTCTGTTCTAAACTTAATTTCAAAACTTCAAGCAAGAAGGTATGGCAGATTATCCGTAAGATTAAAGGTAAAAATCGTAAAGAGGTTGTCCAATGCCTCAAACAACATGGTCGAGTAATAACCAACAAGAAAAATGTGGCGAATATCTTGGCTTCAACAATAAATCATAACTCTTCTTCAGAACATTATTCTGAAGAGTTTCAAAAAGTTAAAGATAAATCTGAAGCTACCCCCGTTTCCTTTGATTCTGCCAATTTGGAAGATTACAATTCTCCTTTCTCGATGTACGAGTTAAAGGATGCCATTCTAAAATCCAATGACTCAGCTACAGGGCAGGATGATATCCATTATCAACTTTTGGGTCATCTCCCTGAAAACGTCCTGACAGTTCTTTTAACTATTTTTAATCATATCTGGTCTACTGGAACTTTTCCTCCTGACTGGCGAAAGGCCATAATTATTCCCATTCCGAAACCCGGAAAGGATCATTCGGATCCAAATAATTATCGGCCGATTGCCTTAACCAGCTGTCTTTGTAAGACGATGGAGAGACTGGTGCATGAGCGGTTACTGTGGCACTTGGAAAGGATCGACGCTTTGGACATAGTCCAGTGCGGTTTCCGAAAACATAAGAGTACAACGGATCATTTGATTCGTTTTGAATCGTTTGTTCGTAACGCTCTGGTAAGCGGAGAGCACGTTGTGTCCGTCTTGTTCGATTTGGAAAAGGCGTATGACACAACGTGGAAGCATGGTATTTTATCAGATCTTAAAACCTTAGGGTTTGATGGGAATCTTCCCATTTTTATTTCAAATTTTCTTGCCGAAAGGGAGTTTAAGGTCCGAGTAGGTTCTACTTTCTCCGATTCTTTTGAACAGGAGATGGGAGTTCCTCAAGGGAGTATTTTATCACCGTTACTTTTTAACATTAAAATCAATAACATCATCAAACACGTCCAGTCTGGCATAGACAAATCTCTTTTTGTTGATGATTTTCAAATTTCTGCCAAGGGAAGAACATTAGCTGGGGTTGAACGGCAGCTTCAGCTGTGTATTTCCAAAATTCAAAAATGGGTTCAAGAGAATGGGTTCAAATTTTCCCTGGCTAAAACCGAATGTATTCATTTCCACAGGAAAAAACATCAAGTTCTTCAGCCTTCTCTTTTCATAAACAACCATAAGATTAAAGTTTCTAAACAAGTCAAATTTCTTGGTCTGATTTTTGACAGCAACCTTACTTTTTTACCCCACATCAAGTATTTAAGAACCAAATGTCAAAAGGGTCTCAACGTTCTCAAAGTTATTAGTCACACGGATTGGGGGGCTGATAGAGCAACATTGTTACGTCTGTATCGGTCTCTTGTCCGTCCACAGCTGGACTACGGTTGTATTGTTTATGGTTCTGCAAAGAGAAATGTCCTCAAGGCCTTAGATCCCATCCACCATCAGGGTCTGAGAGTTTGTTTGGGTGCTTTTCGCACAACACCAGTGGATAGTTTGTATGCCGAGTCGCGAGAACCTCCTCTGGAGATCCGCAGACTCCGGCTTTCCATGAACTACTACCTTAAGCTAAAGGCAAACCCCGAAAACCCTGCTCATGAATGTGTTATTAATCCCATTCTGAAGGACAAATTTTTAGCCAAACCTACTGAAATACCAACTTTCGGCATACGTATGCTTTCTGAATGTGAAAGGGCTGTTATAGATATTGATTCCGTCTGTGACGATCCTTTGACAACAAACACTCCACCCTGGCAGTTGGAAAACCCAACCGTCAATTTTTCCCTAACTTCTTTCAAGAAGAATGAAACCTCGGACTCTGTCTTTAGGCAGCTGTTTCTTGAACAGTGCTCAAAGTACACAGAGTATGAATTTATTTTTACTGACGGCTCTCTCAAAGATGATTCAGCTGCTGCGGCAGCAGTTTCTAACAATAAATTACATCAACCACTTCAACTCCGGATCCCTAATGGTTCGTCAGTGTATTCGGCGGAACTTAGGGCCATCATTTTGGCATTAAAATTAATTTATCAATCCAGACATCAGTCTTTTTTGATTGTATCTGATTCGCTTTCAGCTCTTGAAGCGATATCCACCAGAAAGTTTACTCATCCTTTTTTAGTCGACATTCACGACCTTTATACTAAGCTTATTTCTGAAGGCAAGATTATCAATTTTATGTGGGCGCCCAGTCATATGGGCATAAATGGCAACGAGGTTGCTGACAAGGCAGCAAAGGATGCTCTAGATTTGGCGGTTCCTCGTCTCCCTGAGCAGTCTGTTCCTTTTACTGACTTGCGTAGGAAGACACTTTGTTACAGCTTAAAACTCTGGCAAGACCGTTGGTCTGCCTGCACGGAAAACAAATTGTACCTTTTAAAGCCACTTCCTTTAGTGGCTTCAAGTAGAAAAGAAGAAAGTGTTTTGGCCAGGTTACATACTGGTCACACTTATCTCACTCATGTTCATCTGCTTAAAAGAGAAGAGGCACCATGGTGCCACGCCTGTGATACTGGTTTTACTGTGAGTCATTTTCTCACCGAGTGTGCTGATCTGTATGATCAACGAGAAAAGTATTTTGGCACCTCGAGCTTGAAAAGTATTTTTACAGAGGTCAGCTCTTCAGCTCTTTTTGAGTTTTTAAAAGAGTCTGGTCTTTATTTTAAGATTTGAATTTTAAAACAACCTAGTTTATTTGACATATAGGGTTTTGCTTTGACTTTTTGGCTGCCTTCGGGTGACGTTACGGATTTTATGTATTAGAAGTGTTTTAATCTAAAAATGTGCAATGATTAACTTGTGGGGTCCTGATTTGGCCTATTATGGTCCGCTGGACCCGAAAAGCAACAGCTAACTAACTAACTAACCAGTGTGCTGGGGTGTGGGGGGGGGGGGGGGTGGGGTGGGGGGGGGGGGGGTGGGGTGGGGGGGGGGGGGGGGGGGGGGGGGGGGGGGTGGGGGCTTATAAGTGAGGTTCCATGGTACGTATGTGTTCATGTGGTTCTTCCTCTTTGCTGTGGGTGGTATGTGTTGACGTGGAACGTCCTGAATTTGTTGTGGGTGGTATTAGTTCATGTGGTTTTTACTCATTGTGTTTTAATTGGTTCATATGGTTCTTTTTGTGTGGGTGGACATAATTATTAGTTCATGTGGTTCTTCCTTATTGTATTGTGATTAGTGTGACTGTTCATGTGGTTCTTCCTCTTTACAGGCAGCCGTCATGGACACCAGCACCGCCACCACCAGCGCCGCCACCACCAGCGCCGCCTCCACCAGCGCCGCCGCCACCACCAGCGCCAGCGCCGTCACTACCAGCGCCGCCACCACCAGCGCCGCCCCCTCCGTGCGCAAGGGTATGAAAATGGGTTCTTTCATAATTATGCAGTATTGAACGACCATAACTAGCAACATACAGAATTGTTAATACTCAGAAAATGTATTAAAAAAAAATAGAACAATGTAATCAAGTAGTTTCTTAACAGTAAAACAACTTTCATGGTGAACATTTTGTTTTTTCATAATAATTTATTATGCAGTTTTTTGAAAGACCGTAACAAGCAACATACAGAATTGAGTTCATATTCTAAAAATGAGTTGTACGCTTTTTCAGAAATTAGAGAATGTTTCAGAGACTTGCATATAACATTGTTATTCGCCAAACCAATAGCAAACACAACAGAAACCTTTTTTGTAAATTCTTCATCAATATTTTGTCAGCCTGTTAATTGTGTAAACTTGCTATGTGCCATGTCATTTTTTACACAAAGTATTTTTTGCTGATCATAAATCATTATGTAAATATAACTGATTGCATATGTTCTGCGCGAACTTAGAATCCGGTTTTATTCTAGAATGGACCGGGTCCAGGTAGGAATTCTAACCCTGCGCAAGTACAGGGGTGCCATTCTAGAATGAAACCCTTGAATAAAGGGGGCCGTAATGTTTGTAGGTAAGACAGAGTTGTCTTCCCTTGAATTATCTCCACCTGCACCTTCCCTTTGATAAAATGGGGCTGATTTGTCTACCCCTGAAAAAATCCTTTGGCGATCTTGCGATGTCATGTCATGTCAAGAAAGTTGACACTCCTGAGTACGCAATAAACAAAGGCAGACCATAGCAAGGGGGACTACCAGGGTGGTATTGTTTGCAGGGCAGTTGTTTTTGTGATGAGAGCCGGTTGCGGCCGCTTGCAATGTCAGCGCTGTTTCCCTCTCGGAAATGTCCGGGTTTATGACAATTTTTTTGACAGACAGACAGACGGTCAGACCGACTAACCGACAGACAGACCAACAGAAGGACAGAGTGAGTTATAGAGCTGTTGTCACATGTTTAAAAAAAAGTTGACATTATATCTTCACAATTCAGAAGACCAACTTCATGTATATGAATAAGATTAAAAGTTACAAGCGAGATCGGCAAAACACTGTCAGTCCGGAAATTTCCGTTCGTAGCGATCAGTGCTGAGTGTCTCTCAAAATCGTAATCACTTTCAGAACATCACAATCCCAATTCACGATGTCTTTGAGTAAAGTGTAAAAAACCCGAGAAAAAAAACACCAAACCAAACACACAAAAAACAAAAACAAACAGACTATCACACAGCCAAACTGAAATGACTATTCCAACTTGGACCCAAACTCCAACCTTGCGCACGGCCGATTCTAGAATGGACCAGCAACAAGGGTTTCATTCTAGAATGGCACCCCTGTACTTGCGCAGGGTTAGAATTCCAACCTGGACCCGGTCCATTCTAGAATGAAACCGGATTCTAAGTTCGCGCAGAACACATACACCACAACAATCACAAAGGCAAAGCCCAGTCAAACAGGGTTAAGATTTTAGAGCTGATTTAATAGCCGAATGAAAACTGCATGTAGGTATGCATAAGACGAGATCAGCTTAGAACACGTCACTTAATGTTCATTGTTTTCTTGAGGGTTCATAGAGCAAGAACATGTGGATGATTTTTTTCTGTGTGAGAATATTATGAGGTATTATCCAAACAAAATGATTAAACCGCGATTATACAAGTCTCAGGACACTGATCATAAAAAGTAACATATCATTATAGAAAGGCTAACCCTTTGACTGGTATACCTCTAAGAGATGACATCATTAGGTTACTACGTCATAAATGACGAGGTTTTAAATTACCTCACGTTTGTGTTGTGCTTCAAAACGGGGTCTTTTTGTCAAGCACCATGAAAATCTTCACTTCTTTAAAAGAGTGTAGCTGGGTGATGGCATACAGAAAATGTTTACAAAGCTGAAGAACGTTACATGAATCAACACTGTTCCAGATTATACAATCTGACAATTAATAAAGGGAAACCGAAACTGGGAAAAAGTGAAAACACTCTGACAAGAAAAAAAACACTTCCCAAGAGCGCTTCAAATATGAGCATAATGTAGCTGCTGTATCAAAATGTAAGAGCAAAGATTAAAAAGTGTACATGCGAGTTTAAAGAGAAAAACGTAAACTTTAACCCTTAGGCTGGTTGTTGTGACATTTGTCGCGCTAGTTTACGTATACTGTCACCTGGTTGTCACGACATATGTCGCGCTACTTTACGTATACTGTCACCTGGCTCAGTCTGTTTGGTCGGTTCTGATTACCTCCCATGGATGTGAAAACCTATCTGGCCGTTTTTCTTTTTTTCTCTCTGTTAATTCACCTATGGCTATAATTTGTTACAGATTTACACCAACGCAAGGGTTAATATGGAAATGTCCAAAGAATTCTACTCAATGATATTCAAAAGCTAGCTGCAAAATGGGTGCCTCATTAGCTAACAGGGGAACAGAAGGAGCATCAGGGTCCTCTTGCACGCGATCTGCTCATCCGTTGTGAACCCAGTAGACCCAAACTTGTTACTGTTGTCACTGATTACGAGACTTTGGTTTCCTTCTACTTTAGTGCCAGAGAACACAGACACAAAGCGTGTACCAAAATGACGAGATGCATCACATTTGTAAGCGATGTTTTCAAAGCAGAAACAGCTAGGGCTATCTGCTGTACATATATGTTTCGACCACAAAGATCTCGTTGCTGTCGATAGTATGCCGTCTACTAACAGCACTGTCATTTTCACCTACTATGCAGAAACCTTTTTACCCAAACTTACTTACGAGATTAGCAGTCATTGACCAAACTCCGTCGCGATATAACCTTGAATGGTTGAAAACGACGTTAAACACCAAATAAATAAATAAATAAATTGACCAAACTGCGAAACCCAGACTGCCCTTCTCCTTCATAAAAATGTCAGTTTCTACAAAAGAAGGGCCGTAACTCCATTCCTAAAAGACCAAATGATCCCATTTTTGTCTCACACATTTTTCAGACCTGATAACACCCCTTGTAATTTCTGGTTATACCTGATTTGAAAATCAGACTTTTTGCCAACTAAGTTTTACTGCACACCAGGACCTCCAAAAACCCGTCAAATCAGAGCTCAAAAGCAACCCCAAGTAAGGCTACCTTAAATAATCTTCTGATTTGCTTAGGCACTTGTGACTTTGCATCGATATAGGAGGAGAGTAGTTCTAATGACTGCTGTATTTTGGGCCAGATACGCCAAACAGTCTCTGGGAAAACCACATTTGATCATTTTGTTTGGATCATACCTTGTACATATAACAAGACAATGTCAGCATGTGCTTTTCTTGTTTGTTTCTAACAGGGACGAAGAGAAGGTCCCCTTTCGAGGGTAGTGAACCACCTTCCAAGAAAAGGAAATTGAGGTCGGAGGTAAGCTGGAATAATGTTCAATTCGATTTGATTTGATTCGTTTCAATTCGATTTGATTTGATTCAATTCGATTCAGTTTAATTCAATACAACTGTATTATCTAAAAGCATAACCAACAAAAACATTTTTCTTTTGGCTTGTACACACAGATATTTCATCCCATAAAGTCATACTCTCAAAATATATGAATACTTACAATTCACATATCTGTACATGCACACATCTCCAAAAACCACACACATCTATACCTGCGTCCTCATGTGCACTGTCTAAAGTTTGTATAACTTTCATGTGTCTGTTGATAACTATAGGTACAATAAGAATGATGTCATCACTAGTCAACTTGAAATTACGTTTAAATTTGAAAATGGAGTAATTGTTGTGATTATTTTCTGTTATTAGTGCTTGTGTTCTTCTCAGACCTTCCTAATGGTGTCCTTTTTTATGTCCGTCTTATTTTTCAGTTCGAGGAAGTCATTCAGAATGAGGCGCAAGAATTTTTAAATTCTATTTAATTGCTACAATGTACGTATTGCAAAATGTTTTTTCTCAGCATCTTATTAATATAATTACTTATTGCCTAAATTATCATGCAAGGGTTAACAAATGTAGACTTTGCGTATAATGGACAATGTATCCGTAGTTTCCGCTAGCATTCAAGTTGATTGAAAGCAGCTCAATGTTCAGACAAGCTTAGAAGGTATTTGATCCCATGTGAAATATTGCGGTTATAAATAACCAGCCTGCATCCTAACGCTGTCTTAGGTTGACAAGTCCCAGGAGGCGTGTCCTCACTCCCCAGACGACCCCCACAACCACTACGTTGGACACCAGCACAGCCAGAGGTAAGCTATAGTGCATGATGGAGGAGGAACGACGTCAGAAAATGATTAACATTGCTGTCCATTGTATTTACACAAGTAGTTTCTTGACAGTGAATCAACTTTTATGGTGAAGATTTGTAAAATACTGGAATTAAAATGGTTTCTTTCATATCAAATAACCTAAGGGAAGTAATCGCTCTTTAAGGATACACCATGTGTAATGCAGTTCTGAAAGACCACAACTAGCAACAAACAGAATTGAGTTCATACTCTAAAAATGATTCATAGGCTATATCAGAAACTATAGTATTATAGCCTTCGTGGTTGAAAACGACGTTAAACACCAAATAAAGAAAGAAACTATAGTATGTTTCAGAGACTTGCATATAACATTGTAAATGGCCCAAACAAAAAGAAAACACAATAGAAACCTTTTTTGTAAATTCTTCATCAATATTTTGTCAGCCTGTTAATTGCGTAAACTTGCTATTTGCTATTTTTTCCATCACAAATCATTGCATTAATATAATCGAGTGCTAAAGCGCAACAATCACGTAGGCAAAGCCCAGTATAACAGGTTGAGATTTTAGAGCTAATTTGTGTGACCCTCCACCACGAAATGAGTCGCATGTCACCTCGCGCGGTTCTGCGCTAGGCTTAATATAAGTCCGGGGAATGTCTGGTAACAGTGAGGGTCACCTTAGTCACAGGCTTATAACTCAAACAGTTTTTGCTCTTTTCTAAAACGGTTTTCACCACTGGATAGAGCATAACAAAACCTGTAGGAAAATGTAACAAGTCGCGTAAGGCGAAAATACAACATTTAGTCAAGTAGCAGCATGAAACTGAACGCAATGCAATTTTTCAGCAAGACCGTATACTCGTAGCATCGTCAGTCCACCGCTCATGGCAAAGGCAGTGAAATTGACAAGAAGAGCGGGGTAGTAGTTGTGCTGAGAAGGATAGCACGCTTTTCTGTACCTCTCTTTGTTTTAACTTTCTGAGCGTGTTTTTAATCCAAACATATATCTATGTTTTTGGAATCAGGAACCGACAAGGAATAAGATGAAAGTGTTTTTAAATTGATTTAAAAAAATTTAATGTTGATAATAATTTTTATAATTTTCAGAGCTTGTTTTTAATCCAAATATAACATATTTATATGTTTTTGGAATCAGAAAATGATCGAGAATAAGATGAACGTAAATTTGGATCGTTTTATAAAAAATTTTTTTTTTACAATTTTCAGATTTTTAATGACCAAAGTCATTAATTAATTTTTAAGCCACCAAACTGAAATGCAATACCGAATTCCGGGCTTCGTCGAAGATTACTTTACCAAACTTTCAACCAATTTGGTTGAAAAATGAGAGCGTGACAGTTCCGCCTCAACTTTTACGAAAAGCCGGATATGACGTCATCAAAGACATTTATCAAAAAAATGAAAAAAACGTCTGGGGATATCATACCCAGGAACTCTCATGTCAAATTTCATAAAGATCGGTCCAGTAGTTAAGTCTGAATCGCTCTACACACACACACACACACACAGACACACAGACAGACGCACACACACACACATACACCACGACCCTCGTCTCGATTCCCCCCTCTAAGTTAAAACATTTAGTCAAAACTTGACTAAATGTAAAAATATGAATCATGCAAAGGTGACATGGGACTCATTCCGTGGTGGAGGGTCATTAATAGCGCAATAAAAACTGAGTACAGGTATACATAAGACGAGGTCAGCAATGTAGAAGCATCTAGAATGGGTAAAATTGGTCATTCGCTTCAGGATTTTTAACCTGTGAGTCTGTGTCCGATTGGATGTTAGTGTGTTAGTGTTTTGTTATTTTTAGTGAAGTGTCCAGTGAGTGCTATTGCAAGTTTGACACTGATGCGCCTAATCTAAATATAGCCCTAGGCGCTTACATATTAATTTGTGCCGTTTGAAATGGAATTTTTTACAGACAGACAAACAGACATTTTGTACACACAATATATAACGCATTCACATCGGCCAGTAAACCTCAAGCCTATTAGGCGAGCATTCACTTTTCACGGCCTTTATTCCAAGTCAAACGGGTATTTGGTGGACATTTTTATCTATGCCTATACAATTTTGCCAGGAAAGACCCTTTTGTCAATCGTGGGATCTTTAACGTGCACACCAAATGTAGTGTACACGAAGGGACCTCGGTTTTTCGTCTCATCCGAAAGACTAGCACTTAAACCCACCACCCAGGTTAGGAAAGGGGTGAGAAAATTGCTAACGCCCTGACCCAGGGTCGAACTCGCATCCTCTCGCATCCTCTCGCAAGTGCGTTACCACTCGGCTACCCAGTCCACGTGTCAGTGTGTGTGTGTGTGTGTGTGTGTATTTGTTTTGCGTGTGTGCATGTGGCCATGTGTGCGTGTGTATGTGATAGGATAGACTCCAGACAAATCGTTTCTGTTCTGACATCACGTACTGCAAAGTATGTTACTAGAGGTACATGTAGTGCTTAAATCTTTTGCCTAATAATTATATGAGTAATTTTTATTTTCTGTTATTAGTGCTTGTGTTTTTGACGGACCTTCCTGATGGTATAATTTATTTTATGTCCGTCTTATTTTCCAGTTGGAAAAGGTGTCCCTGCGGGATGAAATGTAAGACTGTGACTATCACATTCAATTTCTACAACAAACGATTTCTGCGATCAAGGTTAAGGCCCAGTGATTCCAGAGAGGTCAAGGCCAAGCTGAATGTCAGCTATCCATTACTGTACTGAAGGCGTGGATGGACTCACCAAAGTGCAAATGAACCCCCCAAGGTGTGGATGAACTTTTCAAGGTGCGGATGAACTCAACATTTGATTGACTGTTTCTTCAGATACAAGCATCCTCACACAAAAACAATGAGGACAAACAACCTCTCTGTTCCAAGCTCAGCTGACCGCTGCGCAAAACTTCTTTGAGGGACTCAGCGCTGTGGATGAACTAGTTGTGAAGCTGAATGTCAGCCAGCCATTTCTGTACTGAAGGTGTGGATGGACTCACCAAAGTGCGAATGAACTCACCAAGGTGTGGATGAACTTTTGAAGGTGCGGATGAACATTTGAAGGAGAACTTGAGAAGGAACTCAGCATCCTCATTGCCCTCTATCAGACTTTGCCATTTGAGAGCTTGTCAGAGACGACAGGGGGGAAAGCTTTCACTGTGAGTGACAGTCTATTGAGGAATATATACATTCTGAACTGATCTGAAGGTGCAATGTGAACCCCATCTGCCAAAAATTGGCTTGCAGCTGTTGATACTTGGCTGCATTCTCATCTGGGAAGGAAACAAAATCATGTTCCCAAAATACAAAACATTCGGGAGCAGTGCGGCTCCCTGCCAAAGCAAACGGTTTACCTCCCTTGCACTGGCATTGTACCTGCGTGTTTATACGATTAAAATGGATTGACCTTGAAGGTTATGCTAGAACTTCGATGGAAATAAACCGTCCCGTTCAATTGCCTTCTCTAAATCCATGCTTTTTCAAGCAGACGACACAAAAGACATGCGACGTCTCGACCAATCAAATTTCCTTTAGGTATCACGTGGGTTTCCTTTCTTCCATGTAGTGCTGGAATTGTATTGTTAGTAGGCTCAGGACTCCTCGCGCCCCCTAATTGGCGTAGAGGCGCGTCCCCCGGGTGGTGGATGGGGGAGCCTTCTTTACTAACTTCTGAGAGAAGGTCGCATCACTCTCGATGCCGTGAACCTAATTAGGATCTTTTTCTTGTTTCTTTATTTCTGCCTCCCCAAAGTCCTTTTACTTTCCTTTTCTCACCCATAAAATTCTTCACTTATTACCCTTGTTAAGTTCCCGCAGTGGGGCACTGCGGTTATGAAATTAAAGGCCCCTCCTGTTTTTGGAACCGCAGGAGCTTTCTAGTTTGCTGTTAGGTAGATTTTTGGTTCCTCTTTCCTGTCATGCTCTCTTTTTCTTCATGAATTCTTTTCTTTTTTCTGCCTTCTTGCTCATTCACCTGTATTTTTTCCAAAAATCTCTTCTCTTGCCGCTTGTCTCGCGATTCATGTATAGTTTAATCTGTTAGTGTTCTGATGTAAGTCCAGCAGTAGATAGGTTAAGCCTATTTTAACATACTGGAAACTGGTAATCTTCCAGTAGGTATTAATTTAGTTTTACTAAAGCCTGCTGGGACACAAGTAATGGGTTAGTGCATTTGTAAACAGGAATCGCTTGACAAGTGGCCCCCTTCATCCCCCCCTTCCTCGTCCTGATATGGCTCTGCGTAGTCGGCTGGACGTTAAGCAACAAATAAACAAACAAACCCTTGTTAAGTGGTTCTTGTATAGAATATAGTCAATGTTTGTAAAGATTTTAGTCAAGCAGTATGTAAGAAATGATTAGTCCTTTGTACTGGAAACTTGCATTCTCCCAGTAAGGTCATATATTGTACTACGTTGCAAGCCCCTGGAGCAATTTTTTGATTAGTGCTTTTGTGAACAAGAAACACTTAACAAGTGGCTCTATCCCATCTCCCCCCTTTCCCCTATCCCATCTCCCCCCTTTTCCTCGTCGCGATATAACCTTCGTGGTTGAAAACGACGTTAAACACCAAATAAAGAAAGAAAGGGTAGGCAGAAGTATAGTTCCTCGGCCAAACCGGAATCGGTACGTACTATATATTTTTGTTGAGCCCATTATGTATAAATATTGAAGCCGAAAAATACAACATATATACCCATAGTTGCATTACAGAGACAAAGAAGCAGCTCATGGGATATATATATATATTTATTATTAATATATATATATATATATATATGTAGTGTGTGTGTGTGACTGTTTATAATCATTTTTTCGCAGAAATATATTTTTTTACATGGCTGTGTGTATGACAATAATTATATGTGAAGACGGCATGAATAAAAGGCAAAAAGTGAAAGCCATGTAATGCAGGTTGTTTTGATGTTACGATCTGCTGTATGTCGTGTTTTGATGTTACGATCTGTTACATCGTGTTTTGATGTTACGATCTGTTGCATTTCGTGTTTTGATGTTACGATCTGTTGTATGTCGTGTTGTGATCTTACGATCTGGTGTATGTCGTGTTGTGATGTTACGATCCGTTGTATGTCGTGTTGTGATGTTACGATCTGGTGTATGTCGTGTTGTGATAGAGTAAACACACACACACGAACACAGATGGAAGCAGGCAGACCTAACATTAGTAGCATAGTTAAACGGTGACAAGCATTTTCAACATCATTTAATGACCGCTGCTGTATCTTTATAAAAGAAAATATAATTTCTTCATAAAGAATATTTTAGTTTGCTTGGAGAAATACAGCAAATATGGGAAGGGCTCCTAACATGGACCGGCTCCTAGTTTGTTTATTTGTTGCTTAACGTCCAGCCGACTACCGGACCACCTCCTGTTCTGACAAACTTACGGCGCTAGAGCGCTCAAAACTTTCATTCGCTGTATTTCACCCTCTCTGGATAACTTGCACATGTCAAAACAGTGAACGCTGCCAAAAGTGGAAAAAAGAGAAAAAGCCTGACGGTTTTGAGGTTTGTGTTTCTGCTTTTTACACTTTTGGCAGCGTTCACTCTAAATTTGCCACCTAAAACTGACTCGTTTCTGCCCACAGCCAAAGCTTTTATCACACATAAATTGCTTTATATATGATAGCTAAGACCGTATTTGTTACATTTTAGCAGTGTTGATCACGAGTTTCTACTGCAAACAAAAATAATAGCAACATATCAAAGTTTGTGTGTGTCCCCTAATCTGGACCACCTTGAATAAATCGAAGAAAATAAAAGCTTAAGGCTATTTTCATTAATTCATTAAGAAGCTTGCTGAAAAAACCCTATAATTAGCCCTTGAGATTTTAAGAAAATATATCAAATAGTTTTCTTTTCGTGGCAGTTATATAGGGGGCTTTTTACAGTGATTCGCGAAGGCCTCTTCACTGGTCCATATTGGGCGCCCAGGCCCCTTACATGGACCTTTTTTCTGTATTTAATGTTTGCTGAATGTCTATCACAGCTAATTCGCTCTAATTAGGCCTAACGGTTAACCTGAGAGAGAAGGTCTACCAAACACAAAATAAAACGTCTTCGCAAGAAAACAAGCTAGTCATCAGCATGAAACCAAAAGTGGTCCATAAATGCCCTACATTTATAAGCAGTTTTTTCGTTGAATAAAAGTAAACATCGCCAACCAACCCGCACCCCCCCCCCCCCCCCCCCCCCCGCCTCCCACCCACACACACAATGATAACAACAAACATCTCGGAATATTTGGGCATTAAAAGTCTTTCTTTTTATATTTAGTCAAGTTTTGACTAAATATTTTAACATCGAGGGGGAATCGAAACGAGGGTCGTGGTGTATGTGCGTGCGTGTGTGCGTGTGTGTGTGTGTGTGTGTGTGTGTGTGTGTGTAGAGCGATTCAGACTAAACTACTGGACCGATCTTTATGAAATTTGACATGAGAGTTCCTGGGTATGAAATCCCCGAACGTGTTTTTCATTTTTTTGATAAATGTCTTTGATGACGTCATATCCGGCTTTTCGTGAAAGTTGAGGCGGCTCTGTCACGCCCTCATTTTTCAACCAAATTGGTTCAAATTTTGGTCAAGTAATCTTCGACGAAGCCCGGGGTTCGGTATTGCATTTCAGCTTGGTGACTTAAAAATTAATTGATGACTTTGGTCATTAAAAATCGGAAAATTGTAAAAAAAAATTAAAAATTTATAAAACGATCCAAATTTACGTTTATCTTATTCTCCATCATTTGCTGATTCCAAAAACATATAAATATCTTATATTCGGATTAAAAACAAGCTCTGAAAATTAAATATATAAAAATTATTATCAAAATTAAATTGTCCAAATCAATTTAAAAACACTTTCATCTTATTCCTTGTCGGTTCCTGATTCCAAAAACATATAGATATGATATGTTTGGATTAAAAACACGCTCAGAAAGTTAAAACAAAGAGAGGTACAGAAAAGCGTGCTATCCTTCTTAGCGCAACTACTACCCCGCTCTTCTTGTCAATTTCACTGCCATTGCCATGAGCGGTGGCCTGACGATGCTACGAGTAAAATGGCATTGCGTTCAGTTTCATTCTGTGAGTTCGACAGCTACTTGACTAAATATTGTATTTTCGCCTTACGCGACTTGTTTACATTTAGTCAAGTCTTGACTAAATGTTTTAACATAGAGGGGGAATCGAGACGAGGGTCGTGGTGTATGTGTGTCTGTCTGTGTGTGTGTGTGTGTGTGTGTGTGTGTGTGTGTCTGTGCGTGTGTGTGTGTAGAGCGATTCAGAGTTCATCGCACGTTAGAGACTGTCGGTCGATCCTTTAGTTGTCTGCAGTCAGAAATCCTTCCAGCAGTTCAGCTTGCACTGAGTGTTTAGCTCGAGTAGTGAATGGAAAACGGCTGGCAACAACAACAAAACCACAAAGACAAACGGGCAGAAAGACAGACAAATAAAGAGAAAGAGACAGATCAGGAGAACAAAACAAACACACACACACACACACACACACACATGTGCACACACTCACGCACATGCACGCACGCACACATGCACACACACACATGTGCACACACACACACACACACACACACACACACACACACACACACACACACACACACACACACAAATAAACAAAACTGTCGGACGAAGTTAAAAGCAAGAAATTAACAGACCCACAAATGACCAACTTGAATGACAGACAGCGAAACATAGTTTTTGTTTGTGTTTGTTTCTTTGGGAGACGCTACAAGAGCAGTGTGCCCGTTTAATCAAAGCAATGTTATCCACACCGTCGCGATATAACCTTCGTGGTTGAAAACGACGTTAAACACCAAATAAATAAAGAAAGAAATATGTTATCCACAACACTTAAGCCTCTCGGTATGACTGTACAAGGAGCTGAAACATTGGCCAGTGGTGCAGAAAGTCTGCATGTGTTACTTTTGATTGTTCACAGAAAGCCTCACATTCACCGATGGTCGATCAATACAGAATTTGCAGAACGATACTGCTTTGTTTGCTGGTGTCATCGTGTGCTCCACACCTGCCACATACAACAGCGTTTTTCTTTGCTGTATGCTTTCCCCACATGCGGCTATAGGTAGGACGTCAGCTGGGCTTCTGCCAACATTAACTTCAGTCTGATTGCTTCCCAATAATCTAGAGGGAGAAAAGCATGTCACAATTTTGCAATTGAAGCAGATTTGTCATGCAATTCGATAGTTTTTATCCCAAAACTCGATTTATTTGAAAACGCACCCAGTGGTTAGGTCCCTTGACTGAGAACAGAAAGATTTTACTTGAAGCAAATGTGTAAGTCAAAATACCATTTTTCTTCACGAATTAGACCCCATAAGCGTAATTCGGGGTCCAAAATTTGATATGTAGCACTTTGGAGGGAAGGGTGGATAGTCATTAATGAATTATGTAAGGTAAACGAGGTCGGCTGATGTCCTATCTATAGCCCCATGTGCTTTCCCTGGCATGATTTTGATCGGTATCAAGGCCTGTAATCTCAGCCTTTACGGTTTTGACAATGTTGAGTAATTCTCCATTCCCCTGCTTCAGTCAATAATCAACAATATTTCATTTTATAAACAGAAAACATGCAAACGCACAACCCATCAAATCTAAGAATGTGAAGCGGTTTCACGCCCCGTCTTGCATCAGAAAACTGAACATTCCTCCAGTATTTGAATTTTGTAGCACAAGGAAAAATTTAGAGGCAAAAGTGTGTATGCTACTCAAAACTGATTGAAGTACATTTCGGTACAAATAACAAAACACGAAAAGAACACAAGCGTATCTGCCTTTACAGCCACATTAGAATAAGAATGTAAAAGTTTGCTCGAACTTATTCCAAATCAAAGTAAATGCTGTGAAATGTTAACATAATTGAATTATTGTCATGGGAACTATACCGCGCATTTATCCCGCGCCTGCGTAAATACTCGAACAGAGAAATTAAGATTTGACCAAACTTTGGCATTCAACGCCTTTTTTGTTTAAAAGCAATAATGTGCATATCCAATATGGCTCGGCGTGTAACCTCCACATATACACCTGCAGAGATTTGCAAAAATATTAGTTGAATCATCTTTTCTCTAATGAATAATTATTGTTAAACCTGCTGCAATTTCCAAAATCCTAGAAGAAATATGGCTTAAATGTAGAAATTTAGATACGCACAAGTGACAGAGCAGATGTAAAGGGAAACAACCCCATGTGGTACTGTACCCATCCAGTTAAAGTAAGTTATGCCCCTTGATCAAGATGCACTGTCCGCAATTTGGTCATTTGATCGACGAAAATGACGAGAAAATGCAGACGTTATATTGACAGAGTTGCCTCCCCTCCTTCGAAAATGGTTGCACGCCGATGTTTTGCTTCTTAAACCCATGTCAACGAAAGGCATCTCTACAGTTCATTCCGTGACTTCAAAGGTATCGAAAATGACTTGATATGCTTTCAAGAGCAGGTTCTGCGTAATTGGAGGCTTAACTTGCAGTGGATTCGTAGCTATGAATTTACAACGCTTAAGTTCAACATTGCCGATGTTTGTTATGTATGTAAACGCCTGGGGGTGTCTTTGGCCTAAAAACTGGTGGTTAATTAGAGGCAGATGTTGCCTTTCATGCAAATCTGCACAGATCCCAGGCGTCGAGCAGCATAGCAGACTTCAATGTTGCAACGTTTAAATCAAAGAGTTAATCCCTGACTTGAAGCTCATGCGTCATGAACGTTTTTAACTAAACCAAATTCGAATAAAAAAAAAAATGGTTTGACGATGAGGAATTTTGAAAACCAGAGGGATCAAAATCATAAGATCTTTGGTTAAACCAAATCGTCGAACTGGCAATGTAAATTAGATCAGATGTGAACTGTTTTTTCGGTCAGGTTACTTTCTTCGTCAATGCAAATCGTTTCGAGTCAGTGTTTATTTACATGTGGTCACGTGCGTCATGACCTTAAGTATCCAGAGCATTATTCACATCTGCTCGTTATGATTGTGAAGAAACAAATGTTCTGGCTGTCATTATTTTTTCTTTTCCTTGCTTTTTGTTTTTTCTTTTCCTTTCCCCTTTTCGTTTGACGGATTTGCTTGTGATGGCGGCGGTACAGTAAAAAGCCCTGTTGATATGCATGGCATTGACCTTGCTCTTAGTATTTCTGCTGTTGGCCTAGCAGCTGGAGATCCGTCCATGACATCGTCCTTTATGGTTCCAGGGTTGTTCTGGTGTTGTCTGAAGCAGCTAGGTAAAGCAGCAAGGGTACTGCTTTGGCCTTTAGGGCGTGTGTAGTCTGACGCGCTGGTGGATTTAACAGTTACTGTTGTGATAGCAGGAGCTGGCACGGTCACCATAATGAGCTGCGTGGTGCAACGTGAAAATGACAGCAGCCTGTCACTGGAATCGATGTCGCGGTCAGACTTCCCATCATCACCTCCGCGAAACCAACCTTGCAGGATGACAACGATCCTTCTCTCTAATCCTGTCACTTCGCCCCCATGTGCCACGACAATCATATCCGCCTTGGCCAGTGCGACGTTTCCCATCTCGTTCTCCCATTTCGCTTTGTCTTGAGCTCTGATCTGTCTTCCCAGAACGTGCACAGGTAGCCCTGTCTCGCGAAGACCGAGCACCATGCCGCTAGCGGGTGACACCACATACTTGTCGTTGTTTCTGACGGAATCTTGCAGTTGTGAGCTCCTCGTCAAAACAAACACGTCACGGTACTTGAGAGAAGTGCCTGCACACAATGAAAATACGACCACCATGTTTTTGTTGTTGGTGTCGACAGGGGGCATGTATTAAAAAGAAATAAGTTGGTTAATTTGCGGCCTAATTTTGAATGCTGGGATGTTTGAAAGGTGAGTGAGGGTAATTCTGACTGCCCCCGTTCAAACAAAAGACCAAGCAGGATGACAACTCAATGATTCCCATGCTGTTGATACCCTCTAGATTCTTGTTGCAAGACTATGGGTTAGTACACATAATAAGGACAGTCACACATAACTATTTTCTGTACAAACTTCTGATTTTAACAAATTTGACTCTAAAAGGTCGATGTGCTTGATTTATTTGTTATATTCAGTCAATTGTGACTTAGTGAATTCCATTAGTCTTAGAATTGAGATAGCGGTGTTTATATAATGTATGAGTGTGAGTGCGAATACACATCATGTCACCAGAAAGGTACTCAACAGGGTTGATATTTTAAGTGAAATTGCTGCTGAATAGATGGTTCATATATTGGCAAATTTAGGTAAAGAGTGTGTGCAGAATCTTCTCGGTGTCCGAACACCCCCGTGTGTACACGCAAGCACAAGACCAAGTGCGCACGAAAAAGATCCTGTAATCCATGTCAGAGTTCGGTGGGTTATAGAAACACGAAAATACCCAGCATGCTTCCTCCGAAAGCGGCGTATGGCTGCCTAAATGGCGGGGTAAAAACGGTCATACACGTAAAAGCCGTGGGAGTTTCAGCCCATGAACGAACAAACAAACAAACAAACAGGTAAAGAGTAGTGTTTTACGTCTCTGCTGTTTGGCAGCTAGTTTAAGATCATAATTTCCACGGTGACGCAACAACAAAATCATGTTGATTAAAGTGCTTTTGAATAGTCATCGCCACACAAAATACATCACCAATTGAAACAGAAAAAAAGATGAACTTGAACTACCACTAAACTGCCTCAGCAACTAAACTCAGAGGCAAAAGAAACGCAAATGCTGCAGTGAATATGGGTTACACATGAATTTTAATGTCGAATTAATTATTTCGGGTTAACAATAACAAGGAAACGAATTGACCGATACAAAAACCACACGGAAAAGTATTGGGATGAGAGCATGACGTGCCATGTTCCACTGACCACTGTTTGAAGACTGTTGAAAGTCAATAGCGTGTTGTTCCTCCCTGGGCGTTGATGACTGTGGCGCACCTCCGGTACATGGAGAGGACGAGGTGATTAATTTGCTGCTGAGGGACCTGAGCCCACACCTGGGTCATGGCAGCACGCAGTTCTGCTGCTGTGCGGGGTCTCCGGGCAAGGGCATTAATCCTTCTTTGCATGATGTCCCAAAAGTGTTCGATTGGGTTGAGATCCGGAGATCGAGCAGGATGAGGCAGAATGTTCACGCTGTTGTGACGCAACCTGTCCTGGGTAGCACGTGCAGTATGGGGACGGGCATTGTCTTGCTGGAACAGGCAGTTCCGGTACCCCTGGACAAATGGAACCACATAGGGACGCAGGACTTGATTGATGTAGCGGTCTGCATTGACACCATTCCCACGACCTTGGCCGACGTTCTGAAAGACGACAGGTCCCACTCACTAATTGACACCAATGGCGCCCCATATCATGACGCTGGCACCTCCCCATCGATCATTCTGCAGGATGTTATTGTTAGCAAAGCGCTGTCCAGGTCTTCGCTAGATCCGGACACGCCCATCGCCAGGTTCCAGGCAAAAGCGCTTCTCGTCCGAAAAAAGAACCCTCCGCCAGCCCCGATGGCGCCAGTGGGCATGCTGCTGGGCCCAGGCTAGACGATCCAGGCGATGCTGAGCTGTCAAGACAGGACGTCGAGCAGGACGCCGATTTACCAGGTTCTGCCCACCAAGGCGTCGGCGTAGAGTTCTGGCACTGACGGGTTGTCCATGCACCCCAAATGTGTTACGAGCTGTGTTGGCGGCAGATTCGAATGCATCTCGCTGGTGTTGATGGACAAGATGGCGATCTTGTCGGGCTGTTGTTACCCGGGGTCTGCCACGTCCTGGTAAGTCGCAGGTACTGTTAGTGGCATGAAAACGTTGCTGCAGGCGATAAACCGTGGTGACATTTACTCCAAATGCCCAAGCAACTTGCTGAACTGACTGTCTGGCATCAAGTCTCCCGATCGCCTGTTGGCGCTGATCTGGTGATAGTCTCGGCATCGCGCCTGTGTCGCAGAAATGAATGTTGTAACAGTTTTGTGAGTACGGTACAGCTTGCCTGAACACGAAAAGCTGCTTTTCCACATTGTGCATGTGCTGAAAGTGGTCCCCATGACGGTATGGGATCCCCGTCAACAAGACCTCACGTGGGACCCAGATAACGGCAAACACGGTTCTGACTTTTTATTTCAAGTCCATAAAGGTTTAATTAACGCATCCTTTATTTGCGTTTCTTTTGCCTCTGAGTATATTAGCAAGCAGACTTACTTGTACAGTTTAACAAATCCACACAACAAATGCAACATTTGACATGCTGATTTGAATATATTGTGGGCGGGGATGTAGCTCAGTCGGTAGCGCGCTGGATTTGTATCCAGTTGGCCGCTGTCAGCGTGTGTTCGTCCCTACGTTCGGCGAGAGATTTATTTCTGAGTCAACTTTGTGTGCAGACTCTCCTCTGTGTCCGAACACCCCCGTGTGTACACGCAAACACAAGACCAAGTGCGCACGAAAAAGATCCTGTAATCCATGTCAGAGTTCGGTGGGTTATAGAAACACGAAAATACCCAGCATGCTTCCTCCGAAAACGGCGTATGGCTGCCTAAATGGCGGGGTAAAAAACGGTCATACACGTAAAATTCCACTCGTGCAAAAAAACACGAGTGTACGTGGGAGTTTCAGCCCACGAACGCAGGAGAAGAAGAATAAGAAGAATATATTGTGTGAAAAAATTAAACCTTGGCAAATATTATGGTGTGAATCATGAACATTTGGATAGTATCTCCGACATTACGTCTTACTGCTCTTTGTTTGTGTCATTGTGGGAATTACCTGTTGTGCCCACACCAAGTAAGCGCAGCTCGGCGGCCACATCACATCCGCACTGCGGACATTCAACAGGCCACTGACCAACATGACCTTTGCCCTGGTGATACAGTCGTATCACGTTTGGTCCGTCTCCATGCGATGGAATGCCCATGTCACTGTAGTCGTAGACGTTAAACCTGGAAATGGCAGGCTGTAGTTCTCTCAGCACAACAGGGGCGCAGCGGAGGGGTGTGGTGAATATCTCCTCTTGCAGTTGCTCTGGAATGCCTTCCTTGAGTACACAGGCTGACCAGAGGTGCAGCTTGGGCACTGTGTTGACGAGCTCTGTCACCATGTCCTTGTGCAGTGGACCTTGCTTGGTGCTGCATCATTGAACACAAACACAGTTTAGTAGTGGGGCAACAGTACACTCAGATCGGGTCTTAAAATGTATAATGATTTCGCCGTGGAATTTTGGCGTAACACAATTATTGGCGATTGTTATGTTTTTGTGCTTTAGACTAAGTAAATCATTTTCCATGAGAAATATTCTCTAAAATACGATTACAAATACATGATTTAATATTCTTTTATCTTTCTCTTCATGCATACCAGGAACGAATATAAACCCTATTTCCTAGTAAGTATTAGATATAATCAGTGTTTTCCTTCTCCGGAAAAGCCCTTTAAAACAAATTAGGCCACAATTCCACGACGACGTCGATATACGTCGCTTGACTGAAAATGAGTCAACCTCTCCCCACAACTTATTGAAATTGACAAAAACAACTCGAAAGTATTTAATATTTATCATTACTCTTGCAGTGGTTTACTAAGAGGTGATTTTCGATACAAAGAATCACTCGCACTTTAATTTTGAACAGAACATGAATTAACATGAACAGCTTAAAAGTTCTTACATTTTTGTACAGACGCTTAGACACCTTTGATAACAAGAAAAGTACAAACAAAATTCCTGTATTGTCAAAGTATTGCTTGTTTTGTGAAAGACTGACATTTTAACTGTGCATGCTCACGTAACTTCCTGATGGTCAGTAGATTGTCTTTAGGCCAAAAAAAAATAGGTGTGGTTACGGTAACAAAAAAAGTAGGGTAGGTAGGTAGGCAATCACTTTTTTTTTTTTAACTTTTTTTTCTAATGTGTACAAATTAAACCTACTTGACAGGGAAATAAGTGTGCGACTCGGGCGCTTTCGCTTTCATTGCGTTTTTTGCACTCGTTTTTTTTTGTTGTTTTTTTTGTTGTTGTTGACAAATGTAATAAAAAGTTATAGGATCGGCCCCTAAAATTAGGGTAGGTCGGGTTACCGTAACCACACCTATTTTTTTTTTAGGCCTTATTGCCAGTGCAAATTTAAAAAAAAAAAACAAGTCGCGTGAAGCGATATAAAAACATTTAGTCAGTCGTTATCAAACTTTAAAGATCAGTACAAGAAGCCAGTCATCACCGAGACTACCTTCAGATAGTCTCAGCTAACCAAAGACCGAGACGGGTCACGCTCGTCTCCGCGAAGCATGCGACCGTTGTACTTACTGAACCTATTTTCTTTCATTCTGAGCACATTTGTAGAGTGAACATAATATTTTTTTTTAATTCAGGAGAAGGTGAAGAATACAATGCAATCATTTTTTTTAATCTGTTTCTGCAAATTCGACTTTAATGACAACTTTAATGAGCAAACTAATTAACTAATTTGTGAGCTTACAAGCTGAAATACAATCCTATTGTCCGGACGTCGTCGAAGAGTGCTTGACCAACATTTCAACAAATTTGGTTGAAAAAATGAGGGCGTGACAGTGCGGCCTCAACTTTCACTAAACGCTGGATATGACGTCATCAAAGATATTTATCGAAAACAAGAAAAATGGGTCTGGGGATATCATACCCAACACACATACGCCACACCCTCGTCTCGATTCCCCGTCTATGTTAAAACATTTAGTCCAAACTTGACTAAATGTAAAAATCAGAGGAGCGGCGACAGTGACCTGACGATAAGTTAAAAACAAACAGACTATCCCTTTTTGCTACTTTTACAAAGATTTTTCTCCAAGCAGTTCAAAGCTCTATACCCCCGACACCCAACCCCCCCTCCCTCCCTCCCCACGTCCGACTGTAGGTAAACAAACCTTATATCAAAGACAGCTTCATCCAGGATGACATGCAGACTTCCATCGCTCTCTTTTACTGCAGACAGCTCAGTGACTGCCTTGGTTACGTCTCCCTCGCAGTTCATGAAGTCATAATGGTGTAAAACAACCTTGCCTGGTTGCTGCAGAGAAGACGTGGTATTTCTTGTCGCGGTGATTTTAATTTGATTCTGGATCAATGTAGACACGGCCCGACTTGTAGGACGTGTGCTGACAACGTGCACGTCGTGTCCCTGCAAACGCCACCGTAGCCCCTGGAGTATCAGCACTATTGTCTTGCCTGTGAAAGGAATCTCACTCTGTAGCATTGCACCGCTCCCATGGGGTCGCCTTCACGCGGCGGGAGTGTTTCCACACAGAGCTACCCCACCCCTTTACTTCTCTTCTTTTGTCTTATTTCTGCCTTACCAGTCCTTTCACCTATATTTCCTTCCAAGAAAACTCTCCCTACTATTCCCTGCAGTTTTCCAATTCTTTTCTTGTTGTCTTATTTCTACCTGACTGGATCCATCACCTTTATTTCACTTACCATAAGTCTTCTTTTCCACATCCTTATTTCTCTGCACCCTGCATGTCGTAAGAGGCGACTAACGGATTCTGTTTCTCCTTTTACCCTTGTTAAGTGGTTCTTGTATAGAATATAGTCAATGTTTGTAAAGATTTTAGTCAAGCAGTATGTAAGAAATGTTTAGTCCTTTGTACTGGAAACTTGCATTCTCCCAGTAAGGTCATATATTGTACTACGTTGCAAGCCCCTGGAGCAATTTTTTGATTAGTGCTTTTGTGAACAAGAAACACTTAACAAGTGGCTCTATCCCATCTCCCCCCTTTCCCTCGTCGCGATATAACCTTCGTGGTTGAAAACGACGTTAAACACCAAATAAAGAAAGAAAGAAAGCATTGCACCAAAACAATGATCGGACACGGTTTGTTGGTTGAGTGGTGGGTTTTTTGTTGCTCGTATTTCATGTCCTAAAACCTATTTTGCAAATCGGGACTGATTCAATAGTTTTTTTCTCACTTTACATGGTGGTCTCCGTGATGGAAACTCTTTACAAGGGTATATCATAGTTAACTGAGGAAGATTCTGAAATAATCATATGTTTTCACACTTGTTACTTCAAATCTTGTTTATAACCGTGATCTTCTTTAAAACGTTTAGAATCTTGTCCTGAGCCATGGGGGACATCTCGTACAATGATCGCGGGGGATTGTTGTCCATACGAAAGGCTAAAGATACACTCACATGATAAAAATTGTCTTCTTATAAACAATATTTCGCGCATCTTCTATTTTCAAGGAACACTCAAACAAATCATTATTTACTTCACAAAACAACAACAATTCATTCTAGTATTGAATTCGTCTTCAGTAGTGTCTGCATGTATGGGCGGCCGATAGGTGCCTAAGCAGCCAGCCGTCCGTTTGTGGACATAATTAACAGTGCAATGTAACTTGATCTAGAGCTTTAACACGTGATTAACATTTAACATATTCACCCTTGTGATCTTTTAAAACCACATACAAACATGAACAAGTTTTAACAATTGTTTCTGTGGCTAAAACAATTCTGCTTGGCCAATGTTTATCTATACGTCGGTCGTCTGTCAAAGACAGAGCCACGCAGCAGTTGATTGATATGGAAAACAATCAATCTTTTTCGCAATGAATTACACTGTTCTTAGATCACTTTCACGCTGATAGCATTTCATGATTCTTGTTTGCTCACAAAGTATGGATGACAGCCATCAAGTTCCAAGTTCATTGCTGTCCTAAAAAATGAAAATTAAAAAAAAATTGATAATGCATTTTTGTGTTCTATTTTGTTTGTGTTGATTTACAAAACTAAGTACCTGTTCCTGGAGGCCCTGTGATGCAGACGAGGTTTGGATCTCTGTTCATCAGGTCAAGTTGTTCTAGCGTCAGGATCAGATGGGCCAGTCTCCATCCCAGTTCCGCCACAAGCTGTCCCTTCGTCCTCACCTCCACACGGGGGGAGAAATTGCACTGCACATTCACTGTACTGGCTGGACCCACAAACCTGTCAAAACCAAGGCAGTTTAGAGAGAGAAATAATACTTAGTGAGCAAAGTAAGAAACTAACCGTCTAATTTGTTGACATTTTTACAGATGAACCAACAAAGTTGCAGGTTTTTCTGTTGTGGATTGTTCACTGTGTTTAAGAGTCCGAATAAATAATACTGTACTATTGTTGGCTCAAGTTAATGTGCCAAGAAAGACGTACATTCTGTCTGTCATAGTGTTTTAGTGTCCTACGTACAGTTTTCAGTGTGCGAAAAAGCAAGGGAGATAACGCATACACCTAAAGGGTTTTTTTTCCATATGTTTTCCCTTCGTCGTTCTTTGAGAATGGATTCAGAAAACTCCTCGGTCATGTTTTTTTGAACAGATGCCAAATACCCGGGCAAAACCGGGTCATGACTGCCAATATAACAATAAAAAAACATACTGCCAGATTATGAGATGATCAATACACACACGTGTCTTCTCACCCACCTAGCCACAATATCAATGTAGGTTTGGTCAGACAGCTGAGTGTTCACAATGCAGGCCATCCTGTGTGTCCACCACCTCTTCAGCTCAAATAGCACATCCTCGGTCACGTCCCAGTAAGTGGCAGGGTTTGACAGGTGATCCGAACAGCAGGACAGAAGGGCAGCTTCTTCTGCGTTGACAGCACCAAGGCTGGTGCATGTTTCCTTTAAAAAGAACAATGACAATTTGTAATCGAACGTGTATGCTTTATATTTACAGGTTTGAATAAGTAACCTTGTAGCCTACATTACCAGGAATAGAAGCAACCATGCAACTCTCTCTCTTTCTCTTTCTTTCTTTCTCTCTCTCTCTCATCGATCCCAAGAGCCATATCGGTTGAAGTGACGTAACTCACTCACTCTCTCTCTCTCTCTCTCTCTCTCTCTCTCTCTCTCTCTCTCTCTCTCTCTCTCTCTCTCTCTCTCTCTCACTCACTCACGGTGGCTTTCTTACCTGTTCTAAACTTGGATCTGCCAACAAGACACGCTCCAGTTGCTTACTGCTAACGTATGGCAGAAAGAGAGTTTTCCTTACAGCTAGACCCGGTGCGATGTCATTCACAAGATGTCTCACCACTTCCGCAGACCTTTCCACCTGCTTGACCGCCTGCCTGACTCTCTTCGCGATGTCAGCATCGGTTGTCACCGTGTTCTTGGCTTGGGGCTTGCCGATAGACTTGAGCTCTCCGACCAGGATGCCATGTTGACGATGAAGGATCATAAAGTCAGCTTCCCCATCGGAATACTGTATGGTTTTCGTGTTGAGCTGGTGTGGTACCGGGAACTGTGCAACAGTAGCGGCATAAGCGGATTGATTGAGATAGCTTCCAAAATTAAATGGAGACAGAATAACCATGACGTCCTTCTGGCTTTTTCCAAGTTCTTGCAAATTGCACACGACGTGGTTCTGAGCAAAATCATTACGGAAGTCGCTCTCTTGGACTCGCACTGGCGTTTCCGTTCCTTGGGTCCACGCGCTTTCCGGAATGGGCGGCAATGCTGGGGGACTGGTCGGGGGAGCATCGTGTTCGGGAGCGGCATCACCAGAGGGTGAGTCTAACACAAGCGCAGAGAGGCCAGTACCGGGTACATCTCTCCTGGCGTATGGCACCTTGTTAAAGTGAGCAGGTGGCACCGCGTAGGTACGATTAAGAAGGTCAGGGTATAGTGATGTCACGACATTCTTAACGTCATTCCAGTCGGTGCTTCCGCCTCGGGAAGAGCTGTGTGAACTCTGCGGAAGAAAATAGTTTGATGTAGACACTGATGACAAACTTTAAAGAGGTGACAGCTGAACACTGGTGACAACGTTGTAAATGGAAATATTGTTGGGCTCCAAACGCTTAAATACTTGATTTTCAATCGTGGAAAACAGCTGATGTAAACACAAGTTAAAACAAGTCGCGTAAGGCGAAATTACTACATTTAGTCAAGCTGTGGAACTCACAGAATGAAACTGAACGCACTGCATGTTTTCACAATGACCGTAGTCCGCCGCTTGTGCAAAACGGAGTGAAACTGACGAGCCTGTTCAGCGCGGTAGTGGTTTCGCTGTGCTGAATAGCACGCTTTTCTGTACCTCTCTTCGTTTTAACTTTCTGACCGTGTTTTTAATCCAAACATATCATATCTATATGTTTTTGGAATCAGGAACCGACAAGTAATAAGATGAAATCGTTTTTAAATCGATTTCGGAAATTTAATTTTGATCATAACTTTTATATTTTTAATTTTCAGAGCTTGTTTTTAATCTAAATATAACATATTTATATGTTTTTGGAATCAGAAAATGATGAAAAATAAAATGAACGTAAATTTGGATCGTTTTATAAAAAAAAATTATTTACAATTTTAAGATTTTTAATGACTAAAGTCATCAATTAATTTGTAAGCCACCAAGCTGAAATGCAATACCGAAGTCCGGCCTTCGTCGAAGATTGCTTTACACACATTTCAATCAATTTGATTGAAAAATGAGGATGTGACAGTGCCGCCTCAACTTTTACAAAAAGCCGGATATGACGTCACCAAAAGTGTTTATCGAAAAAAATTAAAAAAACGTCCGGGGATATCATTCCCAGGAACTCTCATGTAAAATTTCATAACGATCGGTCCAGTAGTTTGGTCTGAATCGCTTTACACACATACACGCACAGACAGACAGACACACACACACACACACACACACACACACACACACACACACACACACACACACACACACACACACACAAACACACACAAACACACATACACCATGACCCTCGTCTCGATTCCCCCTCTATGTAAAAACAGTTAGTCAAAAAATGTTTTAATGATTAGAAGACTGAGACCATAAAACTGACTGAACCTCCAAGGCCAAGCAGACTTTTCTTTTTCCCTTCTGTTTTCTCAAGCGGGAAAGCTAAGTGGTAAGGCGGGAAGATGAGTGCTTGGGCAAATAAATCTGCCCCACAAGCGTCACCGAGCAGGGCACTCAAAGTGCCTCTAACCCCCCATTCGACATTCGATGGATTGATCATTTGTGATTTAAAGTGCACACGTACCCTCTTCAAAATCCGATACTATCCAAACATCACTGCTCACCGAAACCCATGTCACGGCAATCCCCGAGCACATAGCGGAAAAGGAATTGAGTAAGTGTGGGGTGGGGGGCATATCAGTTTCGAAGAGGACCCCTCACAATGTTTTGGTAGACCAGCTTGCTTGATTATTTTCTGGTCAATTTGGAATAGAATCGTAAGGACTGTCTTCCTTGTGTGCACGTCACTTTCCCTTATTTAGTTATGAATTAAGCTTGATTTATTTAATTAGAAGTGTTGTATCTCATTATTACATATCTTTTTTTGTTGTGTTTATTGCAATTTAAAAAAAAATTCATGTGACCCCAGGGTTTTAAACAATAAATACTGACTTGACTTGACCTAACTTTAGCGTGGTTATGAATCTGTCGCTCATTCCAAGATACTCAAAAGGGGTAAAAGGGTCAATAATATGATTCATGCATGGCCGGTTTTGCGCTAGAACGCTTCTGGATTTAATGTTCAGTATAGGATGAGTGTGTGGCATTCTGATAATCCTCGCTCCACGGCTATCGCCAGTTGTCTCTCTGACCGAACGCGAAAGTCCTACGCGAATCTATCAAAAGAAGAATACAGAGTGATCTCCCATATGTTGTTCACGAGCAGTGTTCGCGAGACGAAAATGATTGCAGATTGGCCGACTTCGACAGTGATCTCCGTTCTGTTCTTCACAGTTATGATAAAGACATCGTTCGAAGGTCAAAACAAGTCGACATTTTGGGACTGCTGCCAGGAGGAGACCGTAATATATGGTTGCATCACTGTCAAAAAAAATCGTCTGCTCCAGCGAGGGCCGAAACCAAACGGTTGATTATTACGTGACACTTATGCCATATTTAGAGTTGTTTGCACAGTAAATACATCCGCGAAAAATAGCTCGCTTGAAACTGTCTAAACTAAAAAATTCCTCTGTAATTTAAAAATTACAAAACACCATGACAAATCATTATCGACGATCGCGAATCTGCTTACATCCATAACACATTACAAAAAGCTCTAAATATGTACACAAATCGGTTTCCTTGCCAAGGAGAGAATGAGCCGAACTCATTTTGACCTGAGGTCAGGATGGAGTGTGTGACTGATATAGGTAACGGCGTATTAATTCAGGTTGTAGGCATCCACCAAATGTTCCACTTCTCTTGTGAAAACAGAGGTGCTTTCTCCTCTCGACATACCAATTCTCTCAGAAAGTAGCCATTCACTGTGCACTGTTGGTGAACATTCGTCCATGGTAGCTATTCTTTGGTTGATTTCACCAAAAACAGTACAGTACACATGAACATCTTCCGTATAGAAATATATCATTACCATAACTTATTAAGATATATATCACACTCTCTTTGCAAGTTTAATCATGTCAACACAGCAAAGTCTGAATTGAAGGTATCAACTGTTGCGGGTTCCACTAAAAATGTCAATAATCAGAATGAAATGAGAAATATTAACAAAATGTATGTTCGTGGCTATGTGGAGGCTGCGTATGTAATCAACAAAACTATGACATACTCACCATGATGAGCCGTACGTGGTTAAAATCTGATCACTCAAAGAATGAAACCAGCACGCTGAGAGTCAGATCCTAAGTCAATCCAACCATGTTGCTTTTTTATATACGTATCAAGAAGCGAAGAAATAAAACACAAACAAAGTGTGTAACATCTGATCTGTGTCAATTTCATGGTATTACAGGACATCACGTTTTATGCCAAAGTTCGACAGGTCTTCATTGAAATCACACTTCCAAAAAGCTTGCTGTGTTTGTTCATACAACACCTTGTCTGGTACCAGTTCGCTCATCGGGACTGCATCTGCCCTACTCTTGTTCCCCCCGTTTACGCTCTACTATTGAAACCGTTGATTAAGTCAAAGAGCTTGGACCTTTATATATTATGCAAACTGTCCATACGAGGGTTGTCTGAAAAGTGTATGGCCTCCCCTTGGACGGTTTGCTTCCTTGTGTGTGTGTGATTTTAATTAAAGAAGAGGGAGGGGGTGGGGCTTATTCCCACGTGAATAAAGAGAGACCCTGCAGACAAATAAAATCGCTTTTTGGCCTGGTTGTGGGCATGCATAATATACCTAGCGAGCGAGCGTCATACGCGTGTATGGAAGGAGAACAAAGGAATTTCGGTCCAGCCAAGCTGCCCTTACTGCTACAACAACAACACACCGCCTCACCACTCAAAACACCTTAAACTTTACTAGTTTCATGCATTTGTGTGTGCAAAATCCGACTAAATAGTTGAATCAACCTGATGTTTGATTGATAATTTGGAGATTTTCTTCTTCTGATAGAGTCACTCACTTACTTCAAACAAATCCAATTAACGGCTTTGAAACTTGATTTCAAACCAATAAACATGACCCATCACGCGTAAAGATGCAAAGACATTTTTTTTCATTTCAACAGGTAAGCAAGCTGTGGGCTATCTTAACAAAGACTTTTGGCGATAGTGATCGATCATGCTTCAAGAACGAGTATAATCCCCAAAACATTGCTCCCTTCTTACTTATGGCCTTTTTACATTACCCCGGTATAGGGGTGTGTATAGGTTTCACTCGATGTGTTTGTGTTCGCAAGTAGATCTCAAGAATGAACAGACCGATCGTCACCAAACTTGGTGAACAGGTTCTATACATTCCTGAGACGGTCCTTACAAAAATTGGGACCAGTCAAACACACGGTTAGGGAGTTATTGGTGGATTAAAATTATACAAGGCCTGGTATAGACGGACACCCCCGTTGGTCAAAGGGAAATAACCATTCTCACTGCCACCAACTGAGAAGGTTATTTCCCTTTGACGGGGGTGTAGTTCCTATCGGAGGAATTTCTTGTTTGTATTTGTAATTCTTTTAACTATACACTGCAAATACACTCATTTGTTGCTTGCGCACGTATTGTTGTGGAGCAAAGGATTCATCTCAACTATTTACCAATACAATAACTTGCTCTTTTCACCAATGATATGCTCAGCTCCTTTACATGATGCCCATAGTCTTTTTACGAAGCCCTCATAAGCGCAGAGAAAACCTGGTGTCGTATGTACCTAATGCATTGTAACTGTGTGAAAGCAAATACCGAACAAACACAAAGGAAAAGGCAGTAACCTACCACCAAGCCCGAGTGTCAGCATGACACAAGAATTTTCGAACCTACTTTAGTGATCAAACCTCAATAACGACCACCTGCTTGCAACGGCCACCCCAAAGGATCCCCGACGAATTTGTTGCTATATAATTGATCTTCCAGTAGCGACCACCTGTCTAAAACGACCACTTTAGGTCAGTCCCTTAAGAGGGCATTACAGACAGGTTCGACCGTAATGTCGTAACCCTCGGCGCAGATCTCGTGACAGTTATCAGGCATGAAAAGTCTCCGTATTTTCCGTATTTTTGAAAAAAATAAACCTTTTTTTTCCGTATTTTTCCTCTTTTTTTTAAATTTTTTTTTTCTTTTTTTTTCCTAGTCATAGTTATAGTAAAATAGTTTTGGGGCCATGTTTGAATCCAATTTTAAGGCTCAGATAGCCCCAGATTGCACCAAATTGCACCCTTGAAAAAAAATTTGTTTTCAGTATTTTTTTTCCCTCAGTTTTCATGCCTGGTTATTCACCATGTTGATACATGTCTATATAGCTCAAAGATTTTTTTTAAAAAATCCGCATTGTCTTACATGTCTACCTGATTTATGTTATGCAGGACTGGGTGCAACACAAACGATAAGGTGATACAAGAGATAAGGTGGGAACTGAACAAGCCCGCGTGTCAATGCGACCTCGAATGTAATTTTTACAACCAAACAGTGTAATAAATAGCTTGGTCGAAATATCTGCGACTGTAACGTATTATTTTGTCAATAACAAATGTTCCAACAACTTACCTTTCTTGATTTTTGATTTCAAATAGTGTAAATCAATCAATATTGCGTCTTGGTCTAAATAATGTCTTTAAAAGTAAATGCATTGTCAGCTAGGGTACAGGCAAGGCAAGGCAAAGCTGGTTGTCAAAGATTAAAACAAGGCAAGAGGTGAACACCTTTTTGTCCATAATCGTCATTTCAGAAAAAGATATCTTCCAGCGTCACGTGGTATACTTTAAGGGAACATGAACAATAATACTAGTTCAAAAATATAAATAACACAAATCACTGTCGTAATAACTGTCAAATGAGTTATCAATCCAGCAGAGTCATTAAAGCAATAATTTTCGGACATAACCCTTCAAAAGTCGGACAGAAATACCCATTGCTTTTGAAAAAGAAACCCATTGATGGAACAATGCATAAGCCTATTCTTTGTTTTCTTCTACATATAGAATACATGTCCAATTCCTGAGTTGTCATAAAGTGGGTACACGTCCATTCTAAGCGGCTCAAATGAAGTACCACAGACACCCCCTGACTCTCTTAAATCTCAATCTCTGGCTGTCTCTTGTCCTTCGCCCAACCCCTACACTGGGATACATTTAATAGAAGTGAACAGGGAAAAGTAAGGCACAGATAATAGAACAGAATACTGGATGACGAAGAGAGAGAGAAAGAGAGAGGGAGGGAGGGAGAGAAAGAGAGAGACAGACAGAGACACAGACAGAGACACAGACAGAGACACAGACCGAGACACAGACCGAGACACACACACAGACACACACACAGACACACACACAGACACACACACAGACACAGACACACACACAGACACACACACACAGACACACACACACAGACACACACACACAGACACACACACACACATACATAGACACACACACACAGACACACACACACACACACAGACACAGAGAGACACACACACAGAGACACACACAGAGAGACACACACAGAGAGACACAGGGCAAAATAAAACATTAAAACAAAACACAAATAATGCAACAGGGAGTCAGCACCGAGCTACCTGATTCCCCTTCGTGAACGACTTAAAACAACCCACTTAATTAGTTATAGTCCTGCGATTGTTCTCGCCGTTTTATTACTGGGGAATCGACAATACGTAACGTTTAATGCGGAAGAGTGCTAAGGTTAACTGCATAAGATAACGAAAATGGTACCGTGCCAAGCAGGACACAAGGATTCACATTTTATTTGCACAGGTTTAATGCATGGGACATGTTTTAAAGTGCTTGAGTAATAATCCTCTTGATCAAACAAGATTGCTTTCTGTCTGTCCTGTGATCAGGTATGTGTGTGTGTGTGTGTGTGTGTGTGTGTGTGTGTGTGTGTGTGTGTGTGTGTGTGTGTGTGTGTGTGTGTGTGTGTGTGACAATAAAGTATTATTGTATTGTAAAGTATTATTGTATTGTAAAGTATTATTGTATTGTATTTTATTGTGGTGTGTTGTGTAGCATTACGCTGGGATATCGGATCTTTAACGTGTGCATCGGTCTTATATTCATGCAGTCCGTTCACTTAGAGTCAACACTAAACGTTGACCCTCCCCTCAAGGTTATGACGCTCTTAAATTCACTACGATTGCCGTTTCTCGGACATTTACAAACTTATCCAGTTTAGACTTTTCAAAATGTAGAGCAGTTGTTCATCCTTCCATTCCTTCCGAATAGGCACTGCTCACCCTCTCAGGACACCATGTTGACCAGTTCGATGTTGGCCAGTTGCATGTTGGCCAGTTCCATGCTGGCCCGTTGCATGTTGGCTAGTTGCATGTTGGCCGGTTCCATGTTGGCCAGTTCCATGCTGGCCAGTTGCATGTTGGTCAGTTGCATGTTGGCCAGTTCCATGTTGGCCAGTTGCATGCTGGCCAGTTCCATGCTGGCCAGTTGCATGTTGGCCAGTTCCATGCTGGCCAGTTCTGTGTTGTTGTTGTTTTGATTGTGTCTCACTGTTTGGTTTCTGTGGCAAATGCTTCCCTTGTTGTATTGGAACTGACCACACTATGCTAATTTTGGAATTTATTCAATTTCAAATTAACATATCATAAAGTTACCAAATTCGAACAACTTCGTAGTACTTTTAGTTTGTTTTTCGACGCAGATGAATGACAACCAAGTCGAGTGATGTGGTTTAAAGTTCGATAATGGCTCGATTTAAAAAGATGTAGCTGATAGTAAGTTTGAGGTAGATGGTGTGTGTGTTATAAGTTGATAATTTTCCAATGGTCATTGTACATAATTTATTGTGAGTTGTGCATCTATATTTGCATGGTATTGTCCATAAGTGGTTAAAGGCACAGTAAGCCTCCTGTAAACCATCACAGATACTGTCAGGCTTTTACACACAGTACAAACACCATTTCATTTAAACACTCACCGCTTGAGAACATCCTAGGTGCCCTCCGTAAAGAGCGAGCAATTTTCAAAGAATTTATTGTTGCGTGGTTTATCTTACCTCTGAGCCATCGTGAACCCGTGTAATCCAGTTTCCCTTTTTTCACAATTTAGCCGCCAGTTTGTCATTTCAATGCAAATCTTTGTAAGCTTAACTGCAATAGCACGTTATAACGTGTACCTTTGAATCTGAAATGCAACATTGTTCTTCTTCTTCTTCTCTCCGTTTGGGACCGGGTTTATTTAGTAAACGTAAGTGGTCTCGATCCCGCGTTGATGTCATTTGTTGATTCTGGGTGCGGTGTGTGCCTCTTGGAATCGGGATGACAATCGGGATGACAATTGAAACGGCTGCGAACTAGAGCAGTGGCAGTGAACGGTTCAGAGGAACTGGCGCCAGGCAGCGTCGTCTGCAACGAGAACCACGACCTTGCGTGACCCTGCTTCCGGGCTATCTTTTTTTAAACTTTCAAAACTTCGTATTGTTCTGATCTTGTTTCGGAAAAACTTGTTAAACTCGTCATTGGATTGTTCACTTGCATCCAAACAATTCATGACTCTGGATGTCTACAGATAAATGATTGATACAGACTCTGTCGAAGTTTTACTTGTGTGAAACCACTGGCGTAAATTTGCTAGTCATGCAAACACATGAGAAAAAATGGAACGTTCACGCTGTTTTTATACCCACAGCTGTTATCGCTGCGTGCCTCTCAAAACAGGCTGCGGTCACGCTTAGCTGGGCATCGCTGTGGCACAAGAATCGCCCCTAAAATATCAAGAGTGTTTACCGGCCTAGCAAATTTGCGTCAGTGCTAATACGCATATAAAACTTTTGCAGTGTTTGTATCAATCACTTGTCTAAAGACATTTGTTGGACACAATTGAACAATCCTTTGACGAGTTTAAAAACCTTTTTTGAAACATTGCATAACATCTGAACAATTCGCGTAACAATCCAACATTGTATTTGAAGTCCGTCCAGTATGTTGGTAAAATATTCTAAAAGTTTTAAAGCAATCCACCAAGACATTGCTGAAATACAGCGCTTTTTTTCACAATACCCCAAACAATGACGAAAAAAAGTCCCGTTTTTGACCGCTCATGCGGTCGACATCTGGGAAACTTATCATTATTTACCTTACATTTTAATAATTCATCACTCAAACCTGACAAACACATCAAATAATTTTGAAAACAAAACTCAATCTTATACAAACAATAATGATAACGAACACTATTTCCGGCAGATTCACTTGCAATATTGCAACTATTGGTCTCATGTAACAAGGCTTTTAAAATCATTCACCGTTGAAGGCTGATCAGTCCACAAATACGACAATCCTAACTGATTTAAAGATGAATAAACATATAACAACCATACCAACTTTATACGTGAACTATGAAATACATTTAAATACAATTTTTAACATCGAACAAGGAACCTTTGAAATACCATTTCTCAAATCAAACATTCGGTATTACCAATAACCAACACTGGGCCTCTAATTTCATCCAAAAGTCATGCATGATGGAGTAAACATATTCGCTCCAAGAATAATTTCTAAAGAACGTCACTCAATTTTAGATATTAAATAAAAGGTTTCATACAGGCTTTTAGTTTTGTTAATCATGATCCGATAAATACATCTCTGCATTTGCACGCGTGTGTGTGAGTGTCTGTATGTGTCCAGGGTGATCGTTTTGCAAACTCAGTAATTTTGTACCGATGTTTTATTCAAAATAAGCGTTTATACGGAAACCTATATCCATTTAAACTACAGTATTTTCATACAACGACTCTGCAACAGCACTGTCCTTTCCAGCAACGAGTACAGACGGGCCAGGAGGCACATAGACATCATCATCATGCGACGGGGACTGCAGTTCAAACTCTTCAGGGGCAAGACATGCTACATCTACATCAGCGTTAACATAGTGAGATGGTGGTTGCTTTTCTGGGCGTCTTATAGACGTGTGCCCTTCATCACCGACGGTTGTTGTCTGGGTTTGGATCTCATCAGCACGTGCAGCTGCAGGGCGTAGAGACTCTCTGTTGCCCCTTGAATCAGGATGTGGGACAGGCACGATCAAAGCACCATCTGAAAAAAGAAAGTTTCGTATTGTAAACAGACGTTACTGTCCCTCGAATAAATCATGGGCGGTGGTGGTGGTGGTGTGTGTGTATGTGTGTGTGTGTGTGTGTGGGAGGGGGGGTGTTCATTAAGCTATTCAAGTTTATCTCCCTTATATTTTAAAATTTGCGGACTCGCGCGCGCGCTTGTGTGTGTGTGTGTGTGTCCAGGGCCGGACTACCGGGGGGGGGGGGGGGTTATGGGGGTTGCGCAACCCCCCCCCCCCCCTCTAGCCTAAACATGTACCTCACTCATTTAAAACATTTTTTATTATTGTTTATTTTATGCCGTTTCATGCAAAGAGCGACCATTTTCCCTTGACCCCGCCAGGGGGAACATCCCCCTGGACCACCACTGGCAACCCCCCCCCCTCCTCTTAGCCTAGTCCGGCCCTGGTGTGTGTGTGTGTGTGTGTGGCGCTGGTTTAAGATGATTTATCAATGTTACCTTTATTATCCAGCGTATGAGTGTATGTGTGTGTGTGTGTGTGTGTGTGTGCGCGTGCGTGTGTGTTGTGACCATTTAAGTGCAGCGCTGTTTTTGTGTGATTTTATATCACTTACATTTTAGAATATCGACGTATACCTTTGCTATCCTGCAGGTGTGTTTGTGTGTGTGCCTGCCTGTGTGCCTGTGTGTGTTCCTGTGTATGTGTCTGTGTACCTGTGTGTGTCCGCTTGCCTGAGGTTTAGCCGCCCTTGGTAGTAAGGGCCAACATTTTTCAAAATTAAGTCAACCTTGTGTCCTTTCTGACAAATCCGTATTGGCTTTCCATTAGTGACAGACGTCTTTGCGTTTATCAGAAAGACTGAAAAGAGGGTAGTAAACAAAATACGTTCTTTGTATAGATTCATGAATGTTCCCTGTGTTTTCCCCAAGCCGCTAGCTACACTGCCGCATTTCGCAAATACTAAATAACTTCCCTGTCCCACTGACAGGTACATGTGACAGGCTCAGCATAACAGTGTTCTGTTTGTGCTGTCTGAACAACGCTCTGAATGTAGTTTTCATGGTGAGTTTTGTGATTAGTTCATTTTGCTGCAGGGTTTCAGACTGAATGACTTTCAACTGTCTTGACCTAAACATTTTTTTAACATCATAATCACAACAACGTTTTACAGTGAGCAGCCATAAAGATCAGTATTGACTACCACACGCAAAAGAGGACGACCAAGGTCTCAGTGTTATGGCGGAGTCACACCAAGACGACGCACGGCCAGCGCACTGAAAATGTCGCGAAAAATTGCGATTTTTGCCAGTGCGTTGTCGTTCGCTGGGTGTGCGTCGTTCGTCGAGCGCGCTAGACCAACGCTACGCATTCGTTGTCATTCGGTGTGTGCGTTGGGATTTTTTGAGCATGCACAAAAATGTGCTTCTACAAAACCGCGGTCACACAACAACGCACTGATCATTATTTTCCATATTTGATTTATTTTCAGTGCGCTGGCCGTGCGTTGTCTTGGTGTGACTCCGCCATTAGGTCTTTATGTGGGTCTTTGTTGAGTAGGGTTTACACGCAATTACAGGCAGCTGATCTGGCAGGTCGCCCTTTTCTGAGTTAAAAACACTCGACGTCAGTGTCAATGTCATCGCTTTCTGGCACAGTGCCAAAATATCACTCTCGCAGTTCGGTCATGTAGACGCCAGGATTTAAGTGTTTGAAAGTATTCACTGGAGAAAAAAACAAACATAAAAAGTAACTGCTGTCAGTGTCTTTCGCTTGTAGAGGTGTCAATAAAACAGGTACATGGTAGGACCCCAGAAATATATATATACCGGTAATTCAATGCCGCAAACAATATCTAATTCCGTAATTGAATTTATACTCGAGTTTTAGATTTCCGTTACATTAAATTGTCTCTTCATCTGCATTTGGATGAAACTGCAGGGGTCTTGGCCGGTTAGATTTTGTTTTGTGGTTTTGTTTGCTTTTTATATTTAGTCAAGTTTTGACTAAATATTTTAACATCGAGGGGGAATCGAAACGAGGGTCGTGGTGTATGTGCGTGTGTCTGTGTGTCTGTGTGTCTGTGTGTGTGTGTAGAGCGATTCAGACTAAACTACTAGACCGATCTTTATGAAATTTGACATGAGAGTTCCTGGGTATGAAATCCCCGAACGTTTTTTTCATTTTTTTTATAAATGTCTTTGATGACGTCATATCCGGCTTTTCGTGAAAGTTGAGGCGGCACTGTCACGCCCTCATTTTTCAACCAAATTGGTTCAAATTTTGGTCAAGTACTCTTCGACGAAGCCCGGGGTTCGGTATTGCATTTCAGCTTGGTGGCTTAAAAATTAATTAATGACTTTGGTCATTAAAAATCAGAAAATTGTAAAAAAAAATAAAAATTTATAAAACGATCCAAATTTACGTTTATTTTATTCTCCATCATTTGCTGATTCCAAAAACATATAAATATGTTATATTCGGATTAAAAACAAGCTCTGAAAAATAAATATATAAAAATTATTATCAAATTTTTTTTTTCGAAATCAATTTAAAAACACTTTCATCTTATTCCTTGTCGGTTCCTGATTCCAAAAATATATAGATATGATATGTTTGGATTAAAAACACGCTCAGAAAGTTAAAACGAAGAGAGGTACAGAAAAGCGTGCTATCCTTCTCAGCGCAACGAATACCCCGCTCTTCTTGTCAATTCCACGGGCACTGCCTTTGCCACGGGCGGTGGAGTGACGATGCTACGAGTATACGGTCTTGCTGCGTTGCGTTGCGTTCAGTTTCATTCTGTGAGTTCGACAGCTACTTGACTAAATATTGTATTTTCGCTTTACGCGACTTGTTGTTAAGTGCATTCGCTGTTTGAGGCGGGGAAACGTTTTGTAGACGTTGTTGTTGGTTGTATGTTTTCCTATTGGCATATTGTTCAACATTCTTCTGACAGTTAAGCAAAATACGTCATCAAGATATTGTATCTAAGGTTCTTTACATCCCCGGTATAGGGGTGTGTATAGGATTCGGTCGATGTGTTTGTTTGTTTGTGTGTTTGTGTTCGCATATAGATCTCAAGAATGGTGAACAGGTTCTATACATTCCTGAGACGGTCCTTACAAAAATTGGGACCAGTCAAACACACGGTTTGGGAGTTATTGGTGGATTAAGATTCTACAAGGACTTATAGAGGGACATATTAATGGTCAAAGGGAAATAACCTTCTCAGTTGGTGGCAGTGAGAATGGTAAGGACGGGGGTGTTTTTTCTACCTCGGAGGAATTTCTTGTTTTCTTTTGTTTTGTTTTACCTCTTGCTGCATTTTGCTCATTCTCGGCAATTTCTTCATAAGTGTGACTGGTGTTGCTCTCATTGGACCGGCGTTGATCTGACGAGTGTGACGGTTGAGCTGCAACTGGTTGGTGGGGTAGTGGCCTGTCAATGTACTGGTTTCTATTCTGATTACCAGTTCCCCCAGTCAGCGAGGCAGACAGTCTTCCTGCACAATGATATCAGTGTCACAGTCTTCGTTTCACTGCGGCCATGTTTACCACCCCAGATGTGTTTACTCGGGCAAGAACATATTTCAACTTGCAACACATGCACAGAATCAACTGCATTGGGAATCATTTTCTGTTTTTGGCACAAAGTTCTTTTACATCCACACACTTGATACGCACGTGGTCAATGAACCATGATTCATCTCACCCAAAACTGTAAGGAGGGAATTCACCCTTCAACGGGTATGACTGACTGATGTCACTGTAACCACAAGAAAGAAAGGAGGGGTAAAAGGTTGTTGGTTGCTGTTTAGCGTCCCTACAACTGTCACCGATATGGCTATGCAAGACCGGTGCCAGTGTGTTCCCTGTCTCAGTTTACACAGTGGCCTCCGTGTTTAAAACTATTTAGGTCTATCACAGTTAAATAAGGAAGGGTGACAGAAATTATGGGGGGACCGGCACGGTTGGCCTAGTGGTAAAGCGTCCGCCCCGTGATCGGGAGGTCGTGGGTTCGAACCCCGGCCGGGTCATACCTAAGACTTTAAAATTGGCAATCTAGTGGCTGCTCCGCCTGGCGTCTGGCATTATGGGGTTAGTGCTAGGACTGGTTGGTCCGGTGTCAGAATAATGTGACTGGGTGAGACATGAAGCCTGTGCTGCGACTTCTGCCTTGTGTGTGGCGCACGTTATATGTCAAAGCAGCACCGCCCTGCTATGACCCTTCGTGGTCGGCTGGGCGTTAAACAAACAAACAAACAAACAAACAAACAAACAAACAAACAAACAAACAAACAATGATGGGGGGTTGCTTGGTTATCATTGTGTATCGTCTCCTCAGCATTCGAGACGATGCAAGTGTTTCCTTTGTCAGATTTCAGGGAACTTCCATGCTTAAAACAATTTACAATCAGGTCTATCACTGCAAACAGAAGGTTAACTTGCCTCTTTGGAAATACACGATCATGGTGACAATGGTGGCAATGATGCCTAGGTTGACGCTGATAGTGAAGATACCGAATGGAGTTGTGGCAAAGCTCCCGGTGGAAGCTGATTCACCAACAGGCGGCGTAACTGACGTATCTATCTCTGTGGTAGGTTTCGTATCTAAAATACACAATGGATTTCATACATCAGTAATCAATATGTGTCAAACGGATCTGTTAAATCAGTTGTCCAGTAAATAAAATAAGGAATCTTTTTGTCAAAGAAGTTGTTAATAATTTGCAGAAAACATTGAACATCGTGCCCCAAGCAGTTTGTGAACTCTCTAATTGAAGGCTTTTCAAATGGGAAAACCGCGACAATGTGTTAACACAACTGTGGATTAAAAACTGAAACATCATCGCAGTATTGACACACTATTGACCCACAGAATATCAAATCTCAGGCATGAGCAAGTTCCAAAATGTTCACTCGCCTTGTGGGCTAGTAAGTTTCAAAATTGACTAGCCCACAAACAAATTCACTCGCCCACAAAAATGAGTTACCAAAGAACAAAACGAGTTCATCCATTCAAACGTGGTGAAAGACGAGCAGTGTTTTTGTAAGCGCCTGTACCAATCGGATCAGTTGCGCGACACGAGCACGCTGGTCTTGCGTCAGCTGGTGCATAGCGTGTCCCCCCCCCCCCCCCCCCCCCCTTGGTGTCTTCGACCTTTTTGTTTGAGTTTACCCAACAGACAATCGTCGCTCGGAAAATGATAATACCACAGACCCAACAGTTTCACTCGCCAAGTGGGCGATCATTATAAGACTTTCTACTCGCCCACACTCATTTCTGGTCGCCTGTGGCGAGTGAGCGACCGATCTTGCTCATGCCTGAATCTCCTCTCCCATTTTTCCCAGACCCGGAGGTCTGGGTTATGCGGAGGCATTTGGCTGTGCGAATGGTGACATTCCGGAACTAATTTTCGGCAAACTTAGTTGTTTGCAGCAATGTATTTCAATTTTTTTTGTCATTCTTTCTTGAAACTGTTACAGCATGATGCAAAATTACACTATAATAGGTTATATAATACAACAAAAAAACTATCTCAGATCTCCCACGTTAAAAATATACAAAGAACGGTACAGCGACAATCGCAAACCAACTAGTGTGATTGAATGTGTAAGGGAAGTAACTCGCTTCAACGCCATGCGATAGGGCACACAACGGTTTTTTCCCTTCGTTCATTTGTTTTGAATAATTATTGGTATTTTGTCAATGTGGGTAGCATGGAAATGTAAGCATTTGAATGTAAGTCTTAGGTACCATTGTACCCAGGAAGAGAGACGAGAGATAGGAGTAGGTTGCTTTTGTGGTCTTTGAGTTTTGTTTTTGGAAAGACATTGTTAAAGAAAAAGAAGACAATTACAGTAATGCAATATTTATTGTGAAAACCAACGATTGTACAAAGAACATGTGAGGCAACATTGATGATGTGAAGAAAATTAGTTATGATTTATACTATTATTATGTAGACTTGAGACTGAATAGCAAAAGGCGAAGTGTATGTTTTGTGGTGTGAATTGAAACAAAATGAAAAGTGTAAATATCTGGGAAATTGTGGTTTAACGACTTCGTTATTTCTTGATTGTTATTTACTATTATATTGAAGTGAATAGCAAAACGCTGTATTTGAAATTAGCATGGGATTTATATAAAAAAAAATTAACTCTCTAAGGACGGATAAATCCCTATATGGTTTAGGCAAATGAGGCTTATTAGTATAGAAGAAACACTCATTTTTGCCCCTTGGGGCATTCAAGGCAACAAACAACCACATACATCTGATTTATAATTTAGTGAGACATAAAAAGCTGTATGATAATTTTGTAGTGATTGAAAAACAAGTCGCGTAAGGCGAAGATACAACATTTAGTCAAGTAGCTGTCGAACTCACAGAATGAAACTGAACGCAATGCAATTTTTCAGCAAGACCGTATACTCGTAGCATCGTCAGTCCACCGCTCATGGCAAAGGCAGTGAAATTGACAAGAAGAGCGGGTTAGTAGTTGCGCTAAGAAGGATAGCACGCTTTTCTGTACCTCTCTTTGTTTTAACTTTCTGAGCGTGTTTTTAATCCAAACATATCATATCTATATGTTTTTGGAATCAGGAATCGACAAGGAATAAGATGAAAGTGTTTTTAAATTAATTTCGACAATTTAATTTTGATAATAATTTTTATATATTTAATTTTCAGAGCTTGTTTTTAATCCAAATATAACATATTTATATGTTTTTAGAATCAGAAAATGATGGAGAATAAGATAAACGTAAATTTGGATCGGCTTATAATTTTTTTTTTTTTTACAATTTTCAGATTTTTAATGACCAAAGTCATCAATTAATTTTTAAGACACCAAGCTGAAATGCAATACCGAAGTCCGGGCTTCGTCGAACATTACTTGACCAAAATTTCAACCAATTTGGTTGAAAAATGAGGGCGTGACAGTGCCGCCTCAACTTTTACAAAAAGCCGGATATGACGTCATCAAAGGTATTTATCAAAAAAAGAAAAAATGTTCGGGGATATCAATCCCAGGAACTCTCATGTAAAATTTCATAAAGATCGGTCCAGTAGTTTGGTCTGAATCGCTCTACACACACGCACGCACACACGCACACACGCACACACACACGCACACACATACACCACGACCCTCGTTTCGATTCCCCCTCGATGTTAAAACATTTAGTCAAAACTTGACTAAATGTAAAAAGGATACGTTTGAGATTGTTGGCAGGGGTGAGCAAAAGTGTGACCGACTCAGCGCAGAGATGATCGAAGAGATTGCTTCGTAGTCTATCAGTGTTGTGACGAGCGTTGGCCAATGGTAACGAGTAAATATGTGTGTAGTTGTGGTGTGTGTGTGTGTTTGCGCGTTGGTTTGGATTATGGGTGTAATTTGTAAAACATATGTGACAGTAATAATGGAGTTCACATCAATGGAAAAATTGCGCTAATGTCCAGTGAAACGTTTACCTTTACTGTACCAATTGACACTAACGCAATTTTTCCACGTTGATTAACAACGTCAGCATGCGTACCAATCATTACTACATGTATCAAACTATATTTTACTGTTTCTCAAACCCACTGTCTTTAACATTTGTTTACAGTTTCACTTGCCAATAACTTGCTGCTGATGATATCTGAATCATGTTGCTGATGATATCTGGATCATGTTCAATTAACATTAACAATGTATAATTATGCCAATTATGTTTTTCACTAATGCACCAAAACTCCATTTTCTAGACTTCTTTTTACAATCCAAGCAGTTGCTATTTTTCTAACTCAAACATTTCTCGATCAATCCAAACTATTTTTAAGCTGTGTAACATAACACATTTTCTTTTCCATTTTTTATTTTTCTATCTCGTCATTTGTTGTTGACAAATAAATATAATTATTTCATAACTCAAACATTTCTCGGTCAATCCAAACTATTTTTAAAGCTGTGAGTGTGACATAAAACAATATACATATCGTCGTCGCCATGGCAAAATTGCGCTAATGTCAAGTGAAATGTTGTTTACCTTTACTGTACATAGCAATTGACACTAACGCAGTTTTCCCATGTTGACGACAATATTTTATTTAAAATTGATTTCAGGATTTTGTTAACATAACACATTTTCTTTCCCATTTTTAATTTTTCTATCTCGTCATTTGTTGTTGACAAATAAATATAATTATTTTCATAACTCAAACATTTCTCGATCAAACCAAACTATTTTTAAGCTGTGGGTGTGACATAAAACAATCTACATATCGTCGTCGGCATGGAAAAATTGCGCTAATGTCCAATAAAACGTTTAGTTTTACTGTACCAATTGACACTCGCGCAATTTTTCCATGTTGACGGCAATAGCTTACTTAAAATTGATTTCAGGATTTTGTTAACATAAACATTTTCTTTCCCGTTTTGAATTTTCTATTTCCTGATTTGTTGTTGACAAATAAATGTAATTACAATACCACCATCATTGCACTTGCCAATATCTTGTTACTGGTGCTATTATCACAATGGCGTTCAATTAACGGTGTTACATTTGTTTAACAATCAGTATTACATTTATTGTTTAAATGTACTTTCTTTCACATTTTGTAGTTTTCTATCCCATGATTCGTTGTTGACAAATACATGTCATTCCATTAATCCAATCCATGTGTTGCATTGTTGTGCAAGATGACTGAGTGTGAGCATAATATAACTATACATGTAGTCCATTTCAGAACATATTTACCATAAACAAAACCCTAGCTTGCATAATATTGATCGGGAACAAAACAAGATTTTTTCCTTCAAATAACTTGCGTTATTTAACCATTTCACTATTTCACCCTAGCACTCGGACAAGTGTCACACACAAACACCCTGCCATGACTGTTTTTTGAAGAAACCACTTTCCATTCACCTAAAAGTTACATAAAGGAACGTCTGGGAACCTGCTGATTTGAATCAGCAAATTTTCTTGTCTCATTTATGGAGCGTTTAATTACGGACGGGAAGGCTGACATCGATGACGGAAAAAAGCACCACCTGCGGGATAGCCTCCCGAGAACTGCACGTGGTCAGACCCGAAGTCATTGGACAGCTCAAGCCGCCATTGCCGCAGTTCGTCTGTCTTGCCTCTGGTCATTTCAATCCTCACTTCAAAATGAGGCATATGTCCGATCATCATATTTGGTCTGCAAGACGAATTTTCTGTTTATTTAGGTTTGATCATAATCTTTGGTATGATTAACACGAGTTAGCCAAGTCTTCCAAAGGTTACAAGAAAATAAATAAATAAATATGTATACATGTATGCAATGGGCTAATGTCTCGATTAAAATTCTTACTACTCATGATGGATAGAGTAAGCTTACTGTTATGAATCATTGACGATATATGGCTTAACGATAAACCATTCTGCCCATTGGGAAACATGCTCAGGATGTCCCATCTATTACCTCAACCCTTTACTTTAGATCTGTAAATTGCACACAAATCAATTTGGAAGTGGTGACTGTTGAGACTAGACAAAATGAAAAGAAATGCAACTTTATTACTCCTTAGGAAAAGGTCAACTGTGTTAAATGTTAAAGTTTCGTAAAAACTTACCATCTCACTTTGTTTGTTTGTTTGTTTGTTTGTTTGCTTAACGCCCAGCCGACCACGAAGGGCCATATCAGGGCTTTGACAAAAGTCGCAGCACAGGCTTCATGTCTCACCCAGTCACATTATTCTGACACCGGACCAACCAGTCCTAGCACTAACCCCATAATAATGCCAGACGCGAGGCGGAGCAGCCACTAGATTGCCAATTTTAAAGTCTTAGGTATGACCCGGCCGGTGTTCGAACCCACGACCTCCCGATCACGGGGCGGACGCCTTACCACTAGGCCAACCGTGCCTCACCCTCTCATAACTGGCCAGGTTTTTACATGGGATAAGACCACCCCTCCACTTGGTCACATACCAACATTGACCAGCCTTGGGTGCTGTTTGGACACAGAGGGAATTTGTTTAATGAATTTATTTTGTAAATGCAACCAGTGGCTTATTGACAAATTAATTTCTTACAAAATCGAACTGTTCACAACCCCCCGCGGGTTAGGGGGAAGAATTTACCCGATGCTCCCCAGCATGTCGTAAGAGGCGACTAACGGATTCTGTTTCTCCTTTTACCCTTGTTAAGTGTTTCTTGTATAGAATATAGTCAATGTTTGTAAAGATTTTAGTCAAGCAGTAGCCTATGTAAGAAATGTTAAGTCCTTTGTACTGGAAACTTGCATTCTCCCAGTAAGGTAATATATTGTACTACGTTGCAAGCCCCTGGAGCAATTTTTTTATTAGTGCTTTTGTGAACAAGAAACAATTAACAAGTGGCTCTATCCCATCTCCCCCCCCCCTTTCCCCGTCGCGATATAACCTTCGTGGTTGAAAACGACGTTAAACACCAAATAAAGAAAAGTGTGTGGATCACATCCAAAACCTTGATTATTTATACTGACCGGCCCATTTCCTAACAACTTTCTTTTCTTTTATTTCACACTGATCTGTTGAACAAGATATCTTACTCTGTACAGTCGAAGATGTCGGACGATACCACTTCAAACACTTGACACCGAATGATCTCTGTGTAGGATTTGAAGGGGAAGTGAAATACCGTATTGGAATCAAGCTGCTGTTCTGTCGGACCGTTGACAAACTCCGGTGGGCCTTTGGAAAATACACACATGTTAATGCTTAATTGGCGTCATCTTCCACCAGCTGATACTAGTCGTTTCGAAGTTAAAGTATTCTGCTAAACATTTGGCTTTAAATGTGCTGCAAAATGAAAATATCTTCACTCATTTAAACACACAGAGAATGAATAATGATGTCATCAGGTAGTTCACGGTTGGTTTCAACCAATGAGCGAAGCAAACAACAAACCAATTCCTTGACAAACAAGAAATTCCTCCGAGGTAGGAAAAACACCCCCGTCAAAGGGAAATAACCTTCTCAGTTGGTGGCAGTGACTGAGTGAGAATGGTTATTTCCCTTTGACCATGAAGATGTCCCTCTATAAGTCCTTGCATAATTTTAATCCACCAATAACTCCCTAACCGTGTGTTTGACTGGTCCCAATTTTTGTAAGGACCGTCTCAGGAATGTATAGAACCTGTTCACCAAGTTTGGTGACGATCGGTCCGTTCATTCTTGAGATCTATATGCGAACACAAACAAACAAACAAACAAACAAACACATCGACCGAAACCTATACACACCCCTATACCGGGGGTGTAATAACAGGCAGTTGAAGAAAGCTGTGAAAGGAATAATACAACTGAGGAAAATAGACAGGGGGGGGGGGGGGGTCATAGTTTTATATTGGTAACTTGTTAGTTTAAATATTGTAACTTTACAGCAAATTCTTAATGTAAGTACTTTCAGAATATTCTAAAGATAAAATGCCCAAACAATGCAAGTTGACAATATTCTTGGCAAAAGATCTGTGAAGGAAAAAAATAGGTTTTAAAGAGAAACAGTGAAGTGGGCTCACAGTTGACTAGCAATGGTGTGCTCAAGCTTTGCCCGGTCTCTCCCATCTCACAGATCACAAGTCCCGTTTGTTGACACTGAACATCCTCTATAACAGCTCGCACGTGATACACGCCGTGTTCTTCTGTCGTCAGCGTCTCTGTTCCGTTGTTCAGTGTGATCTTAGGCTTGGCTCCTGTGTCTGGATTTCCTGCCTCAAACTCACAGACTGCTGTGACTGAAGTTCTCGGTGCTACTACCTGTGTGGGTGATCCCTCAACGGTGACTAGTGTGATGTTGGTCACTCTTGGTGGATCTGCAATCACGTATAGAAAACGCACGCAGAGGACAATGGTGTCATCATCATTATAGTCATCATCACCACCAGCATCATCATTATAGTCATGATCACCACCAGCATCATCACCACCAGCATCATCATTATAGTCATGATCACCACCAGCATCATCACCACCAGCATCATTACTATTGTATTGGGGGCGGTGATAGTGGTGGTGTTGTGCGTTTCAGAAATAGAAATTGTGAAAACGTATGCAAGAATCCCGTATATGGTGCGTGCGTATGTGTTATTTCGTTCGTTCGTGTGCGTGCATGCATGCATGCGTGTGTTTAATAAACGGGAGATGCAGAAAAGGAAAGAAAGCTTTTTTTGTTGTTTTTACTTTTAAGTGACCATCTTTCCAATGGTGATGGGCAAAGGATACTCACATTTGACCATGAGATCAATCTCTTTATCCGCAACAATCGCTGGACTGGCTGAAAACCTCAATATGCCGTTGAAGGACCGGTCCACTTTCCTGAAAAACCGATACACTTTACCAGAACTCGGGGGACAAAGGCAGCCTTCAGTTTCTGATGTTCCCCCCAGACAAAGTCCGTTCTCATCGTGAACAAACTGACAGTATCGTCCGAATCGCTGATGACTAATCGTAATCGTCTGAATCGATTGAGGGTTGCACAGGTCCGTGAACATTTTGAAGGTGATGTTTACCATTGTGTGTTCATCGACTTCCATGCTCCTATCGTTTGAAGGCGAAAGGAATATAATATGACCACCTGCACGAGGTTAAACTGTCTGTTAGGAAAGAATATGTGCATAAGACGGCTAAACCAGGCGCACTT
>NC_090255.1:38102586-38157586 GCF_037325665.1 Littorina saxatilis
TGAGATAAAACGACTGTAAGTAGAACGCGAAAATCACACCTGGACTCGATCCGACCGACTGGTTCTTGTATACGCAAGAGCACTTGATAGTCTCTGCCGCGGATCATAAAATCGTATAATCTGCTGATTTTCGCATCCCGAATCTACTCAGCTTCGTCCCAATAGGCCCACTTAAAACATCACACGCGGAATTTAAATTAGCTAAGATGGACAACTGGACACCACATGTGAGAACCACGCACCAAGACATTGTCAGCATTGAGAGAATGTTTTCACGGAATTGTTTCACGATTCTGTGACACTGTTATATTGCGGGGTTATGATATTTTCTTCGTTTCTGATTTGAATTCATGTAAATGAAATCAAGTTAAAATTAAACACTATTGTTTTTTTAGAAACCAATGCGGACCCTGAAAGAAATAACGTTTCACTCAGATAAATTTTATCCAGCCTGTCACATTTTTCATTTATACATTTTGACAGAAAAAAGAAAATAACAAAAGAAAAATTAACACATCTGTGTGGGATTAAAATCAAACGTCGATTTGTGTTACTAAAGTTACTGACCACCATGTGCATGCGAACATTTGCTGCCCCCCCCCCCCCCCCCACATCGTAATCGTATCGGCTCTGTCTCATTTTGCCCACCACCCCTCCACCTCTCCCCAGGACCCCCCCCCCCCCCACCTTCCTTTTCAGTAAATAGCCCTTCAGTCGGAGCGGCAGTTGTCGCCACGCATCAGACTTTTTTTGAATAATTATGTGCGGTTTTTAGTATCTCCTTTACAAAGCTGATCTGATAATTAACTATCTTTTTTTTTGCAAGCAAACGACAAATTCGCCTCAAAAAATGTTATTGACAGTGCATATAGAAAAGGTAGCAAAAAAACTTGCGGGGACAAAGTGGGCGAGGGAGAGCCTGGGTGGTCAAACGGGGGCTGTGCCATGCCATATGTCACCTGCTGGTTAAACGAAAGGTTTAAAGGAACAGATATCGCACACAATATTTTGATCTTTTGATCAGTCAACCATCAATTTTGTACATCAACCCCAACAGTGTTGTTGTCCAAAAATAAAAGAATTGCATTCTGTCCTCAAACTGAACGGTAGTTCAAAGTTAAAGGGATATTGACCAAAGTGCTTTTGAGGAACAATAAAACACTCTCCCCAAAATAAACACGCAAAAAAACACCCCACACAAATAAATAAATAAAGAAAGAAGCAAAACAGATTTACAAGGAAATTAATTATGTTCATGGTATGCTAGCGCTGTTTTTATTTTATTGTATAATAAGCATGCTGATACCGGGATGCAGTATACGTTAAATGTAAATGATATAATGCTGACTATCTAAATGTGAATCAAAAAACAAGAAAGGTAGGTTTTTTAATTTTTTTTTTAATTTAAATGTGAACCAGAAAAGATGCATTTCTTTTAAATTGATGGCGCCGTCAAAAACAAAAACTAAATTCTTGGTTACAAAATCAAATGAATCTTAGTAGTCGATAGTTTAGTACTATTTGTCACTTTATTAGAGGTGGTTTGACTGAGTTGCCGACTTCTCCGCTTTAATTCCTTTTCAGTTTTATCTGTACACTCTTTGTTTTCATGCGATACGTGTAACACTTTTCCCGACCTCGCACATGATGGACAGCATTCATTGGAGCGATATGTTTTCACCGGGTTTTCGCAAAATTGTATTTCATGCCACGCTATTATCGATTACCTCAAATTAAAAAAGAAACAAAGAAAAACTCCGGACAAGCGCACAAGGTAGAACCAGCGGTCAGTGCATGGGACTGCAAAAGTGCACGTGTGCGTATGCGTGTGAATACATTTTTTTTTTAAACTAGTTAGTGTCAATATCGATCGAATGTCATTTCGATCACGTTTCAGTTTAGCGGACAAGCGTAATCGGATTCAACATACGCATACACACTCACATAGTCGGAAGAGTCGTCGAACAGGGAAAAAAATGACAAAGTAAAATATTGTAAATTGAAAAATGTTTGTGTAATTTTGCGATGAGACAGAGACAATCTGGGAAGGAAGTTTATACCCAAGTAATACTATCGAACGGGTTAGTCCGTAAGCTGCGGACAAATATTCTTACTCAAAGAGAAAAATGAAACAGGATTTTTTTCAGTAAATGTAAGCTTACAGGGCTGCCGATGGGGAAAGACTGAACCACCTAAACAAATAGCAGTTCACATCGGTTGATGATTCTTCAGTCCCACAGAACTTCGGTCCATTAGGAAGTAGCCCTGTTGATTTGCTAGATTAACATCACATCGCTACCCGAACCGATTTTTATTGAAAATAAACACTTTTTTAAGCTCAGATATAATTTATCTGTAAGTTACATCACGTCTACAGTCGTTGACACAATCTAAAAACTCTATCAAATTACTCCGCCAAAGTTCCGACAAACTTACTACACATATATGCGTCGTCTGCATGTGTTGCGCGCGCAGTTCGGGGCGTGGCTTATTAAAAAAAATTAAAAAAACAACCCGTATTAGTCTTTTTTTTTTTAAGAGTTAAATTCAGATAGCACTTCATTTGGACAGCCTTGAGAAAACGGCCGTACAATACGTGTATATCTTCTTTTATCGAGAAGGAGATTAACAGCGGTGGGGTTTCAGTCATGCTTTCTAACGCCAGCTTCAATTTCAGATAATGTTAGGAGATTTCAAAATGCAAGGGGGTGGGGGTATAGAGTGGGGGGGGGGGGGTATTTTCTCTGAATCGTTTATAAGGAAGGAATGTGTTTTTAGACCCCAATCGTCAATGTTGAAGGTCCGGTATTAAAACTTGCCCAGTGTCTGACAAAATTAGACTCAGTTTAAAATTACCCTTGACAATTTGTGCGTGAGACAGACTGATTGCCGAACGGAAAATGGAATCACTCATGTGGCGCAGTGAAGTGTAGCCAAGTACCTGCTATGTCCTTCAGCAGAAGTGGCGGAGTGCCTGTCATCTGTTTCTCATTTAGTGGCCTCACAGTGGCCGAAGATTGGATTTGATGTGACTTTTAGTACACACTTGTGAGCGTGATCTGGTAATTTCCCTTCGCTTGCGTCTGACTTTCCCGTCTTAAGCTAACATACGAGAACAAACATAATATGCAAAATTGCAAGGATCGACCTCCTTGCATGAAAAGTCAACAACACTTTGTTATTTTCTCATTGTATAGAAACCTAAACTGTGACAGCAGCCCACAGGGTTATCTGTGTTCGTACACGCCGAAGTCTGTTCACTCGAAATCGTTCTGACAATTATGTTTTATGTTCAAAGATATGTTTAAATTCAAATTCCAACGACAAAAAAAAAGAGAGATAGAGAGAGAGAGAGAGAGAGAGAGAGAGAGAGAGAGAGAGAGAGAGAGAGAGAGAGAGAGAGAGAGAGAGACAGACAGACAGACAGAGAGAGAGACAGACAGACAGACAGACAGACAGACAGACAGACAGACAGACAGACAGACAGACAGACAGACAGACAGACAGACAGACAGACAGACAGACAGACAGACAGACAGACAGACAGACAGACACAGACAGACACAGACAGAGAGAGACAGAATCAAATGTAAAGCGAACTGTTTAAACCTGTTGCGATAATTAATGTACAGTTCTGTAAAAATAAACTGTACTCTTAGTGCCCGACCCGACTCCCCAAACCTACGTCGCGGTTATCTGACGCTCTCTCTACGTCGTGCCTCTGCGTGCCTCCATTACAGAGAAATGGAAGGTGAAAATCTTTGTGTCAGTTTGACTCTTGATTTTAAACAAGTCGCGTAAGGCGAAAATACAACATTTAGTCAAGCTGTCGAACTCACAGAATGAAACTGAACGCTATGCAATTTTTCAGCAAGACCGTATACTCGTAGCATCGTCAGTCCACCGCTCATGGCAAAGGCACTGAAATTGACAAGAAGAGCGGGGTAGTAGTTGCGCTGAGAAGGATAGCACGCTTTTCTGTACCTCTCTTCGTTTTAACTTTCTGAGCGTGTTTTTAATCCAAACATATCATATCTATATGTTTTTGGAATCAGGAACCGACAAGGAATAAGATGAAAGTGTTTTTAAATTGATTTCGAAAATTTAATTTTGATCATAATTTTTGTAATTTTAATTTTCAGAGCTTGTTTTTAATCCAAATATAACATATTTATATGTTTTTTTAATCAGAAAATGATGAAGAATCAGATGAACGTAAATTTGAATCGTTTTATAAAAAAAATAGGCCTATTTTTTTTTACAATTTTCAGATTTTTAATGACCAAAGTCATTAATTAATTTTTAAGCCACAAAGCTGAAATGCAATACCGAAGTCCGGGCTGTAAAAGTTGTTTCAATTTGTTTCCATTTAAAACGTCCGCTACTGGCACCTCAGTCGGACCATACATAACACTCTGAGAAGTAACCAAAGTGTTTTCTTTTAAAGTAATTTGTAACTCTCCGCTCCGCACGCCAACCAAAACAATTCCTGGGAGACGCCTACATCGTTCGGAAAAAAAACCCACAAAAAACTGTTCCGAGCCAGGACTGAACTAGAAAGGGTTTCCATGACCACGGACGTAGCTTTGTGCCGAGGCTGATCACGTGGTCAGGTTGACCAATGGCAACGCGACCCTTTTACGGCCTCTCTATTGTCCAATGTGTGTACTCTATGACCCCTTGAAAACTTCAGCGATTGGTGTGAAGTGTACTCTTTAGAGAGGATGAGTTCAGCGGTTAATTGCTTTTAACATACTTACCTGAACAGGTTATAGGCCATTATCTCGAGATGCCTTGCTTTCGGCAACAGTTCTTTGAATCCCTCCCTCCCTCTCTCCATCTTCTCTCTACCAGTCTGTTTCTCTCTTTGTTTCTCTCTCTTTTTCACACTTTTCAACCATTAACTATTCATATTCATTTGCATAATGTAGAGCAGTCCCTAATTGGGCGACAGTTGGCTGTTAAAAGGAAAACACATAAAACAAACCAAAAAAGAACACTTTTGTAAGCTTACTACATTACTTTTGAAAAAAACCATCATTGGGTTCATTTCGCGTCATTTTGCTTTCGTCAACAGGAAAGTTTTTGTAATGCCTCTCTCCACCTCCCCATATGCTCCCCTCCCCCATTTCTGTCTCTGTTTTTTACATTTAGTCAAGTTTTGACTAAATGTTTTAACGTAGAGGGGGAATCGAGACGAGGGTCGTGGTGTATGTGCGTGCGTGCGTGTGTGCGTGTGTGTGTGTGTCTGTGTGTGTGTGTAGAGCGATTCAGACTAAACTACTGGACCGATCTTTATGAAATTTGACATGAGAGTTCCTGGGTAGGAAATCCCCAGACCTTTTTTTCCATTTTTTTGATAAATGTCTTTTATGACGTCATATCCGGCTTTTCGTGAAAGTTGAGGCGGCACTGTCACGCTCTCATTTTTCAACCAAATTGGTTGAAATTTTGGTCAAGTAATCTTTGACAAAGCCCGGACTTCGGTATTGCATTTCAGCTTGGTGGCTTAAAAATTAATTGATGACTTTGGTCATTAAAAATCTGAAAATTGTAAAAAAAAATAAAAATTTATAAAACGATCCACATTTACGTTCATCTTATTCTCCATCACTTTCTGATTCCAAAAACATATAAATATGTTATATTTGGATTAAAAAAAAGCTCTGAAAATTAAATATATAAAAATTATTATCAAAATTAAGTTGTCCAAATCAATGTAAAAACACTTTCACCTTATTCCTTGTCGGTTCCTGATTCCAAAAACATATAGATATGATATGTTTGGATTAAAAACACGCTCAGAAAGTTAAAACAAAGAGAGGTACAGAAAAGCGTGCTATCCTTCTTAGCGCAACTACTACCCCGCTCTTCTTGTCAATTTCACTGACTTTGCCATGAGCGGTGGACTGACGATGCTACGAGTATACGGTCTTGCTGAAAAATGGCATTGCGTTCAGTTTCATTCTGTGAGTTCGACAGCTACTTGACTAAATGTTGTATTTTCGCCTTACGCGACTTGTTTACATTTAGTCAAGTTTTGACTAAATGTTTTAACGTAGAGGGGGTAATCGAGACGAGGGTCGTGGTGTGTGTGTGTGTGTGTGTGTGTGTGTCTGTGTCTGAGTCTGTATGTGCGTGTGTGTGTGTAGAGCGATTCAGACCAAACTACTGGACCGATCTTTATGAAATTTGACATGAGAGTTCCTGGGTAGGAAATCCCTGGACATTTTGTTCATTTTTTTGATAAATGTCTTTGATGACGTCATATCCGGCTTTTCCTGAAAGTTGAGGCGGCACTGTCACGCCCTCAGTTTTGGTTGAAATTTTGGTCAAGTAATGTTCGACAAAGCCCGGACTTCGGTATTGCATTTCAGCTTGGTGGCTAAAAAATTAATTAATGACTTTGGTCATTAAAAATCTGAAAATTGTAAACAAAATATTTTTTTTATAAAACGATCCAAATTTACGTTCATCTTATTCTCCATCATGTTCTGATTCCAAAAACATATAAATATGTTATATTCGGATTAAATACAAGCTCTGAAAATTAAATATATAAAATTTATTATCAAAATTATATTTTCGAAATCAATTTAAAACACTTTCATCTTATTCCTTGTCGGTTCCTCATTCCATAAACATATACATATGATATGTTTGGATTAAAAACACGCTCAGAAAGTTAAAACGAAGAGAGGTACAGAAAAGCGTGCTATCCTTCTCAGCGCAACTACTACCCCGCTCTTCTTGTCAATTTCACTGCCTTTGCCGTGAGCGGTGGACTGACGATGCTACGAGTATACGGTCTTGCTGCGTTGCATTGCGTTCAGTTTCATTCTGTGAGTTCGACAGCTACTTGACTAAATATTGTATTTTCGCCTTACGCGACTTGTTTTTCTTCTCGTGTCCCTTTGCTTGTTTGTAAGTTAGTTTGTTGATTTTCTGTTTGTTTTAATTACTGTTGATGAATTGTACGCTCTTAATATATGTTTTACGCGCAAAGTAAACATTTATTGCCGGCGTAAAATTGAAAATATTGATTACGCCTTCCTAGGCAAACCTGAGGTGGTGATCCAAATCATTGATACGTATTGGAAGGACTTCATTTACAAATAAAGAAATAAATAAGCCGTTTTAGTGATTTTTCCCCGGCGACATCCACCTTTCGAAGCCCAAGAGACATTCGCAGTGATGTAATTTGGAAACATCTGAAATAACTAACTGTAAAATGCTCCGTTACCGTTGCCGATTATTTCTTTTCATACAAACAGGATTTCACCTTCTGGCGATAATCTCTTTTGCGTTTGATTCTTGATTCTTTAAATTAATTTTTTCAGTGCTATTTAGTTGTAATCCATTACCCAAGCAGATGAAACCCGTGTGAATAACTGAACACTTAGACACTGATGTTCAGATGGTACGTGTGTGGTTACATAATTACAATAACCAAAATTGCAACCCGAACTGTCCAGTGAAGTGCTTTTCCAAGTTGCATGTGAGTGTGTGATTGTGTCTGTTCGGAGCGCTTCTAAGAAATTGTAAAAGTTTATGCGTAAGCATTTGCGATTTTCCGGTCTTGTACTTTTTCGTCAGTTTTCAGCAAACTCAGTTATATCATGTCACATTAGTGTGTGTTTCTCTTTTCTTTTATTTTTTCGTGTGTGTGTGTGTGTGTGTGTGTGTGTGTGTGTGTGTGTGTGTGTGTGTGTGTGTGTGTGTGTGTGTGTAGTTAGTTGTGTTTTTTTTCAAAGATTTGTTTTTAGCCAAGTTGATAGAGCGCTTGGGCGACTTACTTAAAAAACAAAAACAAAACTTCCCTTTTTTTTCCAACTAAGATCCTTTATACTCGTTTTAGGAATGGGTATGCTAAGTACATTTTTCTTGGCGAATTGTTGTGTTAGCTAAGCAACATTACGTGAATCGTTAAAACATGTGGGTTTTGTTTTTTAAAGTATTCCCCGCTTAACGAATTAAGATTTCTATGCAAAACAACGTGTGTTAACCCCATGTACAAAAACAGTACATGTAGTACATGCTTGAAAGTGCAGAGTGCTGTTGCGTCCAAAGAATTGAGTATTTCAGTAATTATGTCGACTGGTGATAAACACACATACAAACACGCGCACGCATTAACAAATCATAGAGAAACAAGCAAACAATTCGCAGAACAAACGTATATTAATGTGTGTGCATGCGTGAACGCGTGCATTCGTTTGCTTGACTAACTGACAATGTCAATCACGCTTTTAGAAGAGAACCGCTGATTTCAACGTGGTATGGCTTTTACGCGGTCTTATGAGCCTTCTGTAAGACGGGCAGCGTTCGGCCTGTAACAAAACAGACCATCCAATAAACACCAGCGAAGATTTCATTGACGCGGCGGTCAAGTGTTTTGAGTGGAGTGGGCGGAGCGTTGGGTTTATCACATGACCATTTGGGCCAATGGATGAATGTATTTAGTATGTGCGCTACTTTACTGGCGGACCACGAAGCTCGAAGAAGGTGTCAACTTGATTTCTTCATGCAATAAATCGTTGGCAGAAAAAAATGTTGCCCTTGGTGGAACGGGAGCCGCTCAGAAGAGGCGTGATAGAACTTGTGCGCGGTTCATGCATACACAACAATCATTTTTCTTTCAAGGTTTTATTTAACACTATGTGTTCGTAAAAACCGTTGCTCAACAACAAAAATAAATTAATTAATATTTTTCATCCTATACATGCCGCTACAGAAGCACACAGGGAGAGGTAGACGCGGCGAGTCGTGTCGTCTGTGAGGTAACGATCGTGTCAAATCATAGTATCTGTTAACGACGCGCCGAACCAAGGTCAGGGGGTGGAGACAGGGGTAAAGAAGAAAAAATATGTGTATTCAGATTCATTCTTCTTTCAGTTGATCAGCTTACTTGACTTCTATTTCCCGAAAGTTTTTTTTGTTTTGTGCGCAAAATTATCGATTGTTGTCGTTGTGGTATAGTTGGTTGTCGATATTTTTTCTTCTCAACATCACTGGCTTGATTTGTTTAATGATATATGTAGCAGGCAGCACACGTCTGTTTCAGAAATCGTTTGAACGTCTGAATTCTGTTATGATACAACAATATAGATGATATACAACTTTTACATGAGAGAAGAAAGTCAAACATTATCTACCTAGAACATGTTGTCTTGTTAAGTTAGCATGCGTATTTTGTGTTCTATGCTATTCCTACTCATGCAGATGTCGAGTGCATTTGAGGTAGAAAAATAACAACAACCGGCAGTTTTGTCGCGACATTTCTCGCAATAATGTTTTGGTAAAGTTTACTTCCTCGTCCGGATTTTCATATGTAATTTTCCATGATGTTCGACCTGCAGCCGACTGCGAATTACTCTTAAATGTTTTGAAAGTTGCAACGCAAGTAAGCGTTTCTATCTTTCCATGAACTTTTGTTGTTGTAGTATATCATTATGACATATCTGGGCCCCGGCCGAGATTCGAACCCGCGACCCTAGGATCACAAGTCCACAACCTGAGCTACCCGGGCTCCCTTGAAGCCAATCGGTGTGTTTGAATCTTTAGTCCGATCGTGCAATCAAACCTGTCCAATGAAAGCTTGTCCACCACTTTGTCTATAACGACCACACGAAATATATATATATATATATTTTTTAACATATTGTAAAGTTTTGACTAAATGTTTTAACTTAGATGGGGAATCGTGACTAGGGTTGTGGTGTAGGGCCTACGTAGTACGTGTCTGTGGGTCTGTGTGTATGTATGTGTAGAGCCATTCAGAGAAAACTACTGGACTACTGGAGGATACGTTTCTTTGATGACGTAATATCTGGCATTTTGTACAAGTTTTGGTGGCACTGTCACACCCTCATATTTGGATTCATTTGATTAAAATTCTGTAAAAGTAACTTTCGACAAAATCCGGACAACAGGATTGCATTTCAGGATTAAAGCTTGCAAATTATTTTTTGAGTTTGGCCATTAAAAGTCAGAAAATTGTATTTAAAAATAAAATGTGATGAATCGATCCAAAAAGATGTAATCTTATTCTTGATCATTTTCTGATTCCATAAACAAATCTATGTGTATCGATTGAACACTGGATTTCCCTTCTTTGAGCTATGTGACGTCAGAGGCCGACAAAACGTCTGTTTAGGCGGCCAGCCGAGACTACAAAATAGTGCATGTTTGTGTGCGTTCAATCATAAAAACTACAAGAAATTCTACCCAGATACATACATTTTATTTGTATTTTTTTACCAAAATATATATAGGTTACACACTCCGAGTTCTGAATACCGTGCATATTTTCCCTAGGGTCGATTTTCAGGTATTACCGAGCCTCTGGCGAGGTAATACCTGTAAATCGACCCGAGGGAAAATATGCACGATATTCAGGACGAGGTGTGTAAGCTTTTTATCCCATTACTCCGACGTTTTCATTAAAAAACCGAACTTTTTGACACAAACTCTGCGAGTGCCTGTTTACTGCTCATCAAATCTTCTGCCACCAAAAATCGTGTCATGATATTCATGTGCGAAACGAGTCCCCTTTTGTCTTTTTGTTTCCAGGATTGTGCCGTTGAATGCATTTGATACTGTGCAGATACCGGCCGGTTTCAGTCGGTTGCTGGCATTCGTCAAAACTGCGAAAGACCGCATTCTGATAATCTTCGCTTCACAGCTAGCGACGGGAGAGAATGATACCCGAAGGGAAGTAACTCATTTTTGACCTGAGTTCAGGATTCGAAAGACCGCGTGTGTGACTGATTTTACAAGCGATGAAGATGATTGCTGAGTTTGTGCTTATTCGAGCCTTTGTGCTTCACGGTGTTCAAATTTGTATTACCTACTTCTTCAATCGTCACTTACTGATTTAGGTGAGCCTAACTTTGATGTCTGTCGTTGTTTTAGGCCATCATGTTATGTATCTGTCTGGGGGAAAACGGCGCACCGCCACTGTCGAGTTGTTTTTATGCGGCAACGCATGTAGCCTAGTGGTCTCTGTATGTCCAAGATCCGACCTTCTTCGCCACCTTTTATTCTAACAGTATCACCAACTTTGAAAATGGCAATTTCCATGCTGGTCAACTTGAGCCGAAGATACTACATGTATAGCAAACGACAGATCCTGCAGCAGACGACAGATCTGTTGCAGACGACTGATGAGACAGCCTTGTTCTGTTGAACCATATTTAGCAATCAATGCTCTAAAAGCGATAACAAATGAACAAAACTATAAGCATACTGTTTTAGTGTAAGTTTTATTTTGTCGCTCAAGATTTTGAATCAGGATGCTCTTGGGATTGATCTAAGCGGTTGCCCACGAAGCGTACCTCGTTACGACAACTTTACTAGAGTTGTGCGCCTTGAACCACTGTGTGTCTCTGTCGCTCTCTCTCGTGCTCTCTGTCTCTCTCTCAGTCTCACCGCGTCGGAAAACTCATAAATTAATCTTCACTCAGCTCTATTCACCCAAACAGATTATGTACATTCTTTGTTGTTTTCTTTATTTCTTCAATGATAATGTTTGTAGATCGTTAGCCAAACGTCAGTTCGACTTTTATACCGCAGAATATCTCAATCGTTTTGCTGAAAAAAAAGTAGTCCCGAGTTAACGATAAATATGCAGATGACCTCTATAAATTATTCAGTTGTACTCTGAGACCAAAGACAAAGACCAATGACAGGTGAGATCGAGACTCGGTCGTGATGGATAATTCATATGGTTGCGATGGATAATCCAGAATAATCCCCTCCTCAGCTAACAGAGACAAAGAGGCAGGTCATGGGATAAGACAATTTACACATATCTCGACAGTCGTTCACCTCGACCGCTAGTGCGGTCTCGGAGGAACACTGACTGTTTCGATCTGTGTAAAATGTCCTATTTTGGTCAAAAATACATACAACGTTTAATGTCCTGTTTGGATTAAAACAAGCTCGAAAAAAAATTAATATACAATAGAAAAAGCACAATTTCATAAGAAGCGCTTTACACTACTGCGCTATACTGGCTTTCTGTGGCGTGAACGCGATAGCGGTCGCCGTCAGGTATGAAATCGACACAGGTATTGAGTTTTGTCTTCGTATTGTCTTTCATAATGTGAGTTCGAAGGGTTGACTGAATGTATTAATTTCGTCTACGCGACATGTTTTAAGATATTGCTTACTTGTCAACTGCGATCACATGTCTAAACGGACTGCGGCTGCCAGTTTCGGCCCAAACTAACGTTCACAACCTGTCTTTCACAACCTTTAAAATCATGTTTGTTTTAAATTTATTTTTTTAATTACATTGTACTATCTCTACATCACCAATACATAACATTCATACACTACCATCTCGCTATACCGACTGCTAAACGTATCAGACGGACGGGACGGCTCTCAGTTAGCCGAATGCAATCACGTTGTCTTCTGCGCTTGAGTGCACCCCATACACACCTCTTGACATACTCTTGACATACTCTTGAAAGCGATAAGACACCACCCGAGTAGCCAACGGCGGCTTTCTTTAATTGCGATAACAACTCGGGTAGACAGTTTCAAACTGTCGTTAAAGACAGGTCCAACTACACTTACTTTTAAGATGTTACATTATGGAGGTCAAAATGGCCAATTTTCTGTAGTTTTTTTTGGAACAATCTATCCTGTTATTGTATTAAAAAAAGAAGCTTTAATTTTTCGGCACTATATTTGATTATGATGGACTCAGTGGAACTCATTCTGATAAGCATCGCTCCACGGCTATTGCCAGTTGTCTCTCTGACCGGACGCTACAGTCCTACGCGAATCTATATAAAAAAAAGAATACAGAGTTATCTCCCATATGTTTTTCGCGAGCACTGATCTAAATTTGAGATCAGTGTTCGCGAGACGAAAATGATTGCAGATTGGCCGACTTCGACAGTGATCTCCGTTCTGTTCTTCACAGTTATGATAAAGACATCGTTCTAAGGTCAAAACAAGTCGAAATTTTGGGACTGCTGCCGGAAGGAGACCGTAATATATGGTTTCATCTCTGTCAACTGGTTACAGAAAAAATCGTCTGCTCCAGTGAGCGCCGAAACCAAACGGTTGATTATCACGTGACACTTTTGTCATATTTAGAATTGTTTGCACAGTAAATACAGCCGCGAAAAATAGCTCGCTTGAAACTGTCTTACATTTCAATTCCTTCGTAATTTTAAAATGACAAAACACCATGAAAAATCATTATCGACGATCGCGAATCTGCTTATATCAATAATACATTACAAAAAACTCTAAATATGCACACACACACACACAAATCGGTTTCCTTGCCAGACAAGGAATCTCAAGGCATCCTGTCAGGGAGAGAATGACCTGAACTCCTTTTGACCTGAGTTCAAGATGAGTGGAACTGTCCTAACATTCTCAGAGAATTATTTTCAAAGTTTATGTTTGTTTTAAACATTAATATGTGAAAACAGAATTAAGGTAGGTGATCAGCGATGCTGTCAAAACTACTCACATTACGTCATATATGGCTGGTTTTTAGTGTTGATATTTTTGTTTCGAGCGACAGATTGACTGATTTGTTTCATATCGCTTAACCGGTATTTATTGTGGGTTTTTTTAAACATTTTTTATTAGGTGTTTTTTGTGTTTGTTGTTGTTGTTGTTGTTGTTGTTGTAAGCACGCTGCTGGATTACACACACACACACATACACACACGGCTGAGTCTGCAGGTGACCCGTCTGCAGTTTTACTAGATATTGCTCGTCGTCGGCGTGTGCTCTTTCAGTAGATATTTTTGTCTTTCTTTGCATCCACATTGTGACACAGTGAAGCCGTCCACGCTGGGTGGTGGGGGTGGTTTGGACTCGATAGATAAAATATTACGATTTTTAGCATAAAGAAAACAAATCCGAATTTTTGAGCGATGGGACAATAAAATAATGAAAAGAATTAAATAAATCTAATTGATCCCTTGACTTTGGGGTAGCGCAACTCTGTTGCTACTAGCTTTCTTCTGGGAGAATGCGACCCGAATTTCCCAGCGACGGGAAAATACATTAATGACAAAAACATCTTATAGATCCCTTGACTTCGGGGTATCGCGACTTTGTTGCTGCTAGCTTTTCTCTGCGAGGAAGCGCCCGAATTTCCCAGCGATGGGACAATAAAGTAATGAGAGAAAAAAAATCTAATATATCCCTTGACTTTGGGGTAGTGCGACTCGGTTGCTGATAGCTTTTCACTGGGAGGAAGCGACCCGAATTTCCCAGCGAATAGACAATAAAGTAATGAAAAACAACAATCTAATATATCCCTTGACTTTGAGGTAGCGTGTCTCTGTTGCTGCTAGCTTTCCACAGGGAGGAAACGCCCCGAATTTCCCAGTGATTGGACAATGAAGTAAAGAAGAAACAAGTCGCGTAAGGCGAATATACAATATTTAGTCAAGTAGCTGTCGAACTCACAGAATGAAACTGAACGCAATGCCATTTTTCAGCAAGACCGTATACTCGTAGCATCGTCAGTCCACCGCTCATGGCAAAGGCAGTGAAATTGACAAGAAGAGCGGGGTAGTAGTTGCGCTAAGAAGGATAGCACGCTTTTCTGTACCTCTCTTTGTTTTAACTTTCTGAGCGTGTTTTTAATCCAAACATATCATATCTATATGTTTTTGGAATCAGGAACCGACAAGGAATAAGATGAAAGTGTTTTTAAATTGATTTGGACAATTTAATTTTGATAATAATTTTTATATATTTAATTTTCAGAGCTTGTTTTTAATCCGAATATAACATATTTATATGTTTTTGGAATCAGCAAATGATGGAGAATAAGATAAACGTAAATTTGGATCGTTTTATGAATTTTTATTTTTTTTTTACAATTTTCCGATTTTTAATGACCAAAGTCATTAATTAATTTTTAAGCCACCAAGCTGAAATGCAATACCGAACCCCGGGCTTCGTCGAAGATTACTTGACCAAAATTTGAACCAATTTGGTTGAAAAATGAGGGCGTGACAGTGCCGCCTCAACTTTCACGAAAAGCCGGATATGACGTCATCAAAGACATTTATCAAAAAAATGAAAAAAAGTTCGGGGATTTCATACCCAGGAACTCTCATGTCAAATTTCATAAAGATCGGTCCAGTAGTTTAGTCTGAATCGCTCTACACACACACACACACACACACACACACACACACACACGCACGCACGCACATACACCACGACCCTCGTTTCGATTCCCCCTCGATGTTAAAATATTTAGTCAAAACTTGACTAAATATAAAAACATCTGATAGATCCCCTGATTTGGAGGAAGCGCGACTTTGTTCCTGCTAGCCTTCCATTGGGGGGAATTGACCCGAATATCCCAGCGATGGGACAAAAAAGTAATGAAATAAGAATCAAAACATTTAATAGATCCCTTGACTTAATTTGGAGATGACAAGAAAATATCGGGCGTATTTACGTGATTTGTAAATCGCGGGGCGATTGTTTTACATTTTTACGAATCACGGGTTAACACGCTCGCATATTACGTCTTCTATGCTATTCCTTCTGATTCTTTCTTTATTTGGTGTTTAACGTCGTTTTCAACCACGAAGGTTATATCGCGACGGGATTCCTTCTGATGCAGGTGTCGATCGCATTTACGATCAAAAACAGGAGTTTTTGCGTCAATTACTAAGGGCATTATGCCAAAAAGCGCTGTATGTCAGCAAGGACTTGTTAGTTTGCTTTGAAACTTTCCGAATATTTTGCCTACATACTACATGTAAGCTACTACGGGTAGTACATAGACAAATTGAACGAAATGACATAGGAATTAATGCCTTAATTTGGGTGCGTAATTTGTCGCAATAATTTGTTGCCGAAGGATTTTAATAGATATGCGCGGAGCGGAATGTATATGGCCTTTCTGATTCCTTATTGAAAACATTTAATAGATCCCTTGACTTTGGAGATGACAAGAAAATATCCGGCGCATTTACGTGATTTGTAAATCGCGGGGCGATTGTTTTACATTTTTACAAATCACGGATTCACACGCTCGCATATTTTGTGTTCTATGCTATTCCTTCTGATGCAGGTGTCGATCGTATGTGCGGTCAAAAACGGGAGTTTTTTGCGTTAATTACGAGGGGCATTATGCGAAAAAGCGCTGTATGTCAGCAAGGACTTGTTAGTTTGCTTTGAAACTTTCCGACTATTTTGACTACATACTACATGTACTACGGGTAGTAGCATAGACAAATTGAACAAAATGACATGGGAATTAATGCCTTAATTCGGGTGCGTAATTTGTCGCAATACTTTGTTGGTGAAGTTTGTTTAATTCAACTGGTAAAAGTAGCACAAATGGTAAACATTATTTAGTGTGTGTTATTCATGTGTTATTTTTGTAAAAGAGTAATTCATTCAGTGTTCACAACAGGTGTTTTAAAAATGTGTTTAAAAGTGGAATGTTTACAGTATATACAACAACTTATTCGGAACGATAACCTCGATAAGATCAAACGAATTATGTATTGTTTGCTTGTCATGTGGGTAATCCTTACACGTAACAAACAACAAACAAACCACAAGGTAGTCCACATCGTATGGCCCAGAGAGGTAATAAAAGCTCGGAAAAAATCAGACACTCAGCGAGCTACTTCTGTTCTCCGACAGGGCCTATTTCTCCCACATGAAAGTTAGCTGCAACAGAGTCGCGCTACCCCAAAGTCAAGGAATATATTAGATTTTTCTCTCTCATTACTTTATTGTCCCATCCCAAGGTAGTCCACATCTTATGGCCCAGAGAGGTAATAAAATCTCGGGAAAAAAATCAGACAGTCAGCGAGCTACTTCTGTTCCCTGACATATGGCCCATCATGGCCTATTGCCTATTTTCGCGGATAGGTGTGATATTGTGAGAGACGGACTGAATGACACTTGACTTAAAGTGTGAAGCGACTAGAACACCAAAAGCGTTTCTGCTTCAAGACAGGCCTTCGCACTTAGGCTGTGTCTGTGACGAGCTGGAAACATAAGTTAAATCAAAGCGTGAAATGTGTTCGATGTATTTTTGATTTCTTCAACATTAATTTTGTTTAAATTGCAGTTTGGGTATAACCGTGGTCCCTCTTATATACTGATAATGGTAATAGTAATCATAAACAAGTCGCGTAAGGCGAAAATACAATATTTAGTCAAGTAGCTGTCGAACTCACAGAATGAAACTAAACGCAATGCCATTTTTCAGCAAGACCGTATACTCGTAGCATCGTCAGTCCACCGCTCATGGCAAAGGCAGTGAAATTGACAAGAAGAGCGGGGTAGTAGTTGCGCTAAGAAAGATAGCACCCTTTTCTGTACCTCTCTTTGTTTTAACTTTCTGAGCGTGTTTTTAATCCAAACATATCATATCTATATGTTTTTGGAATCAGGAACCGACAAGGAATAAGATGAAAGTATTTTTAATTTGATTTGGACAATTTAATTTTGATAATAATTTTTATATATTTATTTTTCAGAGCTTGTTTTTAATCCGAATATAACATATTTATATGTTTTTGGAATCAGCAAATGATGGAGAATAAGATGAACGTTAATTTGGATCGTTTTATACATTTTTATTTTTTTTTTACAATTTTCCGATTTTTAATGACCAAAGTCATTAATTAATTTTTAAGCCACCAAGCTGAAATGCAATACCGAAGTCCGGGCTTCGTCGAAGATTACTTGACCAAAATTTGAACCAATTTGGTTGAAAAATGAGGGCGTGACAGTGCCGCCTCAACTTTCACAAAAAGCCGGATATGACGTCATCAAAGACATTTATCAAAAAAATGAAAAAAACGTTCGGGGATTTCATACCCAGGAACTCTCATGTCAAATTTCATAAAGATCGGTCCAGTAGTTTAGTCTGAATCGCTCTACACACACACACACATGCACACACGCACATACACCACGACCCTCGTTTCGATTCCCCCTCGATGTTAAAATATTTAGTCAAAACTTGACTAAATATAAAAAGATAAAACAATAATAAAGTTTTGTTATGTATTGCAAATCCTGACATGGTTCTGGGCGTTTCACAAAATTAATGTGTTAACAAAATTACAAAGCAATGTACATAATGAACATTTTAAAACAAAACCATTTTCTCCCTATAAAAATCAACTAGTACTGTGGCATCAGCATTAACAGGGAAAACAAATCTGAAAATTATTAAAAGCACAATCACCTACAAGATGCACATTATAATACATTATTTATCCAGAATCTATCATAATATTGATTGTTTGTTATTATGTGTTTGCGGCTGCCAGTTTCGGTCAAACTAACGTTCACAACCTGTCTTTCACAACCTTTAAACTCATGTTTGTTTTGAATTTATTTTTTTTAATGACATTGTACTATCTCTACATCACCAATAAATAAAATTCATACACTACCATCTCGTTATACCGACTGCTAAACGTACCAGGCGGGCGGGACGGCTCTGAGTTAGCCGAATGCAATCACGTTGTCTTCTGCGCTTGAGCGCACCCCATACACACCTCTTGACATACTCTTGAAAGCGATAAGACACCACCCGAGTAGCCAACGGCGGCTTTCTTTAATTGCGATAACAACTCGTTTCAAACTGTCGTTAAAGACAGGTCCAACTACACTTACTTGTAAGATGTTACATTATGGAGGTCAAAATGGCCAATTTTCTGTAGTTTTCGGGGGAGAAATCTATCCTGTTACTGTATTAAAAAAGAAGCTTAAATTTGTCAGCACATTATTTTATTTTAGTACCAGTTCAGTGCCTCATATGGCTTTTTGACCAATCAGGACGGATTCTAGGTGACCCTCTAAATGTTATAACGTTCAAGCAGGGACCCTTTTTGTTTATCAAGCAAAACATTGACAAGACAAAGTACAAATTTAAATCAACAATACCAACGTGATTTATTCTAAAGAATGACACTTCAAATGCTGCGAGATAATACTCTCTTTATCTAAAAAAAAAAGTACAGAAAAGCTATTTTGTCGGTGGGTGCTTCACGGAATAGCAAAGCACCGCCCATCCTCTGAGTGTGCAATGCCGACCCGCTCACTTGGAATCTAAATGATCAAAGTTCGAAAAAATCTAGTGAAATTGCGTCACTCGCTTTACGTCAAATGTATCTTTACAGCATTTCCCATCGTCTGGAGTCGGTTCTAAATATCTCTCTCTCTCTCTCTCTCTCTCTCTCTCTCTCTCTCTCTCTCTCTCTCTCTCTCTCTCTCTCTCTCTCTCTCCTCTCTCTCTCCCCCTCTCTCTCTCTCCCTCTCTCTCCCCCTCTCTCTTTTTCTCTCTCTCCCCTCTCTCTCACTATTCTCTTTCTTTCTCTCTTTCTATCATCATCATCATCATCATCATCATCATCATCATCATCATCATCATCATCATCATCATCATCATTTTTCTTTTCTTTTCTTGCTCCTCTTACAGTATCACGGTAAATGTTCCCAAATAGATCCTAGTTACCTCAGAGGACGTTAATCCCCAAAGTCAGCCAGTCAGTCAGTCATTAAAGGCAAAAGCGAGGTAACGCACAACTGGGTCCGACCAGTAAAGCCGTCGCTGCCTGTGTGACAACCACCATAAAAATCTACCACAGCGGGAAACTTTCAAGTTAAGTATTTTCAACCATCATGTGCCCGCATTCAACTTTACAATCAAAGGATGTCTGTTGAGATAATCGAATGGATCAAAACTTTGAAACCTGCGCGCATATTCTAAGCCGACTAACACATAATTGTTAAGGACATCATAAAATGGTTCTCGGTGAAAACTTGACCGAGGGCCATTTTACGACGTCCTTGACTCGAGTGTGTGACGTATACTCTTATGCTCTGCTTCTTGTGCAAGGTAAAGAACACCGAAAATATTTCAATGCCGTTCTCGAGCTACGCTGACTTTTACAAAGGGTACAGCTGACACGGCTTACGTAATCTGGTTTCCTGGTCATTTGTGTGAAAAATCTGTCCGACAAAGAAGAAGAAGAAGAAGTGCGCGCAGAGAGAGAGAGAGAGAGAGAGAGAGAGAGAGAGAGAGAGAGAGAGAAAGAGGGAGAGAGAGACAGACAGACAGACAGACAGACAGACAGACAGACAGAGAGACAGACAGACAGACAGACAGACAGACAGACAGACAGACAGACAGACAGACAGACAGACAGACAGACAGACTTTCCGCACTCGTTAAAATGTCAGTCGATACTGGAATGAATGTTGAAACATTGTAAACCTAAAAAAAAAAAATAAAAAAAAATTAAAATTAAACATTCATACGAGTTACTATCTGTGACAAGAACGCATAAGAAGTATAGCAACTAAATATTAATCCGCTTACCCATTGCTCCTCTTCGCACCTCGGCCTGTGAGTCGTCCTTTTCCTGAGTACTTGCACACAAGTTTTGCGTATGCATACTTCAGTTCGTCTGGAAAGGGCTGTTTTGAATTCTTGTTCGCAAGTTGAACAGCACGACTGTATTTGACCACGTACACCAAATCGTTCTTTCTGGAAAAGTCTGCCAGCCGTTCAGTAAGATCATTCCAACTTCTGAATGTTTTCCCCAACTGTCATTTGTGCCATTTCTCAGCGATTGATCAACGGTGTGGTTATTATGGATGTAGTAAGTGTCGAATTGTGAGAATGCACAGTTCTGTCCGCCAAGTGGTTTTAAACACTGCGCGTATTTGCACCAAGTAATAACGTGTCACATCAAAATAGTTCTTTACCTGTCAGATAGTTTAGCGCCAAAAACATGAACCAATGATAGCCCATGGATTAGTAAGTCATATGATGTTGGGGCGGGGCCAATGAACTAATGTCAACACAGTAAGTATCAACCAATGTTTGGCTCCGCCCCCACATCACGTGGACTGGGTGGCCGAGTGGTAACGCACTTGCGCTCGGAAGCGAGAGGTTGCGAGTTCGACCCTGGGTCAGGGCGTTAGCAATTTTCTCCCCCCTTTCCTAACCTAGGTGGTGGGTTCAAGTGCTAGTCTTTCGGATGAGACGAAAAACCGAGGTCCCTTCGTGTACACTACATTGGGGTGTGCACGTTAAAGATCCCACGATTGACAAAAGGGTCTTTCCTGGCAAAATTGTATAGGCATAGATAAAACAATGTCCACCAAAATACCCGTGTGACTTGGAATAATAGGCCGTGAAAAGTAGGATATGCGCCGAAATGGCTGCGATCTGCTGGTCGATGTGAATGCATGATGTATTGTGTAAAAAATTCCATCTCACACGGCATAAATAGATTCCTGCGCCTTGAGTCCGAGTCTGGAGATACGCGCGCGATAGAAGACTTCATATATATAATCACGTGACCCATAAACCCATCGCCTGTAATTAGATCATACTATTACTGCTTCAGTTCTGAGACATCCTGCTTGCTGGCGCGCGCGCAGAGAAAAAAATTCCCTCTTTATCTTCGCTTCTGATGCTCATCCTATTGTTGTTGGCACTCGGGTTTGTTTGTTTGTTTGCTTAACGCCCAGCCGACCACGAAGGGCCATATCAGGGCGGTGCTGCTTTTGACATATAACGTGCGCCACACACAAGACAGAAGTCGCAGCACAGGCTTCATGTCTCACCCAGTCACATTATTCTGACACCTGACCAACCAGTCCTAGCACTAACCCCATAATGCCAGACGCCAGGCGGAGCAGCCACTAGATTGCCAATTTTAAAGTCTGAGGTATGACCCGGCCGGGGTTCGAACCCACGACCTCCCGATCACGGGGCGGACGCCTTACCACGAGGATTGGAACTCGGGTAACAGGGAGCGAAGGGCAGTGCCCCACCTAGTGATCGAGTGCCACAACCCAGACTTTTCCCTTAATATATACATAGGTTTTAAACATCGAACGCAGAAGAAGAAGAATACATAGGTTTTAAACTCCTGCTTCCGGATTATACAAAACACATTAAAACATGTATTAAACAATGGCGACTGGACGTGAGAGGGAACAATAAAGAGACCAAAAAGCAATGTACTCACGTTAAAATGACGAACACGGAACGAATAACAGCGACGTTTCGACCTAAGGGTCTTCTTCAGGCACAAAAACACAAAAATACACACACAAAAAAGAAGAAGAAAGACGATAGAACAAATGAAGAGAAGAATAACTGACAAAACAACTGCACTGCACAAACCAACAAATGACAAAGACACAACACTTCGAATTAACCTAAAATAAATCTCATAACAAAATAATTGTAATCATTTTTTTTTTTACAGGAATGTATATGTTTCTGTGTTTGTTTTTGTTTTAATACAAAAAAAACCGTGATCAAATAATCAGAACTCTTTCAAAATATTCTGAATAAAATATATTAAATGCAATAACTTTCTTTTTTTTTTAATTCAAATAAATGTTTTAGTTTAACTGCATTTGAATAGAAACTGAATTCTGATGAAAGCAGTTACTGTAAAGTCATTTGAAGTCACATGATAAAAATCACATCGTTTAGTTGAGCAGACCAAAAAGTGCAGAGCTAAAATATGTGTATGAATCTGTGTGAAAATCCAGTCCGTTTGTCCACAGGGATGCTAGGAAGCAGTCAAATGGGGTCGCTCAATCTGCTCAAATCCAGTCAAATGGGGTCGCACGGGCCGACAAATGGGGACGTCCCCGTTTGTCGGAAGCGTCCCCATTTGACTGCTCTCCAGTGACAATCGTCCCCATTTGTCGGTAAAACCACCTACACACACACACACACACACACACACACACACACACACACACACACACACACACACACACACACAATGTTGTCAAAATGGCACAAGACACGTACAGAGTGACCCAAGAAAACTGCAACCCTCACAACTGCTAATTACTTCTACATCTCTTGACCGGATCACTATATATTTAGGGGACATAAACTTCAGCCTATGCATGACCCTTCCCTTGAGTGGCAATGTTGTAGAACAAATGGTCTTACGTTTGTGCAATTTCGAAACAAAGTTTCCAAATTCGACGATCGTCTCAACAGAACAAGGTTTAGCATTTAGCGGTAGCAATACTTACCTGATTTAAACCCTCCAGACTTTAACCTTTGCCGTGCTTCCTGGGTTCACCTGTACCCAGAGACACACTAAAATCATTGTAACTCTGGAACCATTAAAGGTATCGTTTTGAAATTTTAAGTATCTCTCACACACCTAATTTGCTCTCTGTCTGCAAATTTTTAGTGTGTACATGACAAAACATCAGAATTAATTGATTATGATAATTTACATAAACACTACCGATGGCGCGGGTTCACACATACCCATACTTTTAAAGAGTAGTAGTGATTGTAACTATCCCTCTGCCGACGGCGCGGGTTCTGCTACACCCATAATTACCAAAGCGGCGGAACAGTGTCTGTCTGCCTGTTTGTCTCCAAGAGACTGTCTGTCTCTCTGTCTGTCTGTCCGTATCTCTCTGTCTGTATGTCTGTTGTCAGTTGCTCTGTCTGTCTGTCTGTCTGTCTATCCGTCTATCTGTCTCTGTCTCTCTCTCTCTGTCTGTCTCTCTCTCTGTCTCTCTCTCTTAGTCTCTCTCTCTGTCTCTCTCTCTTAGTCTCTCTCTCTTTCTCTTTCTTAGTCTCTCTCTCTCTCTTTCTTAGTCTCTCTCTCTCTTAGTCTCTCTCTCTCTCTTTCTTAGTCTCTCGCTCTCTCTCTTTCTTAGTCTCTCTCTCTCTTTCTTAGTCTCTCTCTCTCTTTCTTAGTCTCTCTCTCTCTTTCTTAGTCTCTCGCTCTCTCTCTTTCTTAGTCTCTCTCTCTCTTTCTTAGTCTCTCTCTCTAAACCCCTGTGCCGTCACGCAACCGTGACTACCTCGACGACCAGTCAACGCGCAGAACCGGACAGCCCGGTAGACCACAAGAGCAAGGACCAGGGCTTCTGCTCCGTAACGGTCCTCAACATCGCCTACCTCATCGCCCTCTACACCAAGAACAACAGCAGCAGTCTGATGACTACCCCTTGGTCTACATGCGACAATCCAACGCCATGCACAGTCAACGCTGTGCCAGCGACCCTGAGCCCTACAGACAGCCAGTCAGTCGGGGGCCACACTATCCTGTGCCTCCCTATGCGGCGTGTGCGCCACAGCATAATCAACGCCGTGACAGCGACCCTGAGCCCTACAGACAGCCAGTCAGTCGGGGGCCACACTTTCATGTGCCTCCCTATGCGGCCTGTGCGCCACAGCATAATCAACGCCGTGACAGCGACCCGGAGCCCTACAGACAGCCAGTCAGTCGGGGGCCACACTATCATGTGCCTCCCTATGCGGCAGGTGCGCCGCAACATAATCAACGCCGTGACAGCGACCCGGAGCTCTACAGCCAGGCAGTCAATCAAGGGCCGCACTTTCAAGTGCCTCCTTATGCCTGGCAATATGCAGCGCCCCAGCCTCCTCCTCGACACATGCTGCCTCCACCCTACATGTTTCAGCCACACCGGCACTCAGTGCCACTCCACAATTCATACACTCATTCATACATACCCATACCCCCGCAGCTCCAACAGTGTTTTACTCCACACAGCTACCACAACACGAATGCCTCTACACTTGTGTAATTAGAAGTGCCATCAATGTTTCCCTCCACACGGCTACTCTCAGCACAGGTGCCTCTACTCTTGTGTAATCGGTGAAATACTAAATTTGTATACAAACTATGTTGTGAATTACACAAGAGCGAAGAATAACTATGCATCACTCTAGGTGTGTGCGTGTGCGGCGTGCTAGCACCCAGGGGTGTCGGAGAGAAAGTTAGAGAGAAACTTTACGTCATTCGTCCTTGTTGAAACTGTGTTTATAACTTTACTATTTTACAAACATTGCCCTTGTGCAAGAATGTGAACATACTCGCGCGGCCTTCATCTTATTGAGGAATCTTTAAACTAACTTTGTTAACGGTTTGTTCTACAGCTGCAACAGCTTAATTCGTGACCTGACTCGGACGTGCTCGCTTCTATAAGTGCCTCAGGTCGGACACGCTATAGGGACGGCATTGTGTGTGTCGTGCCCTGAAGCCATAGGCTTTTTTCATCCCCATGGACAAGCGGCTGGTGCTTCGACGATATTAAAGTCTGAACACGTGAGGCATAAAAGAGATTCTACTTCTCTGTGCAAGACTTGTGTTACGAATCCTTTACAGTATTAACCTTTACTGGGTGCTAAATAATTGCATGAACTACTGGCTCTGGGCCGAGTTTGTGAACTGTTCAGCCTTAACTGAATTTCACCAGGACTGTTCCGCTTTAACTGCTTTAACCTTGTGTCCTTTTGTTTTCTGTGAACATTTTGTACATCTTGTACTTAAGCTTACATTATCTAGTATCCCGTTGTTTGTTGTGGGATTTTCTTTGCCTTTTGTCGGTCACCCTTCATTTTAAGCAACAGTTTGTTCTCTATTGTTGATTGCATACCTTTGTGTGCTGCTATCTCATCCTGTATCATTACTGCTGTTTGTTACAATATTGCACTTCGTTCTAATGTCAACAACATCAAACACTGTTCTCCGTATAGGGCATGTGAATATTTATCATTTAGTCAACAAAGTACATGATGTCTGTGTATTGCTAAACCAGCAACCAGAGCTGGTACAGCTCTTCGGTGTAAGTGAAACGCGTCTAGATTCGCGTATCTCAGACAGCCTTGTTAACATTCCGCATTATTCGGTTTTGCGACGGGACAATGCACGAGTAGGCCAAACAGGCATCGCTCTTTATGTTCATCAGTCCATTGCTGGGATTGTCAAACGTAGAACTGATCTTGAAGATGAAAATGTTGAATGTATGTGGTTAGAACTGAAGCATGACAAATCCTCTCCCTTGCTTATTGGCTATGTGTATCGTAACCCTGCTGAAACGTCAAGGTGGATTGATGATTTTGTTTCTATGATGGACAGAGTGAAGGCTCGTGACGAGAATGTTGTATTGCTTGGCGATTTTAACATTAACCTACTCAGGCCTCAAACAACATGGTGCTCAACCACAGCTCTGTTTGGTCTTCATCAGCTGGTAAAAACCCCTACAAGAGAAACAAATACTTCATCAACCCTGATTGATCATATTTATACTGATAATAAGAATATCGTTGCAAATGCGCAAGTAGTGCATTCCAGTTTTAGTGACCATCATTCTGTGTTTTGCTCGATTTCGCTTATATTGCCAAAATCATGTCATAAAGGCCACACAACAATCGAATACAGAAGTTTCAAGTATTTTGTTGAATCTGCCTTCTTCTTTGACCTTAACCAAGCCCCATTTTATAGCGTTTTCAATTGTAGTGACGCAGAGAGCGCCTGCAAGATTTTTCACGATATTTTGTGCTCTATAATTGATAAACACGCACCACTACGTCAGCATAGAGTGAAACATCCCCAGCTCCCCCCTTGGTTAACCTCAGACATTATCGAGGCTATGGCGATGCGTGATCATTTCAAAGAGCGCAACATGAAAACAGAATATAAACTACAAAAAAATAAAGTGTTGGACACAGTGAGACAAGCAAAGACTGAATATTTTAATAAACTAATTTCTGGAAAAAAGGATACAGCTACAATCTGGCGAGCAGTGAATGAAATTCTTGATAAATCTAGGAAGGGATCAACCAATTCTCATTCACAAATATCTCCAAATGACTTCAACAAACACTTCATTTCGCTAGCAGACAACCTAAAATCTTGTCTCAAGCAAAATGATTCCCTTGATACGGATGATTGTCTTGAAAAATTAAAAACATTCTGTGAACAAAAGTTGACTCAAACTGACACATTTTCTATTCCTCCAATCTCAGTGCACGAGGTAGGAAAACTGGTAGAACAAATGGCGAATAAGAAGTCAATGGGTCCAGACAAGATTCCAGTCAAGTTGCTAAAACTTGCTTTACCTTACATTGTCGATTCCCTAACTTATGTTTATAACCTAAGCATACAACAAAATGTGTTCCCTTCTATTTTAAAGTGTGCAAAGGTATTACCACTTCCAAAAACTAAGGATCTTACAGACCCAAACAACTTTAGACCTATTTCCCTCTTACCTGTTCTATCTAAACCCTTAGAAAAGCACATACAAAAACACCTACTGGCATATATGGAACAAATGAATCTGTTTCATTCTTTTCAGTCTGGATTCCGCTCCAAGCATTCCTGCCACACCGCCTTAAGCTCTTTATGCGAGACTTGGCTGTCAGCAATAAACAAAGCAGAAATAACGGGAGCGTTGTTTCTGGACTTTAAGAAAGCCTTTGACCTAGTAGATCACTCACTTCTACTGACAAAACTAAAGTGCTATTTAAAAGACGACTCCGCCTGTGCCTTTTTTGAATCGTATCTTTCAAAACGGAAACAGTATGTATCCATTAACTGTAAAACTTCGTCAAACGAGATTGTCAGGAGTGGTGTCCCTCAAGGGTCTGTATTAGGACCTATCTTGTTCTGTATTTATATAAATGACTTACCCCTTCATGTGTCCGATGAAAAAGTTAGATGTGAGTTCTTCGCGGATGACTCTTCTGTTCACACCAGTCAAAAATCTTTGGAATCCGTCAACTCTTCTCTTCAAACAAGTGTGGATGAAATCACTGAGTGGTGCGTTTCTAATGCAATGATCATTCATCCGATTAAAACAAAGAGTATGGTGATAACCACGAGACAAAAACACCAGTTAAGTCCTTTACTATTACAACTGTCAGTTGGTTCAACTCAAGTGCAGCAAGTTAAGGAACATAGACTATTAGGTGTTACCATTGATCAAGAGTTGAAATGGCAAACTCATTTGAGTAATATTTGCAAAGTAGTATCAAAGAATTTGTACCTGTTATCAAAATTAAGGCATTACGCCGATTCTGAAGCACTCAAAATGTTCTATTACGCCCACATAATGCCTCATATAAACTTCGCTTCGACACTTTGGGATAACTGCAGTGATGTTCATTTAAAAAGACTCAATTCCCTGCATCGCCGAGCTGCAAAACTTATTCTGCATGATTTGAATAGGTCCACGGATGAAAAGCTAAAGCTCCTAAATTTCCTCCCCTTGAAAGATCAGTTGACGTTAAACAAGGCTGTGTTCATGTATAAAATTCTAAATGACGACTGTCCTAAATATTTGCAATCACATTTCAAACATGCCACAAAAAGATATGGGTCCCAAAAAATCATCCCTCCTATACCTCGCATAGACCTCTACAAATCGAGCCTAGCCTTCTCGGGAGCTTTTCTCTGGAACTCCTTCCCCCAACAGATAAGAAATGCAACTTCAGTGAAATTGTTTAAGAGACAGTCCCGTTCACACATCATTCGTGAATGAAATGTCTTGTTCGATTGTTATTTTGTTGAACATTTTGTACTAGTGTTAACGGATGTGTAGCTCATCTGAGCAACTTAATTCTCAAAATGAAAGGCTTAACTATGTCAATGTAATTTTGTAATTTTTGAGTTCTCCTTATATAATTCCGTAACTGCATATAGTATTGCAATTCATACAATGTATTTCTATATCTTATATGATTGAATTTTTATTTGTTATGTTCGTCTGTCTTTATGTGTTGTATAAAGGACAGGTTGGAAGAATAGGCTTTGCCTAAAACCTTTATCCTTTTGTAATAAAGTTCTGAGTCTGAGTCTGAGTCTGAGTCTCTCTTTCTTAGTCTCTCCCTCTCTCTTTCTTAGTCTCTCTCTTTCTTAGTCTCTCTCTCTCTCTCTTTCTTAGTCTCTCTCTCTCTTTCTTAGTCTCTCTCTCTTTCTTAGTCTCTCTCTCTCTTTCTTAGTCTCTCTTTCTCTCTCTTAGTCTCTCTCTATCTCTTTCTTAGTCTCTCTCTCTTTTTTAGTCTCTCTCTCTTTCTTAGTCTCTCTCTCTCTCTCTTTCTTAGTCTCTCTCTCTCTCTCTCTCTTAGTCTCTCTCTCTCTTTCTTAGTCTCTCTCTCTCTCTCTCTCTTAGTCTCTCTCTCTTTCTTAGTCTCTCTCTCTCTCTTTCTTAGTCTCTCTCTCTCTGTTTTAGTCTCTCTCTCTCTCTTTCTTAGTCTCTCTCTCTCTCTCTCTTTCTTAGTCTCTCTCTCTCTCTCTTTCTTAGTCTCTCTCCCTCTCTCTTTCTTAGTCTCTCTCTCTCTCTTTCTTAGTCTCTCTCTCTCTTTCTTTGTCTCTCTCTCTCTCTTTCTTAGTCTCTCTCTCTTTCTTAGTCTCCCTCTCTCTCTTTCTTAGTCTCTATCTCTCTCTTTCTTAGTCTCTCTCTCTCTTTCTTAGTCTCTCTCTCTCTCTCTTTCTTAGTCTCTCTCTCTCTTTCTTTGTTTCTCTCTCTCTTTCTTAGTCTCTCTCTCTCTCTTTATTTGTCTCTCTCTCTCTCTCTTTATTTGTCTCTCTCTCTCTATCTTTCTTAGTCTCTCTCTCTCTCTTTCTTAGTATCTCTCTCTCTCTCTTTCTTAGTCTCTTTCTCTCTCTTTCTTAGTCTCTCTCTCTTTCTTAGTCTCTCTCTCTCTTTCTTAGTCTCTCTCTTTCTTAGTCTCTCTCTCTCTCTTTCTTAGTCTCTCTCTCTTTCTTAGTCTCTCTCTCTCTCTCTTTCTTAGTCTCCCTCTCTCTCTTTCTTAGTCTCTCTCTCTCTTTCTTAGTCTCTCACTCTCTTTCTTAGACTCTCTCTCTCTCTTTCTTAGTCTCTCTCTCTCTCTCTCTTTCTTAGTCTCTCTCTCTCTTTCTTAGTCTCTCTCTCTCTCTTTCTTAGTCTCTCTCTCTCTTTCTTAGTCTCTCTCTCTCTCTCTCTCTCTTTCTTAGTCTCTCAGTCTCTCTCAGTCTCTCCCCCCCCTCTCCCTCCCCCTCTCCCTCCCCCTCTCCCTCCCCCTCTCCCTCCCCTGCAAGAGGTCGGTGAAGGGAGAAACTCGATGCAACCACTGAAGTAGCGCTGTGGGTTTCCCTGAACCCACCCCGTCGTTAGAGAAATAAACGGTAAAAACCCTCTTTCAAATGTATGGGTTCAGACAAACCCGCATCGTCGTTAGAGGAATAAACGGTAAAAACCCTCTTTCAAATGTATGGGTTCAGACAAACCCGCATCGTCGTTAGAGGAATAAACGGTAAAAACCCTCTTTCAAATGTATGGGTTCAGACAAACCCGCATCGTCGGGAGTGTGTAGTCAAAAGCGGCATCCGGCAAAGGTTAACCGTTTGGATTATCTGAATATCGGAGAATACATAAACACCCCCTTCACCCCCTTAGATCATCGGTGACCTAAATGTGGTGGAGCGCATGCGGGTGTTGGAAATTAGAAGCGAGAGAGGGAGAAAATACACAAACAATAAAAATTCGATTCGTTGATGACACAACCATTTGTCGAGGATAGCGTAGGCACCCGGTCTGCTCCCCGCCTAAAAAAGGCCAGTGCCGTTCCGTCTTCGAGGGACTGCGTGGGTTTCATTTCGGAGTTTTCCTTCTCCTAGACGAGTTTCCTTCCATGGATGATGAGCCTCCTCTACCCTCGTTTTGAATTCAGAGTGGTCTTCTCTTAGGATAGCTGCCTGCCAGGGTTGACGAGCCTATCCTGCCCGGCTATTTGACCCATAGCTGGAGGTTGGTTCGTGGGCACCTGGGCGTTTCCACACACCGGTGGGCCCGCATGCCGCACGTCTAGGGGCCAACCTCCTCCGAGTCCTTGTAGTCTAGCCTGGGGCCTTGCGGTACCCAGTTTACGCCTGTCGCCGCGATGGAGGCACTACATAGGGCTTGTTGTGGAGAGGTTATTGTACTGGCAGGAGAGACTGACGCATTCTGCTCTCTTTTCGCATTGTCCTAAAAAGGACAGACGGTGCTAGCCAGCGGTGAGGGCTGAAAGCGAGAAGTGACAAGCACAAGACACTTCGCCAACACACTAGACACGTCACACAACCGTTTGGCAGGCTAAAAGTTCGATGAATGCATTGAATAATGTTCTCTGTCCTCTTTTATTGCATAACACTCATTCACACAATCACCAAGCATTTACAATAAAAGTTAAAAATAGGTTCGTCAGACTAATGCTACTTTTCCAATACACACTTTCAACACTTAGTCTGAAAAAGGTGGAAACACATACTCCGCACTCAAATCAAAAGTAGCTTGATTCAAATCTCTACTACAAAAACAGTTATGTTGCCACAACACTATAAAGTCACTAGTGTGTGCTCTACCAACACACAACACGCTCTAGAAAAACCCACGGTAATGAACACGACAATAAACACGCTATCCCACCAAGAGTCCGCTCGGCTGGTCTACATCATCTCTGTACACGAAACAAAACTCCCTGGTTCACAACAGCATTCAAAATCCAGGAAATACAGCCATCACACACTCCATCACCCGATCAGTCCAGTTGGTACACACCAACACACACTGTTTCACTTCACAAATGCACAAAATCCACAATGCATAATTCATACAAATTCCGGCAAAGCTTGACATGCTTTTCTCTGCCAGTACCAGGTCACAAGTGCGCGTTTGTTTCAACGTTGGGCGAGTTCATTTCAACTTTTACTCATTTTAGTCGGGAAAAGGGGAAGGGGGGAGAGGGCCCTATATGACGCTGCTTGATTATGCGTCACCAACCCAAACATTCTTTTATCAATACGATCTAAACTAATTTAACTTATTAAGAACAAAACTAAACATTCCCCATTCAGGAATATTCAAACAAATGCATAGTCTGTGTGTTTCATCCAAATCGAACACGCAGACGTAACCAATAGACACAAGCTGACACCCCTGCCTTTGAAATGACGAAACCCTGAAACCTACGTCATACCTATGATAACAGCCTACGACGCAATACAGGCGCTAGAAATAATAATTCTATTGACACAGTCACACAATGTCAATACAGATTTCTCTCACTCACCACATAAAGAAAGCAGTTACAGCTCCCTAAACAGCAAAGCTTTCGTGCCACTCACAATTTCGGAGGGGTAATTTGAAACACATTTTGTAGAAAAGGTAAATGTCCGATCATTATACCTAGAGACTCGAAACTGTGTAGAATGGTCGTGGATGAACTGAAGTGTATGCACACCTATGAGCATATTTGCAAAACTCAAATGACTGAAAAAATAAACCCTTCGTTGTACAGTTACACTTTCGCAATGCCACGCACAATTCATTAATGACAGGAACGCATTCATCCATTTGAAATGCCCTCATCCTGCTTTTAATTGCTATATTGTCTGATGTTGATTCAGGTATACTAAGTCATTCAAATTATCCCAAGGTTAAAAATCTTGAGGGCTGAAATTGGGTTAGTTCGGCTACTGCTGAATTTCAAACCTCATACTGTTGAGTCGATCCCCGAATTTGGCAACCGTTTTTGAAAATGCACAAAAGTCAGACCATTTGAGCTATAAATGTGTCAATTTGAAGAAGGGTCATGCATAGGCTGACATGTATGTACCCCATGTATCAAGTGAATCAGTCTACAGATGTAGAAGTTATTAACAATGTTGAGGCCGAGAAGAAAAAAAATGCGGACGATAAAAAGGACGTCATTGAGATCTAGATCTATGTACAGGTACAGGTACCAAGGCTCATATTGGGACTGGGTGGCCGAGTGGTAACGCCCTTGCGCTCGGAAGCGAGAGGTTGCGAGTTCGACCCTGGGTCAGGGCGTTAGCAATTTTCTCCCCCCCCTTTCCTAACCTAGGTGGTGGGTTCAAGTGCTAGTCTTTCGGATGAGACGAAAAACCGAGGTCCCTTCGTGTACACTACATTGGGGTGTGCACGTTAAAGATCCCACGATTGACAAAAGGGTCTTTCCTGGCAAAATTGTATAGGCATAGATAAAAATGTCCACCAAAATACCCGTGTGACTTGGAATAATAGGCCGTGAAAAGTAGGATATGCGCCGAAATGGCTGCGATCTGCTGGCCGATGTGAATGCGTGATGTATTGTGTAAAAAATTCCATCTCACACGGCATAAATAAATCCCTGCGCCTTGAATATGTGCGCGATATAAATTGCATAAAATAAAAAGATAAAAATTAAAAAATAAAAATACCTGCGCTTAGAACTGTACCCACGGAATACGCGCGATATAAGCCTCATATTGATTGATTGATTTATATTTTATTCGTTTCGTGATGGAGCTAGAAAAACTAGCCTCAACGATCGCGTTGCTTTCCTTAACGGAAAGGAGGATTATCATTTCTCTCTCTGTACATTTTTCCTTTCGCTGTTTGGATCCATGTTGTCGTCTGCTTTTCGTCTGCTTTCAACCGGATGTTGTGACTTTCAACCGGACGTGACGCAACTAATCTTATACGCAACTAAACAATATCGCTTTGCTGCTCTTAGCAAAGAGCGACTCCTAAGATGGATCATGAAACGAGTCGTTCCTAACTTTCGTCCAGCTCTTAGATAAGAGCTCTTAAGGCCCTATTCCTTGGAACGCCAAAGAGCGCTTTTATGAAACTGGCCCCAATAGATTACTCCAGCGGAATTCGTAAGTTGTGTCCGCGGAAATCCGCGGATTCGCGGAAAAGTCCCACCCCTGAATTTCACAAGGCACATTGAGTCAGACTGTGTGAAGTTCATGCGATACAGTATCAGATAGTAGACATGTACATTAATATTCAAAGCAAAAGGTATGTATTTTGTTTTTACCTGATTAAAAGTTCAACCTGACAAATCATTTCCGAATATGTTTTATAGTTTTTGCTTGTTACTGAAGAATGTTTAAAAAATAATTTAGTATTATTGAAAAAACAAATTATTCTTGGGCCTGTTGATCCAAATTCATGGGGTGACTGTGAGTTAAATATTTTTTATTTACTTGTTGTTTCTTTTTATATTGGTTTGGGAAACAGCTACCAGCTTGTTTATGGCTATGTGAGACAAAGTTGCATACACAATTTTCTGATCAACCTTGATTTTGTTCATGCAATTTTCTGAATTTTGATTTTGACCCCAACCTTGTTTTTTAGTTTGTTAAACATATCTTTGAAATCCTGCGAAAGACACTCTACTGCTTTTTGTGGGCAGATGCAAACTAAAATGTGAAAAAAAACCGCCAACTTACTTAAACATGGTGGTCAATCAGTGTAAAATTGTCAACACTATATATTCCCTCTAGCATGTTTTTGTTGTTGCGACATTAATATCGTGAAATAATCATAAAACTAAAAATATCACATAAAACCTCGTTAAGTTTGCTTTCAAAGTGTGTATGATTCAGAATTACTAGTCACTGTGTGTTGAGCTGGGACACCTAAGAACAAGGTTGGGGTCAAAATCAAAATTCAGAAAATTGTCACAGTACTATCCCCTCTCTTTTTAGGTCACTGAATTAATTATTAAATTTACATAGACAAACTTAAAAACTCAATATCTTCAACAACAACAACAGCCCGAAAATCAATGTGGCTATGAATTTCATCGCAATTGAATACACTGAAGAGCACAAGTCAACGAAAATTACGAGAAACAGTGATCAAAATGGTGCATATTCCAAGGAAGTTGAGGGCAGGAGCTACCATAAAAGACACCGGATTTTCTCTTCAAGTCATTTGACCACAACATTAATGAAACAGAACATTCTGAGTTTGTGTTAAAATTGTGTGTGTATTTGCTTCAATGTACGTAGAATGATACTATATGGTCCCACATTTTTTTCTCTTAGATTCTTTCTTTACTTTATTTGGTGTTTAACGTCGTTTTCAACCACGAAGGTTATATCGCGACGGGTTCACTAAGATTGACTTTAGTACAAATTATTAAATGAAAAATAAGCAAAGCGTTGAATCAAAACATGTTAACTCACGGATGACATATTAATTTCGACACTATTCATCAGAATGATTTGAACTTTTGCAGAAAGGTTTTAGACATCCTGATAGATGTTTTGTTCAAGAGGATAATCTCTAAGAAAAAAAGTTAAAGAGATACACATTTTCCAGTTTTCATAAATTTAGTACCCACAAAGTCAACATTTGTATCACTTTAATTTTTTTTCTTAGAGCTAATCCTCTCGAACAAAACATCTATCAGAATAGCGAGTTTTAGAAAGCACAGAAACCTGGTTCGTAGTCTTTCTTCGTGGGAAAACCCCCTGTCTACGTCATCACTTTTGCGCTTCCGGACGGTCACGACCTCCTCATTTGCATTACGTCCGATTCTTCGTTGCGCGAACTTGCGGTATTTTCATCATTTTGACGAATCGTGATTCGCAGGTATGTTTCTGGTATTTGTTGCATGTATTGGGTCAATTGCTGTTAACGTAAGCTTGAATAAATGTTTTGACTGTATTCTCACACCATTTTGTTCTGTCGATTCGCTAAAATAGGTGTACTTTGCTCTTCAAAAAGGGTGCTGTTTTGGTCTGCTTTTGCGCTCAGAATTAAAAATGGCGGACGAGTTGTTGTTTCGATTGAGATTTTCAACATAAGTTTTGCATTATTTCTAGGTTTCAGGTGACTACCCTGGGCATGGTAAAGATGTAAAATCACTTTAATGGTGTATCCTTATGAATGCGCACGAACACTATCCAATGTTTTAGCCATTGGTTTGGATGAGCACGACAAACAGTTCGTCTGCTGCTAAAGGTGCTACCGCCTCAGAACCGCAGGCGCGAAGAAAAGTTCGCAGGGATTTCCCGATTGCATAACCGGAAACGAAAGGGATCGCTACGAACTAAGTTTCGTTGGTCAATCTAAAGCTCGCTTAATGTCTAAAAACATTTCTGCAAAAGTTCAAATCATTCCCATGAATGGTTTTGAAATGATCTTGTCATCCGTGTTTTGATTCATCGCTTTGCTTATTTTTCATTTAATAATTTTTACTAAGTTGAAAAACAAACAAAATCCGATACAAGGACAGCACAATAATACCCATTTTCGCTTATAAAAGCTTCATTAGGAAACAGACAAAAACAAAGGACAACAAAAAGCTTTTTAGTTTTTTTTGTTTTTGTTTTTTTTAACATTTTATTTCCTTTATATACACATAAACACAGCATAACATACATCATACACCGAGTTTATCAACAAAGCGCATACACACGTACATACCTAGACAAGACACAGACATAGACAGTAGGGTGGGTTGTTGAAAAGACAGGGGATATGGAAGGGGGGGGGAACTGAGGTTGTGGGGGGGGGGGGGGGGGTAACTGAGGTTGGGGGAGGGGAGGGGGGTAGGTGGGGACGGTGGTCACAATTTAGCCTCCAAGTATACATGGGGTTTAATTATCGGCATAAAAGTAGTGTATAACCTGTTTTGAGTAAATGGGTCAGGGGGTATCACATTCTTAATGTTCATACGAAATCAATCAATACAATTATCCTATAGCATCAATGAAAAAAGTGTCTATATAAACACCACTCTTTTTCAAATTTACCATAATAATTATTTACACTAGCATTATACTTTTCGATCAAAAACCTTTGTTTAACAATTTTCACAAAAAACATTTAGTGTTGGGACTGTCTTATTTAATTTGGCTCCAAATATACTTTGTTTGGCAAGGAGAATAAACAAATCAAAAACAGCATCCGTATGAAAGTTGTCTAAATACCCTAAAATGACAAGCTCTTTTGACAAATTCAAATTACTGCAATGTGTAAAATTTTGACATAACCATTCTGTGAAATCAGACCAAAAAAGCTTAAAGGCCAACATCCAAAAGAATTTTTCTCCTGGAGCGACCTAAACTTGAACCCGTCGCTCTTCTTGCATGTCTGTTTACTTCGTGTTGCACGCAAAAATTGCGCGACTTCCTTGCCGCGTGGATTGACGAAGCTGTTTTATTCTCGTGACTGAAAACACTGCAGTGCGTGCAGTTTTATTCTGTGGGTTCGACAGATCGGTCCAGTAGTTTGGTCTCAATTGCTCTACACACACGCGCACACACACACACACACACACACACATACACATACTGGCACACACACACACACTCACACACACACACAGGCACACACTAGCACACACACACACACACACACATACACACACACCCGCTCGGCTTTTTGTCCCCTCTGCCTCACTGATTTGGTTTTGTGTTTATTTCGTAATTATTTTGTAAGTAAATAGTGAACATTGCTTCAATGCCGAAGCAAAAAACATCATTATTGGTTGTAATTTGCTACCAATTTTAAAACCCGAATATCGTATTACATAGTAATTTTGACAGCAGTTCAAAATAATGCGTACATTTACCAGTTCCATTCAGCAGACTTTCAGGTCTTTGTGACTGATTTCTGGCCAGGAATTCATCACGCTTTCTGTTGTTCATTCGTTTCCTGTGACATTGATCAGCAAACCAGCAAAGTGTGTGTGTGTGTGTGTGTGTGTGTGTGTGTGTGTGTGTGTGTGTGCCTTTGGTTATATCGGTTTTTGTTGTTGTTGATGAGTACGTAACAAAATGTAGTCAGTATAATTATATACGTTTGCACCATACCTCATCTCCCGTGAAATATCAACAGAGTTCGAAGTTTCAGTTTGTCAATCTGTATAGTATGATTTGTTTTCAAATACGTTTTGTCTTTCTTTCCTTGTCCTGGTTTGTTTACACTGAGATCATCGTCATTATATTTAGTCAAGTTTTGACTAAATATTTTAACATCGAGGGGGAATCGAAACGAGGGTCGTGGTGTATGTGTGTGTGTGTGTGTGTATGTGTGTGTGTATGTGTGTGTGTGTGTGTGTGTGCGTGCGTGTAGAGCGATTCAGACCAAACTACTGGACCGATCTTTATGAAATTTGACATGAGAGTTCCTGGGATTGATATCCCCATACGTTTTTTTCATTTTTTTGATAAATGTCTTTGATGACGTCATATCCGGCTTTTCGTGAAAGTTGAGGCGGCACTGTCACGCTCTCATTTTCCAACCAAATTGGTTGAAATTTTAGTCAAGTAATCTTCGACGAAGCCCGGGGTTCGGTATTGCATTTCAGCTTGGTGGCTTAAAAATTAATTAATGACTTTGGTCATTAAAAATCTGAAAATTGTAAAAAAAAAATAAAAATTTATAAAACGATCCAAATTTACGTTTATCTTATTCTCCATCATTTGCTGATTCAAAAAACATATAAATATGTTATATTTGGATTAAAAACAAGCTCTGAAAATTAAATATATAAAAATTATTATCAAAATTTTTTTTCGAAATCAATTTTAAAACACTTTCATCTTATTCCTTGTCGGTTCCTGATTCCAAAAATATATAGATATGATATGTTTGGATTAAAAACACGCTCAGAAAGTTAAAACGAAGAGAGGTACAGAAAAGCGTGCTATGCAGCATAGCGTAACCACTACCCCGCTCGCGCGCTCTTCTTGTCAATTTCACTGCCTATGCCGTGAGCGGTGGACCACGAGTATACGGTCTTGCTGCGTTGCATTGCGTTCAGTTTCATTCTGTGAGTTCGACAGCTACTTGACTAAATATTGTATTTTCGCCTTACGCGACTTGTTTAATCTCGGAAGATCTAACTAGTGTTCTGAGCATCGCCTAAGTAGACATCAACAAGCATGTACATACTTGAATGATCTTGCCGTTGTCTATCTTTTGCGATATCATGTCCATTTGTGAAAAAAACATGAAAAAGTATCCAAATAATTATTTGACAAACGGAATGCCATACATTTCCACATCGCAACATTATTGAATATTTGTACCAGTTTCAATTTGTCTGATAGATGTTGAATGACACAGAAATAAAACGATTTCTTCGTGAACTTCAATTTAATATATCAGGTGTACGATACATCTACACAGTTGTGTGTGTGTGTGTGTGTGTGTGTGTGTGTGTGTGTGTGTGTGTGTGTGTGTGTGTGTGTGTGTGTGTGTGTGTGTTCTTGAACATAACTACACCCATGTGTTTATGAGTTACATAATTATATATATGCGTTCAGTCAGTCTGCATGTTTCCTTTCACAAAATAAGACACAACATCAAAAATGAATACAGATTTGATCTGCAAGGAGGAAATATCAAACCAACCCACACCCCAAACCTAAAGCAGCTCATGACAAACTTTTGGTACACACTTTGCAAAATAATACTCTAATTTCTAACCAGCTGCATTACACGCTGCCAACAGAGAGAGAACAAGTCGCGTAAGGCGAAATTACAACATTTAGTTAATCTGTCGAACCCACAGAATACAAGAAACTAAGTCCATCTCACGATGAACACGAGCCGAAATCATATGCACTCGACTTGTGAAATAGAAAGAAATCAAATACGACGAAGAGAAGAAAAAGTTTGAAAGTACCATTGAACTTCCATGTCGGCGTGTGGCTGAGCTTAAAATAGGAATGTTGTTGCAATCTGTTAGGCACTTTCCCTTTTGACAGGTAGTTTTTGCATGTACAGCAAAACACGGCCTTTTTTACAAATCCTAAAGACTGTCGGAAACTTCGCATGCTCTCTTGTGAACGCCATGTGAAACATTGATTCTGAAACAAAAATCTATGGCATGAATGACAATGGAAAGACGGTCTCTCTCTGATTCCAAGTTCATAATGACAGTTATAAAGTGCTGAATTTAAAAAATCTGTAGATGAAGTAAAATCATTTGAATGTTGGCTTGTTGAAACTTCATAACAAACAGCCACCTCGTCTATATCATTATCTGAAAGAATGCCAACTTCCTTTGGAACACCAACATTTGTATGGAAAACTTCTGTTTCTGTCATCTTTGATTTCATTTGACAACTTGGACTGATGGCATCTTCCAGAGATATATCCATTACTTTCAACTTGCGCCTCTTTGTATTCCTGTAAGCCTGCCACTTATTTATAAAAAGAAACGTTTGATACTTTTACCAAACAGTTAGTATAATGCACGATTTACCTGTATTCGTCTTTAAATTCTGCAAGACTGAAGCGAAAGAGGTCTGTCTCAGTTTTGTCGTCAGTTTGTTGTGTACATTAGGGAGATTTAATAAACGAAAGGTTGGGACGTTTCGTTTTGAAGTTGTGGTAAACGTCATCATTTCGGGGGTCTCTCGCTGGAAAGGTGAAGGTCAACTGAAACGGAACGTGGAACGTCAAAACGCAGTCACGTTTTCCACCCCCAAAAAACGAACAATATTTCGTCAACTTTTGTGAGTATTTTTGCACACTAACAGTTTTATTTGTTGGCCATTTTATGCATTGCTAGATTCATCAACCCTTTCACAGTCTTTCAGCGCTGAGAATGTGTTCATTGGAGGTAGACAACTGTTGTGAACTGAAATATTTTGAAGGGTGCTGATCCTGGTACATTTATCCAACTTCATGGTGAGAAAGCAAATGGCGAAGCAGAAGTAGGTCATCGCATCGAATTTTTATTCTGGCTTCGTATGTAATTTTGTATAAACAAAGTCTGTGTGATTTATTTGGACTGAAAATAATCAAAGTATGCCCGATTCTGGACCACCTCCTAGGGTTTTTTTTCCCATTCTGATCGAGGACAGACGTGATAATTTCACTTGAAGATTTATCGCCCTTCCTTCATTCCGAAACGAAACGTGAATACATCTAAATCTTGTCTGCGGCCTATGCCGTCTCGTTTCACGTTCCGTTTCGCGGGGTGACTCATTCACCAAACGAAACGAGCTGCAAAACGAAACGTGCTGTCTTTTGAATCTCCCTATTGACACACGCACAACGAACAACACATGCACAGGCCCGGGGGAAGCTCTCCTTTCTTATGTCCGACGATAGACGTATACATGTAGTTTACATGTTTATTAGTCATCTATTTGATAGATTACGTGTATGATATGACGGAGAGTCGCATCGGTTTGATGCCGTGAACCCAACCGTGGCTGTGGCTGTCGTTTGAAGTAGCCTACTTCTTTATAAAGATTCATTTACATTCTACTTCTGACCAAGGCATGTTTGGTACCTACTGAATCCTTGTTGCGTGTAGTTTTACGTGGCACGTTGCCCAAAGTTGTATTCTTGAGGAGCATAAAATAAAACGTGTTACAAAGTTATCTCAAAACTCTGCAGTGACTGCTCGCGCAGCAGGTCAGCTAATTATAGCACGCAGCCTCCACAGACAGCTTTCGAGCCGAGACCATATGAGTCGCCGCTCCTGCTCACTCGTCAAAAACTGCACGCACTGCAGTGTTTTCAGTCACGAGAATAAAATAGCTTCGTCAATCCACGCGGCAAGGAAGTCGCTCGATTTTTGCGTGCAGCACGAAGTAAACAGACATGCAAGAATAGCGACGGGTTCAAGTTTAGGTCGCTCCAGGAGAAAAATTCTTTTGGATGTTGGCCTTTAACTCTTGTGCACTCCCAAAACAAATGTTCTAAGGTTTCCTCTTCCTGTGTACAAAAGCTACATAGTGATGTGCCAGAAATTTTCATCAAAAATAACAGGCGTTGAGTGGGAAAAATTCTATATAGTATTCTATATTGGAACCACCTTAGGTATGTGTCTTGTGTAGTTCGCCTTATTGTCAGAAATACCTTTCCAACATTTACATCAAAATTCAATAAATTAGCCCATTTTTCCATGCACTGTAGATTGCCATCATTTTTCACAAGATGGGTATATATGTTTTCCTCAACCTTTAGCTATTTGTTTCCATACAACAGCATCACCAATATGAAAAACATTGTTTAAAACTGCGTCTAACTTTAGTCTTTTATGAAAATTCTTAACTGAGCGCATAACGCCCTCGAAAAAAACAAAATTCAGTTGTAAATTTGGATGTTTCAATTTAAAATCGTTATATGACAAAAAACCCTCGGCTCTCATCAAGTGACCGACTGTAATAATGCCGTTTTCCATCCAATTCCTGTTAAAAATAACCTTTTTATCTATGCAAATATGTACATTATAATACAGACGCTCTGAAGCAAAATCACTCAAGGAGATGGGGACACATTTGCATGCAAAATGTTTGTAATGTTTGAAAACATCTCTCCAGAAAGGATTCTGAACTCTTTGCATCAATATGTTTCCAAACTCACCTCCTCTCTTGTGAATGTTATGTACAAGTGGACACAGAGCTTTCAGAAGTTTAGTTACTTTTCCTTCACTACAAAGGACTCGCTGTAACCATGATATCTTCAGAGCTGACAAAAAGCATTTCAAATCCACCATTTTAAGCCCACCCTCTTCAAACGACTGATATGCTGTTGTTCTCTTTATTCTATCTTTCTTACCATTCCATAGAAATGAAAAAAATAACCTATTCAAATCAAACAAAAACTTATCATCAGGGTCTGGTAAACTCATAAACAGATGAGTTAACTTAGACAGCGCCAAACTCTTAATAACTGTTATTTTTCCAAAGGGTGTTAAATTTCTTCTGGACCAGGACCTGAACAAATTCTCAATTTCTACCAATTTATGTTCATAATTAAGGGGTATAATGTCATCTAAGTTGACTGAAAAAACAATGCCAAGAACTTTAAATGTTACAGGGTTCCAACTGAGCATAAGTTCCGGCATAAATTTAATATTACAATTTGTATGTGAGCCTATCCAGACTGCCGTAGTTTTCTCATAGTTCATTTTCAGACCGGATATAGAGGCAAATTGCTTCAAAACGTTCATACATGCACAAAATGATTGTTTTGAACCATCCAGAAACAGGGCGGTGTCATCTGCAAACTGGGATATTAATATTTCATCATCTGCCACCTTTATACCTTTTATCTCTGTACTCTGGCGGATCATAATGGACAGAAATTCGGCACATATTAGATATAAATAAGGTGACAATGGATCTCCTTGTTTGGTACCTCTTTGTACATCAAACCAACTGGAATATTTACCATTCACAGAAACACATGATCTAATATTATTATAAAAAGTGAAAATCCATCTTTTAATGTCATCACCGAAGTTGAATTTGCACAAACATTTATCAATGAAGGACCAAGAAACGCTGTCGAAAGCTTTTTCAAAGTCAATGCACATTAAGAGGCCACGTATGTTATGCTTATTCACATAAAATAGAGTATCATATAATAACCTTATGTTTTGGCCAATGTACCTTCCTTTAATAAAGCCTGTCTGATCTTCATGGATCAAGTTTGGTAACACAGACTTTAACCGTTCAGCAATACAGGATGAAGCAATCTTATAAACTACATTCAACAGTGTAATGGGTCGCCAATTTTTCAAAAAGCTTTTATCCTTTCCATCCTTTGGTATACAGGTAATAACTCCCTGTCTCTGGGTGATAGACATCTCTCCCTTTTCAAAGCTACAATTCAGGGATCTCAAGAGAAAGGAACAGAGATCTTTAAAAAAGAACTTAAAAAACTCAGCTGTATACCCATCTGAACCAGGGCTTTTGTCGTTATTTAACCGTTTAATAACTGCCATCATTTCTTGCATGGTAATTTTCCCTTCCAAACAATCTCTTTCTTCATTGGAAAGTGCTGGGTGTTCTAAGTTTTCATCAATCGATTCATTTACCAAATGTGTGTCTCTTGTGTACCCATTTTCGCTTATAAAAGCTTCATTAGGAAACAGACAAAAACAAAGGACAACAAAAAACTTTTTAGTTTTTGTTTTTTTAACTTTGTTCATCTCACCACATGCACAGTCACTCTGTTATTTAGGTTTTAATTTTTACTAAGTCAATCTAAAAGCAATTTTTTGATGGATAATATTCTATTACTCCACATACATTGAAGCAAAAGCACTCCGAATTTTAACACAAACAGTTCTGTATCATGAATGTTGTGGTCAAATGACTAAAAGAGAAAAACGGTGTATTTTAAGGTAGCTCCTGCCCTTAATACAATTTTGGGTACAATGACAGACGTCTTCAAGTAATATAAATTGAAACATTCTAAAAAAAATAAAAATAACAGACAACTGACTTATTATTTTGATATTATGTACCAAAGGCATGATTATATGAACCATACCAATGTTCACACCGTTTTTAAATGTGTCTGGTGAGTTATGTGCCTATAACAGCACACCTTTTGCACTCCTTTGGATCCCAGAAAATTGTTAATCATTACACATAATTACTTAAACGTTGGGTTTCACACGGAGGAAGGTATGTTAAAGATGTAAGCATCATGTTATTTGAAATGCAGGCCTGATTCATGTATACTGAAGTCCACATTAGGTGGACACAAAATCAGAGCATGGTCTGCATGTCATTGGAAAGAACAGTCAAATTTGCATCTAAAACAGTCAGTTTCATTCACATATCTTGTCTAACATTGACGCTATGGCATACTGAGTGGTGTGTGTCTTAATCCTCTAAGTAGGCATATGTGTTAATCCTCTCAGGAGGCATAAAAGGCAGTTTTTGAAGCCGTTTTAGCGGGTAATGAGACCCCCAAAACAGTACATTTCAGCAACTCCTTCACGCATTGCCTTCAAACTTTTGGTGACTCGTGCTTACACATGTCATGAATTACAACAAAATGTTAAGTCATTTGAGACGTAAGTGCTGCTGTTATGCGACGTGTCAGAAAGAGTTTAAAAAATAAAGATGTACCCTCTCCAAAGAAACAGAAGACAAACATTAGCAGGCATTAAAAAAAGTTAAAGCTTCATATTACACTGAAATTTAATACATAATCAACCACGCCTGCTCACAGCCCACTTGTTTAAACGCACACAAGGATTCTTGGGAAATGCTCTTTCAAGAGCCCTGCTCAGTTCAATGTTCAGCCGTGAGCTTGGTGTGGGCTATTTTCGCTCAGCGCTTTGAAAATAGTCCACTTCTTAAAGATTACTTTCGCTTTGAAATCCTCATACCATCCATGTTTGATAAAATATGTACATGAAATGTGAGCGTTTGGCTTATCTGTTATTTGTGTTGAAGATAGCAACAATTTAAATTTGTTTGTACCGACTATGTTAAGGACTCTTTTTCTGACATGACAAATAAAAGCAGACCTAATCTCTCAAATGACTTTATGTACTTAACAACATGTCTTAGCATAAATTACCGGACGTTTGAAGGCAATGCATTGAGAAATTTATTAAATGTGCTGGGTTTGTTCTGATTATCCACTAAAATGCTCCCAGAAACCGCCTTCAGAGGAATTACACACAATTCATCATGCCATAACGTCATTGTTAGACAAGATATGTAAACAGAACTGACTGTGTTGGATGCATATTTATTTGTTCTTTCTACTAACATGCACAACAGGTTTCCTTTCAGCAGTTTTAATTTTATGTCGATTTTAACGCGCGAACCTTGATTTTGCGATTTTGATTTGGGGGGATGGTAAATAAGATAGGAGAATGAATGGCCTTTTCAGTCTTATAATTGGTTTTACAATAAATGGCCTCACGTCACTAATATTGACAAAACCACTGTATACTTCTGTGTCTGCAGACAGTTTCCTGGCTTTTGGTACCAGCTGATGCTGGTTTCTGGAACGCCTAGCATAATCAATGTAAATGCTAAAAAAATTCCTTCAACCATTTTAGAAATAAACTTCGCGTTTTTTGTGCAAGGGAGGTTACACAGTGGCTACATACATTGTTATGACCAAAACAAGATACTCATCATAAGAGTATACACCATCAGAAATCAGTGTGCAATTGTAAATGCTAGATCATAATCAGTGTTGGTAGTACATGTATACCCCTCTGCCAGTGTCAGCATCAGTATGGGCAGCAGACCCCTCTGCGTGTGTCATTATCGGTGTTGGTAGTAAATTCCTGTCTCAGCGAGTGTCAACATTGGTGTTGGTAGTAGGCCCCTCAGCTAGCGTCAGCATCAGTGTCTGCAATCCACGGTTTATCACCTAAATTGTCGTATAGTTTCTTAGCAGTCAACTTTTGTTACCACACACACACACGAACAGACGTACAGCGATTGTCAATCCAAGGACCACGTTTTACAAACGCGAGTCAAGAAGCAGCGTCTCGGTTCATTACTTGAGTGTGTTTTCAGTTGTGTCATAGGCATCACTTTTGTCAATGACGTTGGTATTTGCACACATCTATGATGCTTGAGCATTCACTAGTTTGACGGTTACTTCGTTTGTTTTTCTTCATTTCCCCTTCTACATTTTCCACTCCTGACATCCTGTTTTTTGTGAAGTTGATTCAGGTCGTAGACCTATATTTGGACAAGACACAGATTTTGATCGTGGGTTTTTTTTCTCTGTTTCCCTGGCTTGCAAACGCCGGTACCCGATTACACGGTTGCTTCGATTTTTGTTTTCACCTCTGAGAAAGGTGTCAACTTTACCAACGGTCTTGGGCACAATGTGTGAGGCGCTGGTTTGGCTGTGTGGTTTCGCCACTTGTTTTGTGCTTGTCGTTGAATCTCGCTCGGTAGAAGCAGGCACCGTCACCATTATAAGCTGGGTGGTACAGCGTGATACTGCCACTAACATTTCACTGGACTCAATGGCGATATGAGAGCTACGTTCATCGGCACTAAGAAAACGTCCTTGTAGCGTGACAACGATCTTTCGCTCTAATCCCGTAACATCAACCCCGTGTGCCACGACAATCCTGTCTGACTTGGCCAGTGCAACGTCTTCCATCTCTCGTTCCCATCTCTTCCTGTCTTGGCCACGGATTTGCCTCGCCAGCACGACAATAGGCAGGTTTGCAGCGCGAAGACCCAGTACAGCGCCGCTAGCGGGTGACCTTAGATTACCTGCATCATCTTTCACATCGTCCTGTAGTTCTGAGCTCCTGGTCAAAATAAACACGTCTCGGTATCTCAGATCAGTCCCTGTACACAAAGAAAACATAAATTCCCTGTTGACATTTTCAAGAAAATACATATTCCCTTATATATTCAGGTGACATATGCATTTACTAACACTGCAACATAAACGGTGCGCCAAAAATTGCAAAGAAAAGCAAATGCTTATTCGACTCACCTTCGCTATGAGTAATTTGAACCAAGAGACATTGAACAAAGTGAGAACTGTTATACTTTTTGACCCGAACTCTTCCCTATAGTGTGACCTGGAAATGTTACCAGGACCAGCCAGTCTAGTCATAATTATGCAGAAGTCCTCAAACCCTAAAACTGTCGGAAGTTTCAAAGATCAAAAACGTTTAAGGAAATTATACGGTTTCATTTTTGTTCACAAAACTCGACACCACTGTGATCTTGAAACTTGATGCAGGTTAAGTACACTTTTGTTTTACAAATAAAGCTGAATAAGATTTAATTGTTCCTGCTTTACCCAAACTTGCTGAACCCACTGTGACCTTGAAATTTAGCATGAGTTTAAAGTGTTGTTTTTGAATGATATTACAGTTTTCTATTATCGTTATATTATTTGATATTCTTTGGGCAATTTAAAGAATTAAAGGCCCACTCCGCCGCACAGGAGGTCTACGCAGATCACTTGAATGGCTATTTAGCACGTGTAAACCACGCATCAGTTCTCGTGGTTTATACAACCCCTGAGCCATCGGGGCCCCGTGTAACCCACTTTATTCACACATGACCTATTGAGTCCTCTCCGGTTTCAAAGCGACTTAGGTACCATAGCATGTCATTGTGTACCTTTGAATCTCAAATACAACAAATGACTGATAGTAACGGAGTGGCGGTTGACTTCAAAGAAACTGTAGCGATTTGCGGAAACACTGTCAGATGGGCAATGGTAAAATGCAACTCATGCGATGTATGATAGAAGCCCTGTCAAGGCAGTATATTTTTTATGCGCGCAATATTCAATCTACCAGACACAACAAAAACAGTATCAAATGTTCGAAATCTCAGTTGACTATATATCATCGCAAAAAGGGAAAAGTTGCATGGTTTACCTACTTCCCCGTCTTCAAATGAAAAAAGCTGCATCTTACACGCACCAGTCAACTCATACACCCACCTCGCTTGACACCGCCCTGATATGGCCCTTCGTGGTCGGCTGGGCGTTAAGCAAACACACAAACAAACAAGGAACTTAGTCGATAAATATCGACAGGGGGCCGACAAATGGTTTAAATGGGAAATGTGTGTATATGGGTGTGGGTTTGAAACAAACAAACAAACCAACCCATGTGAACCCCGGGCCGCAGGCCTTCGATGTAGTGATTGAAAAAAAAGGATGTTCTCAAATGGTTCAATTCTCATTTGGTCTGATTCTCAAATGGTACCGGTATACTCCCCCCCCCCCCCTGGCCGCAGGCCTAGGAGTAAAATTTTTATAGACACTGACCTTCTTCCCAGGGGTCATTGACCCAGTTTTAGCTATGAGAGGTGGTTCGCCCAGAGGCTGTAGAGTATACTGGGGCGGTCTCTTTGATGTCTTGAGAGGAAACTTGGCCAGGGTAGTACATGCACCAGAACTGGTGGACACCAAGGACAAACATGAAATCGAAGCAGTTTGCTTTCAGAGAGAACGGTCGTCAGCAACTCAAACTTCTCTGTTTTCTTTTTTTTTTTAAATCTGACTTTCTTTGTGGCCCCCTGACTCCGCCCCCTCCCTCTGTAAGGACCCTCCTCCACAAGGACCGATTTTTGTCAACATTTTAAAGGTCGCTAGAGAGGGGTTCCACTGTATGACCTAACCGCTACTGGCAGACGGCCTCAATCTTCACGCGCAAAGACGAGATTAATAGGTGCTCGGTTTTGGTATTTTGAATTACATTACATTAAACCTTTGTTGGGTTTCATGGTCATGGCAACAGCCATAATAATATTACATGATGTATAATATCATATTTCAGCATATGTGAATTACATGTCATCATACTAAACTGTCATACATTTTTATTCCTACATTATTCTGATTGATCACAACCAAACCTACTATCATTGGACACATCCAAATGCAAGCGCCTGTTCTTGACAATTTCTCTCTGATCTAAATATAAAATCAGTGCAATTTCCTGGGTCGGGCTTTGCCACAGACACTCACGGTTTGGCCTGTAGGTAAAATGTACAATGTATTTTCTGATTTGTGCACAAAAGCTTTTTTTCTTTTTTCTTTTTTTTAACATAACAATGTTTAATGTCACTGTATGTTTAAAAGACCATGGTCATATTTGTAAAAAAAATGTTAAATTAGAAAATAAATAACATTTTGGTTCATGATTTTTCCTACACCTGTGCTAAAAATAAGAAATAAAAATGTCGGGTATATAAGTCACTCAAATACAGCTAGGTATGAATGGCTCGGTTTGAGTTTGTTGCAGTTGACCCTGCACAATGCGACATATCATGTTTTTGTTGAACAATTTTGACGTCACCCCTCCCATAGGGTGACGTATTTCACAACTTCCTGTGTTACACAAACTCTGTGATGACCAATTTTGACGTCACCCCTCCCATAGGGTGACGGATTTCACAACTTTCTACAGATGAACAATTTTGACGTCACCCCTCCCATAGGGTGACGGATGTCACAACTTCCTGTGTACACAAACTGATGACGTATTTCACAACAAAATGGCGCTGCCCATGGTCAACCTCGAAACTATCCGTATAGAATGGGGGCGTCCTCGCCCCCATAATAACCTCGCTTGACCTACATCCTCCCGCTCCCTTCTTTGAAAACTTCGAATTGCACTGACTTTGTCTTGATGATTTAAGAATTCTTTCGTGTTTAAACAATTGTCTCACAAGCTGTCAATATGCTCTCTAGATTTTAAAAGTTAGGTCTGGCGCCATAACAGGGCGTCCGATTGATACCAAACCGTCCACGCAACATAAATTCTTTGAAAAATGCTCACTCTCTATGCCTATGGAAAGCACATAGGGCGTTCCCAAGCGGTAAGCAAAAGGGTGTGTGTACTGTATCTAATAATAATAATAATAATAATAATAATAATAATAATAAGAAGAAGAAGAAGAAGAAGAACATTTATATAGCGCTAAATCAAAAACTTTCGTTAAAAAGGCTTGCTCTAAGCGCTTGACATCTAAACTAAAAACGTCATTCACACTCTTTACAATGATGTACAAGAACTTCATGTCACACTCTTTCATTCAGTATAGCACCATTCACACAGTTGTTATTCTGTACAAGACAATAAGTTAGTCTTTCATTTAGAATGTTCACAAGATGAAAACAAGAGAAAACCAGACTGATTAAAACAACTGCTTAGTGCTAACAAAAGCATGAATCTTAATGATAACGTAATACATGTTTAACTGTTAAGACCATAAAAAAAAAATAATAAAAAAAAAAAAAAAATGGTTTACGGGAGGGAGAGTGGGCCTTTAAAGAAATAGTGGGAAATTTGTTATGTTTTTAGATAAAAAATTAAGTAGATGTGCAACGCCAAGGCACTGCATACCCCAGCGAAAGACAAACCTCTCTCTCTCTCTCTCTCAAACACACACACGAACACACACACACACACACACACACACACACACACACACACACACACACATACCCCAAGTTACACACGTACACACATACACACTCACTCACACGCACTCACTCACTCTCTCACACACACTTCATACACACAAAACACACCCCCATACGCACATATAGACAGACGGACATATACACACCTTTAATTTACAAACAAACACACATACACACACACATACACTTACGCACACGCACAAACACACACCCACCCACCCACTCTCTCTCTCTCTTTCTCTCTTATACAAACAGACACACATTCACACACACACACACACACAGACAGACAGACAGACAGACACACACACACACACACACACACACATCAATCAATCAATCAATGAGTCTTATATCGCGCATATTCCGTGGGTACAGTTCTAGGCGCTCTGCAGTGATGCCGTGTGAGATGAAATTTTATACGGCCAGTAGATTGCAGCCATTTCGGCGCATATTTACCTTTCACGGCCTATTATTCCAAGTCACACGGGTATAGGTAGACAATTATTAACTGTGCCTAAGCAATTTTGCCAGGAAAGACCCTTTTGTCAATCGTGGGATCTTTAACGTGCACACCCAATGTAGTGTACACGGGGGGAGGTTCGGACACCGAAGAGAGTCTGCACACAAAGTTGACTCTGTGAAATAAATTTCCGCCGAACCTGGGATCGAACTCACGCTGACAGCGGCCAACTGAATACAAATCCAGCCCGCTACCAACTGAGCTATATCCCCGTACGCACACACCCACAGACACACACACACACACACACAACCATACACACAAACTCATGCACACACACATTCACACACACACACACACACACAAACACACTCTTTCTCCCTCTCTCTGTATTTCTTACACACTCACACACACACATACACACGCACACGCACACGCACACACACACACACGCACACGCACACACACACACATACACACACACCCCAAGTTACACACACACACATACTCACTAACACGCACTCACTCACTCTCACAAAAAACTTCATACACACAAAACACACACCCATACGCACATAAGTATGGACATACCCACCTTTACAAACAAACACACATATACGCACACACATACACTTATGCCCACACACACACTTACACACACACACGAGTACAGACTCATGCACGCGTGCGCGCACACACACACACACACACACACACACACAAATACACACACACCACACACATATGAGTGCAGACTCATGCACGCGTGCGCACACACACACACACACACACACGCACACACACACAAATACACACACACACACACACACATGTGCACAAAATGAACACAAACACACACACTGCGCGAGAGAGAAAGACTACAGGGAGACATGACGTCATGATGCATTAATTGACGTCAAAGACTTTCGACCGTGACGTATTCTTCTTACGCGAGCTTTATCCATAGACTTGGAAACTACGGAATTTCTACCCGTCCAAAGCGGCCTGGGGTGGCGTTTGCTGAAAAAATGGGGGCGACTATTGCACCCACCGTATTTTTGTTAGTATGGTCCCAATTTTTGGTGAACTTCCATCTCCAACTGTAGCACGTAGCCGGGCACAAAGAATCCTTCTTTATCATGTATTATTCGGTATGCACATTTCTCAAATCGATTACAGTATAGCGTTCACGGGATACCTCCAGCTTCGCTGGGATAACGTTCATGAAAAGAAATAACAATTTGAAGGTGTTTTTCTTTTTTTTTTTTTTTTGCTTTGTTTTTGAATGTCAAATGTAATACCCAGTTTGCAAGTCCTCATATGTGACCCTCCACCACAGAATGAGTCGCATGTCACCTTTGCATGATTTTCATATTTTTACTTTTTCCTAAAGAGTTTTTTATGCTCTATCCAGTGGTGAAAACCGTTTTAGAAAAAAGCAAAAACTGTTTGAGTTATAAGCCTGTGACTAAGGTGACCCTCACACTGTTACCAGACACTCTCCGGACTTGTATCAAGCCTAGCGCAGAACCGCGCGAGGTGACATGCGACTCATTTCGTGGTGGAGGGTCACATATTTCAGAAAACCCCGTCCCAAATAACAAGTTACCTTTGGTTCCCACACCCAGTGAGCGCAGCTCAGCGGCCACATCACATCCGCACTGCGGGCATTCAACTGGCCACTGGCCGACGTGACCTTTGCCATGGTGACTCAAGCATATCACGCTCGGTCCATCTGCAGGTGATGGAATGGCATTGTCACTGTATTTGTGGACGTCAAACCTGGAAATAGCTGGTTGTAGTTGTCTAATCACCACAGGGGCGCAGCGAAGGGGCGTTGTGAAAACCTCTGTCCGCAGTTGTTTGGGTATGCCTTCGTAAAGTACGCAGACTGCCCACAAGTGCAGCTGAGGCACCGCGTCTATGAGCTGTGTCACCAGGTCGTTATGAAGTTGACCTTGCTGTGTACTGCGGCATACAAAAGAAACATACATTAATTATATGCTGGGTTTACTGGGACGTTTTCTTCACATGTTGGTATCATACATTTATTTGTCTTAAGTGTATCGCATTTCTGTATTTAATGACTTACCTGTGTAAGTGAATCAAAGCATATAGCAGTGTTCATTAGAATAGATGTCCGTTGTCAAACAAAGATTCAAGAATTCAATTTGTTTTGTAAATCCATTTTTATAAAGAGGAGTATAATTATGAGAGAGAGAGAGAGAGAGAGAGAGAGAGAGAGAGAGAGAGAGAGAGAGAGAGAGAGAGAGAGAGAGAGTAGATTATTGAAGTAGCTGAATAAGTCAATATAGCTGTTCTGATAGACACGTGGAGGAATTCGGGGCGTGTGATTGGATGGTCTCACACATCCTTATTCTGATCATCAAAGGATAACGCTACGGAAGTTCGTAATTTTTTGCCGATATCCAAAAGGATATCATTTAGGTCACCGTACCTACGTTAGCAAGATGGCGTCAGCTTCCAATCAGAGTTAGCTTAGGCAACGAAGGATTTGGGACGTCGTCAGATAGTCATATTACAGAAGGAAATGTACAGCGGTTGAACGTACGCATTTTGGCTCGATTTTATAGACGGAGAGGCTTGAAGAGAATAATAACAACAAATCCCACACCCGAAATCAGACTGGAATGGTCGTAATAACGCACAATGTATTGTTTTCTGTTGTTTGTAACCGGATGACGGCATCGCTCATGGGGCAGGCAACTCCCGTGAATCCTTCACCAGAGTGAAGTCCTTTTTGTTGTCATTAGTTACATGCCCGATTGCACAACGTGATCAGCGAAAGCAGACGCAAGAGAGCAAACTAAATCCTGCACTTTTGTAATTAGTTCGCGTACCCAAAAACCTAACCGGTCGCAATAATGAATCAGTTATTACAGATGCCGTGAGCCGCCTGCTTCATGTCGTACGAACGGACATGCAACTAACGAAAACAAAAGGGGCTTCACTCTGGTGAAGTTGCGGGAGTTGCCTACTCATGCGCGATGGCGTCATCCGGTTGCAGGCAACAGAAAACAATAATTGTGTGTTATAACGACCATTCCAATCTGATTTTGGGTGTGGAATTTGTTATTATTATTCTCTTCAAGCCTCTCCGTCTATAACATCGAGCCAAAATGCGTACGTTCAACCGCTGCAGGGGAAAGGCTCCTACTATGGACCACCTCCTGTTCTTACAAACTAACGGCGCTAGAGCGCTCAAAACAATTTCATTCGCTGTATTCACCCTCTCTGAATAACTTGCACATGTCAAAACAGTTGCAGAAACAGAAATCTCAAAACCGTTAGGCTTTTTCTCTTTTTTTCACTTTTGGCAGCGTTCACTCTAAATTTGCCGCCTAAAACGGACTCGTTTCTGTCCACAGGCAAAGCTTTTATCACACAGAAAAATTGCAATATATGACAGCTCAGACCGTATTTTGTTACATTTAAGCAGTGTTGACCCCGAGTTTCTACTGCAAACAAAACATAATAGCAAAATCTCAAAGTATGTGTGAGTCCCCTAATATAGACCACCTTCAACAAATCGAAGAAAATAAAAGCTAAAGGCTATGTTCATTAATTCATTAAGAAGTTTGCTGAAAATAACCTAGAACTAGCCCTCGAGATAACAAAAATATAAAACAAATAGTCTTCTTTTCGTGGAAGTTGATAATTTCACTTATTTTCACCCTGTTTTTGATAAACTTCTTTAGTTTCCTGGGCCCGTATGCTAATGGGGGAAGTACGCGACAACTCCCGAAGTTTTGAGTGACATCGGATCTTGCCTCACTTTCGTATGTATGGGCCGGAAAAGGGGCTTACTTCGAAGCAAAGCGAGAAAGTAACTGAGGGTAGTTTGCGACTATTCCCAAAGTTTTGAGCGACATCGGAAATACATCCTCACTTTCGCATGCATGGGACGAAAAAAGAGCTTACTTTGGAAGCAAACTAGGAAGTAAGTGAGGGTAACTGTACTACAGCGAGACCCAGGAGTACAAACCTACTTCCAAAGTTTCTCAGTGCAAAAGGGCAGGGCTTTTCTTCGGTTTTTCATATCAAACCGAGCTAACGCAAATGAAAGTCCCAAACAGAGAAAATAGAAGGAAAAGTCGTATCTCGTGCGTGCATTTCGTGCAAATTTCCCTGAATACAAACCAGCCAGCTTTGACTTTTGTTCGTTCTGGGTCACTGGCCACCACTCTTTCATCCCCTCGTATACGAGGGGGTGTTTCTATGTAAATGGGCGTC
>NC_090255.1:38162586-38177586 GCF_037325665.1 Littorina saxatilis
ATGACATGTCACTGAACCTGATTTATAAGGGTTCGTCTCTTCTGTAACATGAAGAACACAAATCTGCTGAAGCTGTTCATCACATTATCCTCATTACTGCCACAGAAATACACAAGTTGTTGTTGCAGCGTCTCAGAGTTCGAGATTGTCAAATTCTTTGCTCGAAGGTCTTGATAAAAAGGACATAAAAATACAACATGGTGTTCATCTTCTTTATCAGCTGTACAGAGAGGACAGTTTCTTGTCGTTTGGTTTGGTGCGTACCGAAACTTGTGAGCGTTGATTTCGGATACTCCTGCGCGGAAACGAGTAAGAGCAACTCTGTACCTAATATCTTCGATAAGGGAGTCTGGACTTGACTGCGCCTGAACTGATGCGCATGCGTTGTTTCATCGAACACTGTATAGTGTCTATTGACAGTTAAAAAGAGAAGTACGCCTTCTTTTGGTTTAAATACATATTTATCCAACAGTCCGAACTACAATTAATAGAAAGGACAAGATGAAAAAACACAAAAGCACGAGGCTCAAATAAGTGCTAACAAAATTAAACGTCTCTGGCGAACGTTTTAAACAGTATAAGACAGTACAAGCATAATAGCATATATATACAGAATGCTATACAGTCACGCAGTCCTTCTGTTTTACTGTCCGTACTCAGATATCGGATGTTTTAGAGTCAAATGAGCTGAATCTTTGCGTATACCTTCAAAGATAGCTCCACACGATTGTAACTAAAACTTATAATTATTCGTAGTCCTACTATTATCCAGCCAGGCACTCCTTTCAATACTTTTCTTCATATACCACCAATAGTATTATGCTTTTAGATATCGTTGTTAAATGATGTATTTTGATGCTGTTACCGCTGTCTGTCTCTGTCTTTAGATCTCTCCCTCTCTCTCCCTCTCTTTCTCCTCCTGTCTGTCTGTATTTATCTGTTTCCGCGTCGGTCTCGCCGTCTGTCCCTATCTTTGTCTGTCTCTATTTGTCTGGTTTAATGCAAGCAATGATAAGTGTATAGCCTTAGCTATACATATATGATTAATATATATCATAGATTATATAATGGTATGATACATGAAGATTGTATAGGGACTTCTGCTACACTTATGGTGTAAAACACATGGGATGAATCATGCTGTGTTGCTTGAAAGTACAGACTCGAACATCAAAGCATTTGGTGTCACTCGGTTCAAAATATTAAAATGTATGGTTAGTGCACGTCCAATTTAATTGTGATTAGGCTACACAGCCATAGTATATAGGTTGTGTATATGTTACATGGTGTAATCGGCGTACCGTTTCCGCACAGTCTTCGACTCGACGACTCCATAACCACACATATACACGTGAACATCAATAGATCTCCCAAACTTCTTTGAATATTTTAATCAAAATGTTTGCAGTACATACTCAGAAGACGACCCTTCAACTCGGTTGAAACAATTCAGGGTGTTTCCGCTAAAAATGTGTCTGTAAATCAAGTTCTTAGTTGAAGTTAAACAAAATGATCCTTACATAGCCCGTAAAAGCAGACAAAAACAGTTGTGAGCGCAATCTATAATTGTAACCCGTTATGGCGTAGTTGGTATGTCGTTCGCCTGTGGTCTCCAAGGTTGCCGTGGGTTAAAATCTCATGTTATTTTTTGTGTGTGAAATGTGACGCAGGGATCCCTTTGAACCCATTCCTCTTTTAATCATCTCTTATAGTTCATGTTACAAACTTCTTTAATTTGGCAGGTGTTTTTATTTTTTAATTTTGTATTTATTTTTGGGGTCTTCTTTTACTTCATTGAAGGGGTGGGGTAATAAGCGGGCGGTTTAATGATCCTTATGGTCCCTTTGTTTATTTTCGGAGGAGTGGGGGTGGGGGGTGGGGGGTCGCTGCAGGTTATCTAACTCACAAGGCACGACTGTTTCACTAAATGGAGCAGCAGCGTCAGTGGGGAACAGGGCACGAGACTGTAGAGTTATGGACACTCGTGTACAATCAGTGAGAGCCATAGTGAAACACAATATTACACATTTATGAACAACACATATTAATTACTTCACGCCATTACTTCAGTTATTCCCATAGTAGCAGAACATTTTTTTTTAACATTGTCAAATATACGTCAGGGCTAATAGTCTCGGATGCTGTTTTACTTCAGTTATTTTTCATGGTTGTCAGTAATATCAGAATAAATATCACACACTTGAATGTTGTCCAAGAGCTTCAAGGCATAGTCACTGATGTCATTACTTCAGTTATTGTCAAGATTGTGGGTCATGATAACTTAATTATAATATTAATAATAATAATAAAATTAAACAGCAACAAAAAATATGAAAAAAGTTATAAGTGTATAGTACTTGTGTTAAATTATAATAGTCCTGATTTTGTGATCAATCCCCAATTTGCAAGCGCTCTACACAAGGCTAGATGTTATTAGAGGTCAAGGAGGTCAAATACCACGTAAAGGCGAAGCAACCAGAGCATCGGTAGCTGGCAGAGGAACCTCCAAGGATTTGTATGGCTGAACATTCCAGTCAAAATTCCTATTTTCATGTGTTTTAGTTGTTTTCCTCTAGAATCAACTGATTACATAAGTAACATGCAGGACGCACTATATATTATTGTGGTATTTAATGGTGGTGCTGTTATCAATGTTGAACATTACAAATTTGTGTTCATGAAAACTATTTTACTTGCAGCACTTCAAAGGCTACCACAATGGATGATCCATTAAAAACCTGTCCAATATGCAACGAACCATGTGACGTTGAGTTTAATACCCTGGGAAAGAAAGGATGTGCAAGTATGTTCTCTCTCTTGATTTGTTTAAATTCTTATGATAAATTTGAGTTTCTTAGTGTTCTGTATACTATAACGTTTGTTTGTTTGTTTGTTTGTTTTATGTCCTTTTTTATTTTGTTTGTTTTTGTTCTTTTGTTGTTTTTTCCCTTTGGTGTTCTTTTACATGTTGTGCTGTATTTGTAGTTTGTTGTATTACTGGGTGTCATCCAGTGAGACTTATCAAAGCAAGTGTGTGGGGTCATAGCCGGTTAACAAATTGCGTGCTTCTGTTGAAATGTCTATAAAAAAGAGTTTGTAGTGAGCAATGTTATTTGTTTGTTGATACAGGAATCAAGGATTCGAGCCAGAGAAGACAGAACAGAACCGTTCAGCCTACAGTTGGTCAAAGGGTGCATATCGAGTGTCGAAGGGATTACACCAACGACAATAATATCGAGAAAGACTTAAGACAGCAAAACAGAGATACCGATAAGACTGAGCTTGGAGAGCGAAGCACACGATCTAAGCAACACAGATTTGACTTTGCAAGTTGCTGCTTTTTCTGTGGGACTCGGGTAAATCTTTCCAAAACACGTGGACCTGATGAGGCATACAGAGTCAGAACATTATCTTTACAAACTGAAATTTTGAAAAAATGTGACGAAAGAAATGATGAGTGGGCAGATATCGTCAAGGGAAAGCTTGAATTTGCAAGAGACCTGCATGCAGCAGATGCTGTGTACCATATAACTTGTAACTGTAACTTCAGAGCGCTTGGTCTGTCAATTCCCAAACGTTATAATGACAAGCCAGGTGCATACGCACTGACAAACGCTCCAAGCCGAAGTGTGGGTAGACCACCGGACACTGAAAAACTTGAAGTTTTTGAGAAAACAGCAGAATATCTCATTAACCACGATGACGAACAGATCACCATCGGAGAGCTTGTGCAGAAAATGCAAGAGTTCAGTGGAGGGGTTGGTTACACCACCAAATGGATGAAGGAAAAGCTCTGGGAGAGATTTGATGAAAAAATCATCATAGCGAACATTCTGGGCAAGTCTAATGTTGTAACATTCCGCACAACAGCTAAATCCATTCTTCATGATTTTTACAATTCTCCGAAGACTAATGACGACGAAAGTGAAAAACTGAAGCTGGTGAAAGCTGCTGCAGCACTTCTTCTTCTTCTTCTGCGTTCGATGTTGGTGGCCGTGCTAGGTCCTCAGACCAGTGGCTGCCAGGAAGTCCGCAGTCTTGCGCAGTTCGTCGGCAGGACCCCAGAGTTTGGCTCCAACACTGGTCTCTTGCAGCACTGATAAAGAATGAAATAAAAGCTGCTTCTGCAACGACAAACAAGGAATATCCAACATCAGAGGATATTTCTTCAGGGGCGTACAACCTGGACTTTGTTCCCCAGTCCCTTCAGCTTTTCCTGCGTTTGATTTTCAGCGAAAAAGATGCTGACAATAAAATTGCATCTGTGGGACAAGCAATTGTCCAGGCAGCTCGACCTAGGGTTGTCATCGCCCCACTTCAAATTGGACTTGGAGTCCAAATGCACCACCATTTTGGCTCCCGATATCTGATCGATGTGTTGAATGCGATGGGCTTCTCGTCTTCCTACACAGAGGTGCAGAGATTTGAGGCAAATGCAGCTGTGTCCCAAAGTACAGATATTCCAGGATGTGCCAAGAATGTGATTCTACAATACGTGGCTGACAATGTGGATCACAATTCCTGTACCTTGGATGGATACAATTCGTTCCATGGTATGGGAATGATTGCTACCACAACTCCTGGAACACGACGAACAACGCCTATTCCTAGGTTGGATGTCACCTCCAAAGATTCAAAAGAAAAGGGAACAATTGACATCGTGTATTTCCAGTCAAAGGCAGTTCACTTTGGGAACACTACATACAGGGAACTAGAAAACCTGCGAGCTGTTGACCCATCTATACACCTTGATGTCTTGTGGAAGGTGGTGTGGCCGCTGAAGCCTGCAAGACCTTCATGGTCTGGAACGATGCAGGCTGTCCACAACGACCGTCGCCCTGGTAAGTCGAGCGTTTTCTTCTTGCCAATGATCGACATGAACCCTGGTGATCTGACTTGCATTCACTCTACACTGCTGTTCACGGCGAAGGAAGCAAAGAGACATGGCTCGACTCCAGTGCTCACTTTCGACCAGCCCCTATTTTGGAAAGCCCATGAGATCGTCGCCAACAAACCTGATGATGCTGACTTGGCCTCAATTGTTCTAAGGCTTGAAGATTTTCACATGGAAATGAGCTTTTTGGGCTGCATTGGACGTTTGATGGAGGGCAGCGGTCTGCAGGAGGTGCTAGAACTGACATATGCACCAACAGCTGTCAACTACATGCTTCAAGGCAAGGCAGTGTCCGAGCAGTTAGAGGCCACTTTCTGGTTGACTCGGCTCTGAACGCACTCCTGACCTCACAAACGTTCAAAATCTCTCTGCCACTCCCAGACCTGGATGTGACACTAAGTGACGTCTCCATTGAGGAAATGGATAGCACAGATGTACCAGAAGATGTGCAAATTGCTGGGACAGTGGATGATATCGCGCCATCAGCAAATGAAGATGCTCCTGTCTCATGTGAGGAGCCTGATGGGGACCTTGCCCGTGCAGCCAACATGTGGGACTTGTTGATGAGTGGAGCTATCCCGCTAGGAGAAGTTTGCGTTGATGAGACAATCGCATCGATTCAGCTAAAACTAGAACGCCAAAAGCAAACCCTCAAGTGCCACCCCACAGCTGCACTGTGGATTCAGTACATGGACGTGGACATGGTTGACATTCTGCGCAAGTTCCTCAAAGCTGAACGCACAGGAAACTGGGACCTGCATCTGTCCACTGTCCATGAAATGATGCCTTTCATGGCAGCAGCAGGGCACAACCTCTACACCAAATCCCTCCACCTGTATCTCCAGGACATGCTGCAGCTGAAAGAAACTCACAAGGATGTCTACCAGAGCTTCCAAGCCGGTCACCATGTACGCAGGACGGATCGATGTTGGGCAGGCCTTTCTACAGACAGATGATTAAGAGAACAACTAGCATTGCTCTTTGGAGAATGTACAAATATGTATTGGAGACTTTCTTTATTTCTATGACAGTGACCGGTGTGAGATGTTTTTCAAATGTACAAATGTGTATTGGAGCCTTTCTTTATTTCTATGACAGTGACTGATGTTGTGAGATGTTTTTCAAGGGACATAATTATTATCATTCCTGTTGTTTCCTGATTTTTTTCTGATTACGGAATGTGTTCACAGATATTTGTATTCAGTGAATGCATTCATTGAGTGTTTTATGACTGCTTTGATGCTCAATTCTGCAGTCTGCCGTCGACCAATGCATGACTAACGCTGTGAATACATTATTGGTCAATAATGTTTATGAATGTTGTGCAATGTTTGTGTAATGATGTTGGAGTTATGTGCTTTGAATTTAAAATGTTGTCGATTATTTGATTATGTGATGCTTTATCTAATCAATTGCCTTGTTTACGTTTGTTGTTTCATTGCTTGTGTTTGAATGGTTTGCTTTTGTATACCCTGCTCCCTTGTCACGCGGTAGACTATCCAGCGACTTCCTGACATCATTCATCTTGTTTTCTTAGTTTACACTGCAAACGTTGTGGCCTTTTTACATGTTGCTTGAGTGCGCTTACATTCTCCTGTACAGGAATACTTATGTTTTTGTAGAACAAAACCTTCACAAAGATGATGTTTGGTTTAAAATGAGTACAGTATTCTACTTTTAGTTGAAAACAATAAATATGACCTTGCCGTGTACCAATTACTTTGGAATTTCCCCTCTGTGTGTGTGTGTGTGTGTGTGTGTGTGTGTGTGTGTGTGTGTGTGTGTGTGTGTGTGTGTTTAGTGCGTGTATAAAAAAAATATTCGTTATGCTACTGAAAATGATTACACAGCCTTCACTTCACGCATAAACAACAAATTTGACCTTATGACCCAATGACCTTGACCTTTTGATTTTTAATATCTTAGACATTTTTTTATATTGTAATCATAAACTGTGACTTGCATGTTATATTTGATGTTCGTGGTGTCAAAACAGTTCAGACAATGTAAAAAACGTAGAATCGCTTTGTGACAAAATAGACACTGACAAACACATTTGATAACTTTTTTAAAAATAATTATATTTTTCTCGATTTTTGACCAGACATACTACAAACATAGCAGAACATGAATCTGAAAACAGAAATTCTTTAGCAATAAATCCTTGGTTATGGTGCCATTTTCCGTAGACTGACTAGGCAATAAGTCAGATGCTGACCACCGTTCCTTTTCCTGTTGGTATCAAGTTACCGTGCCCTGGCCAAGAAAGCTAGCATTGAAGAAGGGAGAGAAAAGTTCTACCTCCCCATCTTCGGTTTATTATTATGTAAACGACTAGGGCTCCTTGCATTAGGAAGTATTCGGATTCTAAATGTTTATTATTATTATCACTAGCAATACTCGTGCTCCTCACGGGATGTAACAAATGTTTTATGACTTTTATTAATCACTGATGGTGTGGATATTAAAGTGTCTATGCGAATCCATACCATGATCAATTGCTATTAGTGTTGCAATGGTCGACTTATCTTGTCTGAATCATGACTGATTTATTATTGTATTCATAGCTTCAAAGCGATGGTGATTGGAGTAGATTAGCTCCCCGGATCAGCGAAGCCTTATACATGTAACTATCAGTCATATGATAACCACAAATATGATGGTTAAAACCCTTATAACTTTGGAACCAGCCAACCATTTTGTTTATGAAATTAAACATGAAGACGCAGCACATTAGTCCCTTCAACTTAAGGGGGAAAAAAGAAGAACAAATTCAACTCGATTTTCGGAGAAAAACATTTCGCTGTGATTTTGTAATTTTTAACTGCTATTTTGTAGACCCTTCCTCAGAGTATGTAATAAAAAAAGGTTTCATTGAAATATTCCCAGAACTTTGGGAGATATGGATGTTTATGTATTGGAGAATCAAAAACTAAAACCCTTATAACTTTGGAACCAACCAACCATGTTTTATGAAATTGAACATGAAGACGCAGCACATTAGTCCCTTCAACTTAAAAAAAACCTAAAAAACTTAAACTCGAATTTGTGAAAAAATTTCTCGCTGTGACTTGGTATTTTTACTGCTATTTTGTAGACCCTTCCTCAGAGTATGTAATGAAACACGTTTCATTGAACTATTCCCAGAACTTTGGGAGATATGGCTGATTATGTATTTTGACCATTGGGCCCCGTAATGACCTTGACCTTTGACCTATCCAATATAAATGTTGCACACAATAGGCTATCGTGTGTCTACATCTACCTACAACGTTTGGTTGAAAAATACTTAGCGGTTCAGGATTTATCGCAGTTCCTATATTGTGACATACATACATACATACATACATACTTACGGAATGGAACAATCGCAAACGTCCCCGCTGGATGACGAATTAAATTATAAAAAACGTATCAGTAAAATAAAATAACAATGAACAGCACACATTCCCTGAAAAGTAATGTAGCGTAGGGGAAAGGGATAAAAAAAAAAGTGACACCGCGTGGATTCGAACGTACGTGATTAGAACGTGATGAAGCAAGAGTGTCCTAACCAACTGGCCTACTAATAATTTGCAAAAGTTTCAGGGAAAAATACAGCTATGACATTACAAAAACCATAGGCAATTGATGTTCCGTTTCCCATTCAAATAAGTAACAACGATAATAACTTGATAGGTAAGAGAGTGAACTTGATTTGACATGATACTACTTTGTCTAAAGTGTTTATTGGATGCTCGGGCGTTTTTACCCCGGACGGCTGCATGTCGAGTTTCAGGGGTGCCTAAGGGCAACCGGCGGTAGGTAAAATATTTAATGTTCAAATAAACCCACTTAATTAAAAAAAAATAAACACATTAGACCCAGCCAGTCCTGATCGAGGTGGCCTCCACTATGCCCATGCAAAAGGAATAACGTGAAAGTTGCCCAGTACCACAGAAATTAGCAATTTCGTGTGACTGAGGCTACCAGTACCTGTATTAATATATGAATTATTATTGGCAACGGTAAGCGATTTCACACAGATTAACGCGGGACAAATATTGAAAGAATGTTTCCTTATCATAACTGCAATGTTCTTCTCCCCAAAAAAAAAACAACAACAACGCAACACCCCCCCTCCCCCTCCCCAACCCCTAAAAAGAACAGGTCCGACAAACCCCTGCGTCACCCAGTAAGCTTTTTTTTTTTAAATTAACGACGCCAATGGGATTCGATCTCCTGCCTCGGACACTTTCGTTTTGTCACGTTAGGAGAGCAATTTACCAACTTATCTATTTTGCGTCTTGACAGTTCGCGTGAGTGATATTTTAGTGACTTTTGTGACATTATATAGACTGACCGGAACAAACGCAAACGTCCACCCTCTGGGTGACGAACAACAACACATTTGCATTCAAACGAAGTAGTTTGTTGATCATAGTGCAATTATCCCGTTTGACTTGTGTCTGTTCTCAATATGACTAACATTATATGTACTCATTTCTCCCAAATGGGTAAAGCTATTGAAACTCACTTTGGCTATGAGCTCGAGGTCCATGGGAATAAACGCTCATAATTATGCCCTGCGGATTGATGACCCTGGTGTCACTCAAAATTATCCCGTCAGGAAATGCTATTTCGTATACATGTACTCAAATGTCTCCAGTAAGGACACAGTTATTTTCTCCGAAATTAAGGCCCCAGTTTGTGGTGATTGATATTGATTTGCTCTGTAGTTTGATGATCCTAGTGCCAACATTATCCCGTCAGGCATGAAGATGTATGTCAAAAAGTGGGTTATAAACCATCCAGATAGGTTTGAATACAATGCATTATGCACAGCACTTAAATCCAGACGTACAGACACATTACCATATCAATATTTTACATTGCAGGATTTCATTGTTAATGGTGTTAATATAACAGCAAAGTTTATTAGAAAATGTTTAGTTGATCTTGATGTCCAGATTCCGAGTGCCTGTGATTTTTGGAAACGAAAACATAATGTAGATTTGGATAAGAGAAACTGGTTACTGGCTGTTAACAGCACAAAAGAAGAAAGATTACGTCTGCTGCACTGGAAATTATTACATAGAATATATCCAACCAATATTTTATTAAACAAAATGGGATTACGAACATCGAATAAGTGTGAAGTTTGTAATGAATTAGACACCCTTGAACATTTCTTTTTTAGTTGCCAAGAGGTGATGAAGGGTTGAAAAATATGTAAAGATTTTGTTTATAAGAAAATACATGTTGCCATCATTTTGAATGAAGAAAATGTATTTTTGGGTTAATTTAGGGAAAGTTTGAAAAATGATTATATTTATTTTGTGAATTATTGTATTTTAATTACCAAAATGACCATTGGAAAATTTAAATATGGGAAAAAGTTAGATGTGGGTGTATTATTGGAAACTGAGCTGAACATTAGGAATAAATTTATGTTATGATTATTTTTATTTATTTATTTATTTGATTTAAAAATGTACACATTTGACTGAGAAAAGAAAAGACCTATGAAGAAGGTTTGCTCCAAGCCACACACACAAACAAAAATAATAATAACAACAATAATAATAAGGCAACAAATAATTGTAGTAGCAAACCTGCATGCAGCAGGTTAAAAAAAAAATCCCGTCAGGATTTTGTTTTCGTTTGCACCCACTTTTCTCCAAAACTGATAAAACTGTTGACACCACTATTAGGAAGCATGCTCATCGGAGTCGATGCCGAGAAGCTCTAAACTTTGGTGACCCTAGGTACCATATTATCCGGCCAGGAAGGGTTTTAATATATGCTCACTATGCGAGGGAACTTTACACCCGTTAGGGTCCATATGTTCTATCAGCCCCAGATACTTTACTTGATTTTTGCTTTCGGTCCAGCCGACTCTTTTGAGCCATATCAGGACCAATCAGCCCGAGATGTCTTATCATTTCGATGAAGAAGACTTTAAATAATAAAACAACAACCACAGCACGAGATGACAAACGGAAAGTATTAGGATCCTTATGGTCACTTGTTAATTATTATCACCCCCCGCGGGTTAGGGGGAAGAATTTACCCGATGCTCCCCAGCATGTCGTAAGAGGCGACTAACGGATTCTGTTTCTCCGTTTACCCTTGTTAAGCGTCCAGTTGTCTCTCTTGCTCTCCAGTAGGTTTCTCAGCGGGCTACCTGCTTGACGACGTTTTAATTGATGGCAGGCGAACCGTGTAATGTATAGCCACTGCGCGAGTCGAACCGCTCTAAGAGTAGCTGCTCCTCTTCACGGCCCCCCACCCCCATCGCTAGCCCCACGCATCCCTCTCTCTCTCCCTTCCTCTCTCCCCCCGTTCCTCTCTCCCCCCTCCCTCTCTCTCCCCCTCCTTCTTTCTCTCCCTCCCTCTCTCTTTACCCTTAATTGTCAATCCGTTTTTCATTTCTAAATTCATACGGATAACTAAAAGCTTGATGTTTAGCAAGAATCACCTCTGATTTGTTATTTGCACTGTCACTGAAGACTAGACCGTCAGTGAAACTTAATACAGTTCGCCACCTGTTTACCTCTTTTTATATTTTAATCCAGACAGCATTATCCACCACTACCCATTATAAAAACATTCTATTTTGTGTAGTCATGATATCAATGTTGCAAACCTTTTGATGCAGCTTTTAATAATATAAGAGATTTGATATAATATATGAAAAACAATATTATTCATTGCTTGATTGTACATGGAAGAAACATTAGGCCTAAGTTTTCTTAGATACAATGTCATAGTGGCTTATTTGACGACTGGGTTGATAAGGTAGCAAAACAAGACGCGAAAAAAGAATTAAACACTATCAACCTGGAAATCCCGTTATCGTAACAATAAATGGAGAGTATCATAGAGGAACAATTCTGATGGACACGTGGGGGAATTTTGGGGCTGTGATTGGATGGTCTTAACATCATCATCAAAGCATAATGCTACGGAAGTCGGCCATCTCAATGAAGTGAGAAAAAATGACTTTTGTATTGGCAAAATCAACAAGCCGTAATAACTCTAGTTGGCGGGATATATTTTGTTTGTTTGCTTATTTGCTTAACGCTCAGCCGACCACGAGGGCGGTGCTGCTTTGACATTTAACGTGCGCCACACACAAGACAGAAGTCGCAGCACAGGCTTCATTCAGTCTCACCCAGTCACATTATTCTGACACCGGAGTCCTAGCATTAACCCCATAATGCCAGACGCCAGGCGGAGCAGCCACTAGATTGCCAATTTTAAAGTCTTAGGTATGACCCGGCCGGGGTTCGAACCCACGACCTCCCGCTGACTGGGCGGACGCCTTACCACTAGGCCACCGTGTTACGGTTTGGCGGGATATAGTGATCCTTACATCGTTAAAAAAAAGACCAATAAAGCTACCCTTTCAAACCATGTTCTGAGTTTGTTTGCTTATTTGCTATTGTGTTTGGTTGTAATATGTTATATAGAATTGTGCATGTGAAGTGATATTATATTTTTTAAATATGGAAACAGTGAAAGCTAATTTAAAATTTATGGACAGATTAAGTCATGAAAATGGCTCTCAGATAACGACGCAAAAAGGAATGTCACAGGAGCAAGTGAAATTTTACAATAACGTGTTTGATAAAAATGGGAACTTTGTTGAGGAGGATGCTGAAAGTAAAGTTCTTAATTTAAATATTCCTCAGTTAAATGACGATCAAAAATATGGTTTGGAAACTGATTTTACCGTGTTAGAAATCGGCAGGGCGCTGTCTTTATTAAAAAAATGGTTCGTCACCAGGTTTAGACGGATTGACTACAAGTTTCATGACATTTTTTTGGCCTAAAGTAAAAATGATGGTGGTTAATTCCCTTCAAAGTGCATTTAGAGTCGGTGAATTGTCAGATACTCAGAAAAGAGCAGTTATCACGTTGATCCATAAGGGTAAAGATTTGCCGAGAGATAGCCTTAAGAATTGGAGACCCTATAATCTGTAACAAATACAGATTATAAAATGCTGGCAAAATGTTTATCGCAGCGCTTATCTGGTGTTATTTCTGACCTCGTGTCAGAAGATCAGACAGGATTTATTAAGGGAAGAAAGGCAAGTAACTTGATTAGATTAATTGATGATGTCATTAATTACGCTAATGAAATAAATCAACTAGGTATATTACTTGCCCTTGACTGCGCCCGAGCCTACGATTCCGTCTCAAAAGACTATGTGGTCTGGTCCTTTAAAAAAATTGGTTTTGGCGACATTTGTTAAATGGATTAAAGTTTTAATGACAAACACCACGAGCTGCATAAATTATATGGGTTGGATTTCGGAAGAAATAAGTGTGAATTCCGGAATCCGTCAGGGATGTCCCCTCTCACCTTGGGCCTTCGTGCTTGCTGTAGAATTATTAGCAATCAAAATCCGAAGTCACCCCAATATTAAAGGATTTGCCTTACCAGATGTAGGTTTTGCAGAACAAACATCGCGTATCTTGAAACTGGCTATGTGCGCCGATAACATAACTGTTTTACTTCAAGATAAAAACGCCATGGAAACGGTTTTAAAAATCATTGATGATTTCTCCAATATATCTCGCTTAAAATTAAATAAAAGTAAAACGGAAGCAATGTGGTTGGGATCGCGTAAAAACTGTCAAGAGAAATATTGCGATATTAAATGAAATACCCAGGTTAAAATCATGGGAATTATTTTTAAAAATGACATCCCGGCCTCTGAAATTATGGAAAATTGGTCCAAAAGACTTGAAAAAGTTGAACAAATCATTTGCAGATGGTCAAGAAGAAATTTAAGTGTATGCGGCAAAGCATGTATTATTAAGTCCTTCTTAGTTTCACAATTTGTTTACGTTATGCAGGCGCTTCTTGCCCCTGTTAAAGTTCTCGATAAGTTGAATACTATTTTGTTCAGGTTTCTCTGGAAAAGGAAGTATTCAAATGCAAAAGCCTTTGAAAAAGTTAAACGAAATTTATGTATTGTGTAATGTGGTGGAAGAAGGTGGTATTAACATGATAAACGTCCACGATATGCAGACTTTTTTTTACTCACATGGGCAGCAAAACTTTAACAACAAAAACATGAACCGTGGACAACGATTCCATTAAGTCTTTATCAGGTATTGGGAAGAAATTTACTTTGTTTTAAAGCCACAACACCACTAAAACTGTTCCAAGGTATTGAATGCATTCGATCAAACTTTTGGAAAGAACTTTTTCTTAAAATGGATCCATAATAAAGCATTGATTTATGAGAGAGAAGATCGCTTTGGCGATCAATGTTTGTGGAACAATATAAAAGTGGTTTATAAAAATAAAAGCTTATATTTTAAAAAAAATGGATAGAAGCGCACTTAGATACGGTGAAAGATATTTGGGTTAACGGAGATATGATTCCACAAAGATAGGATACAGTCCCTCTAAAAATTTTTAGTACGGCGCAGTGAAGACTGCTGTGCGAGCGCTTGCACTTCGCAAAAACACAGCCAGCCCGCGAGCAGGCGAACACAATAATGACCTTGACACACGGAACCCTGTGATCATTACCTCCGCGAGAAAGTTTCGCATGCTGATGGATAGTCCAGTCTAAAGCGAGCGAGCCTTGCGCTGCTACATTTTGGTTACATAAATATCAGGTTAAACTAGATCACAGTTATTGGCTGTTAGCAAGCAAATGTACAAAAGAAGAAAGATTGAGATTGTTACAATGGAAAATATTACATAATATTTATCCCACAAAAAAATAATTAAATAAAATGAAAATTAGAGAAACAAAATTATGTACATTTTGTAAACACATTGATTATGTTGAACACTTTTTTTGGCATGTGAGAAGTTGACGAGCTTTTGTGAAAATGTTTCCATTATATTTTTAGAAATACAGGATCCAATGTGCACCTCTTAGAACACGATGTCTTGTTTGGTTATCAACCTAGTAATATATGCCAAAATAATAAGGTACTTAATCACATTATTTTGATTGCAAAAATGTGTATTAGTAAATATAAGTATGGTGATAGATACGATTTGAATAGTATATTGGAAAATGAAATGTACATTAGAAGATTGTGAGTAATGTATAAGTCGAGATGAGGTGAAGTGATATGTGACGTTTGTGAAT
>NC_090255.1:38180086-38235086 GCF_037325665.1 Littorina saxatilis
TAACACACATGCACACACGCGCGTAGGCTAAACAAATCCAATCTTGACTTTCAACTTTATATAAACATACATCCTGTTCACAATTAACGAGGACAAACAAACATTTACAAATACCAAAGTACAACAATTTATCTTTTGTAAAATTCGGAAACACATTTTCCCAATTAATATGAAAGTCACTGAACTTATCTTCTTTTCACTACACCTTATATCTTGATTCCCAAAAATGATTGATTTCTGCCTTTTCAAATTTACCAGTAACCCAAACGTTCGCTCTAACCAACCTATTTTGTCCAAAACAGTTTTACCGATACACAATCATTAAAAAAAGAAGAGGTTTAACATAACCGACTTCGCTACCACATAAACAAAAAATGTTTTATTCTCCCCAACATTCTGGTCAACAAAATCATTATTATAGACAGTCATTCAATTTCAAGACAATCATCACAGCTTTGAACCGACCCTTTCGTTCAACCAGGCAGAAGCAACAACTTTTGTAAAAGCTACAGCGCGATCAACGTTAGCCCATTTACGAACTCGCGATGAGATTTGTTTCCTCTGGTCACCAAGCCTACCGTTTACAAACGCATGCGCACTAATTGGGATTCCCCCAATTTCCTCGACCTTGACCTCAGAACTCTCGGCTTTCAATTTAGCTCTTGCATACCGAGTAGCTGGCAACTTTGCTTCCGAAGTTCCCACTTTCAATGTTAATTTGCAGGGTCTCTCACTTGACATCATTATACGACGATATCGCTTCTTAAGGGTCCTTACCCATCCAAAAGAAACCTCCAACGCATACTACAATTGCAGGACATTCCTGTTTTTAAGGCAGCTCATTTGGAAATGAGCTCAGACAGAATATCGAAGACGTGAAATGCGTCAATCGAGCAACTGTCGTAACTTGGCTACAATGAGACGGTCGGCTACCTTGCACCATAGACACGAACTGTGACATTCTTGTTTAATTTAGGTGAAATGCTTGAAACAGAGTGGCTCAAAACCGACAGTTCGATCAGTTACTGACCGAAACAAACGTGCTCGAGTCATTCGGCGAAGGTGGCGAGCTTTCAAACCATCACGACTGAATAACTCATATTACATCTTTTCATTACGCATTTTTCACACGAGCAGCATAGTGCAGTGGTTACGGATTCGGAATGTCGATCCGTCGCTCTGGGTTCAAGTGCCGCTGGGAGCTAGATATTTATTTTTTATTTTTTTGATTAATCTATTTCTGTATTGGCCTCAATTGCATTCAGGCTGCAACAACCGGTTTTTGCCTCTGTGTTCATTTTTACATTTAGTCAAGTTTTGACTAAATGTTTTAACGTAGAGGGGGGAATCGAGACGAGGGTCGTGGTGTATGTGTGTGTGTGTCTCTGTGTGTGTGTAGAGCGATTCAGACTAAACTACTGGACCGATCTTTATGAAATTTGACATGAGAGTTCCTGGGAATGATATCCCTAGACGTTGTTTTCATTTTTTTTATAAATCAATATGAGGCTTATATCGCGCGTATTCCGTGGGTACAGTTCTAAGCGCAGGGATTTTATGACGTCATATCCGGCTTTTCGTGAAAGTTGAGGCGGCACTGTATGGTTGAATTGGTTGAAATTTTGGTCAAGTAATCTTCGACGAAGCCCGGACTTTGGTATTGCATTTCAGCTTGGAGGCTTAAAATTTAATTAATGAGTTTGCTCATTAAAGTTGTCATTAAAATCGATTTTTCGCAAACAGATTTAAAATTGATTGCATTGTATTCTTCATCACATTCTGAATCTAAAAATATATACATATGTCATGTTTACTCTTAAAATGTGATCACAATTAACGAAAATAGAATAATTAGTCTTACGATTAAAATGTAAGAAATCGATCCAAAAATGATGTCATCTTATTCGTGATCATTTCCTGATTCCAAAAACATATAGATATGATAGGTTGTATTCAAAACAAGCTCAGAAAGTTAACAAGAATACAGAAAAGCGCGCTTTCCTGCTTAGCACAATACGCTACCGCGCTAATCTGGCGTGTCAATATCACTACGTTTTGCACGTGGAAGGTGAGCGATTTCCTTCACGCGGGGATTGACGAAGCTGTACTGTCTTAGTGAATAAATACAGTGCGTTCAGTTTCATCCCGTGAGTTCGACAGCTTGACTAAATGTAGTAATTTCGCCTTACGCGACTTGTTTATATTAATTTAGTCAAGTTTTGACTAAATGTTTTAACATAGAGGGGGAATCGAGACGAGGGTCGTGGTGGACTGGGTGGCCGAGTGGTAACGCACTTGCGCTCGGAAGCGAGAGGTTGCGAGTTCGACCCTGGGTCAGGGCGTTAGCAATTTTCTCCCCCCTTTCCTAACATAGGTGGTGGGTTCAAGTGCTAGTCTTTCGGATGAGACGAAAAACCGAGGTCCCTTCGTGTGCACTACATTGGCGTGTGCACGTTAAAGATCCCACGATTAACAAAAGGGTCTTTTCTGGCAAAATTGTATAGGCATAGATAAAAATGTCCACCAAAATACCCGTGTGACTTGGAATAATAGGCCGTGAAAAGTAGGATATGCGCCGAAATGGCTGCGATCTGCTGGCCGATGTGAATGCGTGATGTATTGTGTAAAAAAAATTCCATCTCACACGGCATAAATAAATCCCTGCGCCTTGAATATGTGCGCGATATAAATTGCATAAAATAAAAAAATAAAAATAAAAAAAATACCTGCGCTTAGAACTGTATCCACGGAATACGCGCGATATAAGCCTCATATTGATTGATTGATTGATGTGTGGTGTGGTGTGGTGTGGTGAGGTGAGGTGAGGTGAGGTGAGGTGAGGTGAGGTGAGGTGAGGTGAGGTGAGGTGTGGTGTGGTGTGGTGTGGTGTGGTGTGTGTGTGTGTGTGTGTGTAGTCTGTCTGTCTGTGTGTCTGGACCGATCTTTATGAAATTTGACATGAGAGTATCTGGGAATGATATCCCCGGACATTTTTTCTTAATTTCGATAAATACTTTTGATGACGTCATATTCGGCTTTTTGTAAAAGTTGAGGCGGCACTGTCACACCCCCGTCGCGATATAACCTTGAACGGTTGAAAACGACGTTAAACACCAAATAAAGAAAGAAAGAAAGAAAGAAACTGTCACACCCTCATTTTTCAATCAAATTGATATGGTTGGATTAAAAACACGCTCAGAAAGTTAAAACGAAGAGAGGTACAGAAAAGCGTGCTATGCAGCACAGCGAAACCACTACTGCGTTGAACAGGCTCGTCAGTTTCACTCCGTTATGCACAAGCGGCGGACTACGGTCATTGTGTAAAAATGCAAATCGTTCAGTTTCATTCTGTGAGTTCCACAGCTTGACTAAATGTAGTAATTTCGCCTTACGCGACTTGTTTTTAATTGCGTAAAGAAACTGTCCTATGCTTTCACAAAAAATCCAATCTTGACTTTCAACTGTACATTAATACAAGTCGCGTAGTGAAACGGAGTGAAACTGACGAGCCTGAGCGTGTTTTTAATCCAAACATGTCATATCTATATGTTTTTGGAATCAGGAACCAACAAGGAATAAGATGAAGTTGTTTTTAAATCGATTTCGGAAATTTAATTGTGATCATAATTTTTATATTTTTAATTTTCAGAGCTTGTTTTTAATCCAAATATAACATATTTATATGTTTTGGGAATCGGGAAATGATGTAGAATCAGATGAACGTAAATTTGGATCGTTTTATATAAAAGAAAAATGTTACAATACAAAAATAATTTTAATTACAATTTTCAGATTTTTAATGACCAAAGTCATTAATTAATTTTTAAGCCACCAAGCTGAAATACAATACCGAAGTCCGGCCTTCGTCGAAGACTGCTTTATAAAAATTTCAATCAATTTGATTGAAAAATGAGGGTGTGACAGTGCCGCCTCAACTTTTACAAAAAAGCCGGATATGACGTCATCAAAAGTATTTATCGAAAAAAAGGAAAAAAATGTCCCGGGACATAATTCCCAGGAACTCTCATGTCAAATTTCATAAAGATCGGTTTAGTAGTTTGGTCTGAATCGCTCTACACACAAACACACACACGCACAGACACACACACACACATACACCGCGACCCTCGTCTCGATTCCCCCTCTATGTTAAAACATTAATTAGTCACGCATGCATAATGTTTGTTGGGTAAGTACTAACCTTGAATGAAAGACTGCCTCATCAAGGATGACACACAGCTTGCCATCTCTACCTGCTGCCTCACTCAACTCCTTGACTGCCCTGGTTACGTCTTCTGGATTGTTTATGTCATACTCGTGCAAAATCGCCTTGCCGGATTTCTGCTGTTGTCGTGTGGCTGCTTTCGTTGCCGTACTCGTTATTTGACGCTGGATCAAGATGGACACTGCCCAACTTGCACAACGTGTGCTGACAACGTGTACGTCTCGTCCCTGTAGTATCCACCGTACCGCCTGCAGTACCAGCACCACCGTCTTGCCTTTTGAAAGACACAAGGCTACTGTTAACAACGCAGAGTGACGTGGTACATTGCACTGTCCCTGAATTTCACAGGTTGCTTGTTAGTTGAATTGCACTACTTAGCTGTTAACAAATATAATTATTGCACGCACCAATACAGTTTTATTTGACTAAGACCATTGTACAGGGCTGAGGTGCACGAACCGAAAGTGGGTGCCACCCAAACAGGAGAGAGCAAACCGCGGGTTCTGATTCGTGGAAATCGCAACACATCTCAGTTTTCAACCAATCCAACACTGCGGGTAGCTCCCGTTTGGGTGGTAACTTTCTCGTGCACCTCAGCCCAGTTGTCTTCTTTTTGACAAAACTAGGCACCAGACAAAGTCGGATTTGGTGCTCCTCTGATATTAAGAGAGGATTATACTCATGTTTTTACATTTAGTCAAGTTTTGACTAAATGTTTAAACATAGAGGGGGAATCGAGACGAGGGTCGTGGTGTATGTGTGTGTGTGTCTGTGCGTGTATGTGTGTGTGTGTGTAGAGCGATTCAGACCAAACTACTGGACCGATCTTTATGAAATTTTACATGAGAGTTCCTGGGTATGATATCCCCAGACGTGTTTTTTCGTTTTTGAATAAATGTCTTTGATGACGTCATATCCGGCTTTTTGTAAAAGTTGAGGCGGCACTGTCACACCCTCATTTTTCAATAAAATTAATTGAAATTTTGGCCAAGCAATCTTCGACGAAGGCCGGACTTTGGCATTGCATTTCAGCTTGAAGGCTTAAAAATTAATTAATGACTTTGGTCATTAAAAATCTATAAGTTGTAATTAAAATTATGTTTTTATAAAACGATCCAAAATTACGTTTATCTTATTTTTCATCTTATTCCTTGTCCAAAAACATATAAATATGTTATATTCGGATTAAAAACAAGCTCTGAAAATTAAAAATATAAAAATTATTATTAAAATAAAATTTCCGAAATCGATTTAAAAACAATTTCATCTTATTCCTTCTGGGTTCCTGATTCCAAAAACATATAGATGTGATATGTTTGGATTAAAAACACGCTCAGAAAGTTAAAAAGAATAGAGATAAAGAAAAGCGTGCTATCCTTCTCAGCGCAACTACTACCCCGCTCTTCTTGTCAATTTCACTGCCATTGCATCGAGCGGTGGACTGACGATGCTACGAATATACGCTCTTGCTGTAAAAATGCAGTGAGTTCAGTTTCATTCTGTTAGTTCGACAGCTTAACTAAATGTTGTAATTTCGCCTTACGCGACTTGTTGAATCTTAACCAAGCCTATATTGTTTTTTCTGAACTGGAAAGCCGTAGGTTGTTAGTAAGTGTCGAAAAAGGATGCTATCATCCCATGTACAAATCTGGACGGAGTTGTGGTGGTATACATAATCATTATAGAGGGAGCTAGGTATCATTATTCTCGATTTGACACCTTTTTGAGATAATTTATTACCGGTTCCTTGAGTGAATGATTTAACAAGGGCTAAGGGGACCTTTCTCTCCCTACCTAGGTCTGTGTGTGTGTGTGTGTGTGTGTGTGTGTGTGTGTTTGTGTGTGTGTGTGTGTGTGTGTGTGTGTGTGTGTGTGTGTGTGATAGGTTTACTGAATGTTTTCATTACACTTTACGCGAATTGCTTTTAAATCACCTGTTCCTGGAGGCCCGGTAATGCAAACAAGCTTTGGATCTCTGTTCATCAGGTCAAGTTGTTCTAGCGTCAGGATCAGCTGAGCCAGTCTCCATCCCAGTTCCGCCACAAGCTGTCCCTTCGTCCTCACCTCCACACGGGGGGAAACATTGCACTGAACATCCACTGTGCTGGCTGGACCAACAAACCTGTCACAAGAAAGACTGTTCAAAGGGGCACACGACAGTACAGTGCAAACTGATATTTCTTGTTCTCTTTCTCTTGTTCATAATTGTTATCAATCCTTTAACTGCTTCGACTGCGTATAATTACATGAGCTTCGGGACATGGTTTAATGTAACCGTCGCCATTTAAAATATTCTAAAAGTCCGCTTAACTGATTTTTAAAACCAGAATAAAAAAACAAGAAAGGTAGGTTGTTGGAACGTTTGTTATTGACAAAACAATACATTCACAAATATATCGACCCAACGGTCTTTAACGTGCACAGACACACAATTAATAACGAAAACTTATCTGGCTGATTTTTTCTTCCGCCTGCCACGAAGCCGCAAGCGAATGAATTTCATTCTTTAATAATGCACATTTAATAAAAAAATAATGAATTCATTCGCTTGCAACTCATGCCATCCGATTAGTGATAAACACCGTAACATTCCTTCAAAAATTCCGGATGTGCCGTGCACGACATGACCCAGGAAGGCACGGATTTGTTTTACACATATCAAACAAGCATCTCCGTCATTGTTAAAATCCACTACAATTGTCCTTAGCATATTCTTGATAATGAACATTAACATTGAATTATAAACTGAGCAAGACAATTATTGCACCTATATTCGTACCCCAACAAAAACGTTCATTCCCGTGTCATTTTATGCAAACTGTGTATGCCATTAAAGGCCCTTCACTTGGCTACCTGGCACACTTTTCGGATCAAAGATTTCTGTTATAGGTATCACTTGACCGCCGCCGAAGTAAGGGTACCCCCAAAATCGACCTGACAAAAACGTAAGGTACTATTTACAAAATCCACACAAATTCAGAATAGGCTTAACTTGGCAACATTTAAAAACGAGGAGAAAGCCAAATCAATTTTCTATTCAGCACAAGTTGTTTTCTTTTGCCATCTTGCGTAATTCTTGTGTTATGTCATTTCTACTGATGCAGGTGTGGAGCGCATGAGCGGTAGAAAACGAGGTTTTTGCGTCCATTTTGAGGTGTACCATGAGAAAAAGCTCTATAGTTCAGAAACGACTGAATGGATTGATTCGAAACTTTCAAGATCTCAAGTCTATATACGAGACGTATGTCCGCATCGTTACATGTATTTGTTGAGATGATAAGCAATCTTCCGAAAAATGTTTTAAAACATGTCATAGGTTAAAAGGTTTACATACAAAAAAATCATGACTTTGCATGCATGCAGACAAGTAAATGTTAAAAATACTGCCAAAGTGTCATTTAAATACGATTACTAGTTTACGTTTCCTAGTCCTGTAAACACGATCAATTTTGGGAGAGAATTGCAGTGCGACAGCCATGTTCAGTCATTCGTGACCGCAGCATGTTTTGAGAGGCATTCCGCGATAACCGCTGTCACTATAGACGTTGCGGGGAAGACAGGACCGACAACGACGACTGAACCGAGACAGGTGTGTTGTCGTTCGGCGTCATCGCTCGTACTGACACAAGTAGCGTTTGCGGGGAGAACGAGCGCCAGTGGCCTGAAGAAGAAAACTCCTGGACACCAGAACGAATGGTTTTGACAGACGCACGGACACACATGCACACGCCGGCCCGCCCGCCTGAAGACACAATCACAACTCACACACACGTAGGCACACACACATGTAGGCACACACACACACACACACACACACACACACACACACACACACACACACACACACACACACACACACACACATACAAACACACACGCACGCGCGCGCCACAAACACACGTTTGTACAGGTATTTCTGTGTGAATCAGTATGTTTGTGTTTACGTTTAAAAAAAAAGTCATCTGCGTGTGCGTTCGCGTTTGTGTACGAGCGCGTGCGCGCACGCGTATGTGAGTGTGGGTGGGTGTGTGTGTGTGTGCCTACGTGTGTGTGCCTACGTGTGTGTGAGTTGTGGTTGTGCCTTCAGGCGGGCGGGCCGGCGTGTTCATGTGTGTCCGTGCGTCTGTCCGTGTATGTTTGAGCGTGCGTGCATGAGTGTTTGTGTGTGCGTGTGTCTTTGTGTCTGTGTCCGTTGTTTTAAATGTGAGAAATATAACTTTGGAGAATTAGTCATCAAAGTGACAGTTGGCGTCCATTTTAGCACTGCGTAGTGCTCCTGCACATCGCGACTTTGTTCGTGTATCTGTCTGTTCCTTTATCTGTATGTATGGATGTGCGTGTCTGTGTGTGTGTAGCCTATGCATATGCGTGTGTGTATTTGTGTGCATGTGTGTGTAAATATGTGTTGAGGGAGGGGGGACGTATGCGTTTGGCTTCAGAAATGAATTTCCTCCAAAAAATTTTTTTTTTTTTGCAATCGTTTTTGCATTTTTACGATTTTCTCAGCATGTTGAAGAGACACGTTTGCCTGCAATCACGATTCGCTTGACCCCTACCCTGTTTAACACAATTTATGAACAAGTAAACGATAAAAACAATTAAATACTATGCACTTGTCGTACAGCCAGTAAATTATCCTCTACGAATCTGTTTTTCTTTTTGATTTATCTTATCTGGTTCATATTTTACGACAATTTGAAAATGACGAAAAATCACTCGCAACAGCGGGCGCGAATGAGTTGCGTTTCTTTCGCCGGGGACTGTACATCAACCAGAAGAAAAAAAAAGATTCCCCATGTGTTGTAGTTCACGTGAACACATTCTGCGAAGTATTGGAGCATCTCAGCAAATGAAGAGAGAAACAAAAGCCAGTCACTGTCTCGAAGTAATCGTGTGAAACGCAGAATAACAAACACCAGTTGCATGTAGGTTCTCCAGAACTGACATTTTATGCGGAAAACTGGCAAAGAAGAGCCCATAGAGCTTTCAAAGTGAGTTTGTCGGCATTGTTTGTGGGAGCTGTGGTTTCTCTAATGCTCAAGATTTCGTCAAGTCATGAAGATTTCATGTACCGCCTAATCACCTTCAAAAAGTGTATGTGCAAATGAAAGACCCCCATCTTTCGAACTTTTCCGTTTGCGTTGCCATTTTGCAGCATTTTGGCCTCGCAGTACAGATGCCTTCAAATAGTTGTGTCATTGCTTGACATTTCTTGATCACTGTCCAAATGGTGTCAAAGACAGGGGCTGGAGCCTTGTTATGAGCGGACATGGGCCAACTGAATACTCACCTCCCTGGAACTTCTTCTCCATCTGGCTGCTGTCTTAGGCAAGTCAGCAACTGCACACTATGATAATGTCTTGTCCTCAGGCTTGTTCAACTCACGTCAACGTTTTTATAAAATGTTATATCATAGATTCAGATTCACTCACTGATGAAATATGTGTCCCCTTACTGAAGGACGAATATCACACTTTATGCTAGACGAGCTTTTTCTTCTTTGTCTGCCTTCGTGGGCTGAAACTCCCACGTACACTCGTGTTTTTGCACGAGTGGATTTTCACGTGTATGACCGCTTTTACCCCGCCATTTAGGCAGCCATACGCCGCTTTCGGAGGAAGCATGCTGGGTATTTTCGTGTTTCTATAAGCCACCGAACTCTGACATGAATACAATATCTTTCCACACGAAGGGGGGTGAGGTACCAGCAGGTCTGCACACAAGTTGACCTGGGAGATCGGACAAATATCCACCTTAACTCACCATGCGCGGCCGGGATTCGAACCCACGACCTACCGATTTAGTGCCTGTCTAGAGGTAGATGAGCTGATTTTTTTGATAAATAATGCTTTATTTTCTGATTTTAAATGCTTTTGGGATATATGGTCATTATTCTGTAGCCTTTCTACAATGATGTCAGTAACGTTGCGCAGGGAATCCTACGTTACCGTTCTCAGCAGATTGCTATTTTGCTTGTTTTCCGCAAATCCTGGCAACAATTGCTGAGTCTGAGTCAATTCAAGAAGCTTTCTCACAACTTATAGATGGTTACATGTTGCTGAATTTCACAATGACAAGAGTCTTGAAACCAACTGTTAAGATTGAAAGGATTAAAGACATTCGGAATATGCAAAATAACTTACAAATGTCCAATATCGCCTTTTTCATTTGTCCAACAAAAATAAAACATTTCTCAACGTCTTTATCACATTAATAAACATTGGAAAAAACACTAAATGTACCCACAAACACCAACTATGAGCGAAAATGTGTGAACATTCCTGTTTGAAAGTCCGCCATTTTGTTTTCAATATGGCGGCCAAAACATTAGGGTAGCAAGGTGACATCCCCTCTGGAGATGTTCACGGACATTTAATTGAAGCATCCAGATGGGATGTCAGCTTCTAACAAGCAAGGTTGACCAAGTTCACCATGTCCGACTGGAGCTATCTCTCAATAAGTGTCGTATGTATACTTAATATCCTGAAAGTTTTAAATTAATTCATTAAGGCATTGCTAAAATACAGCGCTTTTTGTCATGGTACACCCTCAACATGGACGCAAAATCCTCTCATTTTCTACTGCTCATGCTTTATACACCTGCATCAGTAGAAATGGCATAACACATGATATACACAAGATAGCATAACAAAACTACCTGTTCTGGATAGATAAACAATTTTCTTTCTTCTCGTATGTAAAAGTTGCCAAGCTGCGCCTATTCTGATTTTTTGTCGATTTGTTAAATGGTACCTTACGTCTTTGTCAGGTTGATTTTGGGGGTACCCTTACTTCGGCGGCGGTCACGTGATACCTATCAAAGAAATCTTTGATCCGAAAAGTCTACCAGGTAGCCAAGTGCAGGGCCTTTATTGGAATATAACGTTTGAATAAAATGACACGGGAATGAACGTTTTAGTTGGGGTTGCTCAGTTTAGTTCTGAATATTCTATTTCCCTTTTAACTCTCCCGATCTGGCTTCGGACTACATAATCCGGATGATGTGGGTTGAGTACTACCTGTACTCCTTAAAGAAGGATTGTACAACCCACGATAAGCAAAGAGGCGGTAGGAAGTGCATCCCTAAAACAATGTAGTGGGGCGTCTGCTAGCTATGACTGTAACGTTGAATCCTTCTTTAAGGAGTATGGTTAGTACTCAACCCACATCATCCTGATTATGTAGTCCGAAGCCAGATCGGGAGAGTTAATGTTTGTGAGGCATTCTCAAGCAATCACAGTCACTCGCAAGCGTTTGTAAGCCTTTCGCAACATTCTTATGGATTGGCAAAAAATGGTCCAAACAATGTTTAAAATTCCTAACCCATTCGCATTGTTTGTGAGGAATTCGCAACCATTCGCCAGATGTTCGCATAATCCATAATGCCTGTCTTTTACTGTGCCGAATATCCGTGCGTATACGAACATGTTTTATTCGACAAAAAAAGAGGCGAATGGGCTGGAAAAATATTGAAAATTCGAAGCCTTACGAATCTTTGCGAATGTATTACGAATGGTTACGAGTGCTTGCGAATTTCTACCGATCGTTGCGAATGCATACGAATTCATATACAAATTCCTGCGAATGTATTACGAATGTTGCGAGTGGCCTTGCGATTGTTGCGAGTGCTTGCAAACACTTTACGAATAAAGCGGATACACAAACGAATGCCATATAAGCTCTTGCGATCGCGTCTTTTCGTCACTTGTTCTCCAGCCACCAGACAGTACACATCATTTCATCATGGCAAGACATAACGAATGTTTGCGAATGCCTTGCGAGCGTTGCGAATGCCTTCCGAGCGCTACGAATACATTGCGATGATTACAAATAGCGTGGGGAGCCTGTCCAGAATTATGCTTAGACCCAAAGAAAATAGTTACAGACAGTTTTTTTGTTGCAACACATTTAGATAGCCTGTCTCAACATTCACCTAGAGTTATACCGTTGGCAGCCTCTGCATAACTTTTTTTATGACGGTTTGATTACGTCACATATAAAACCCCTTGTTTTGGTCAATGACCTTGCACAATTCCACTCTACAGGGCTTCATTTTAAAGTTCTTTGCCTACTGTCATCTATAATGCAAAATTCATTAGCACGGTGGACGGACAAGTTTCAAGGGTATGAACAGACTAAGAAACGGTATCCATGTCCCACCCCCGTGTCACCACAGTAACACGTAAAAGACCTCGGTCATTCTGCCATTAATGCAGTTAGATGATTACACCCATGCGCACATCTGGGTAGCGTCACTTTGTTGCTGCAAGCTTTTCTTTGGAGGAAGCGACCCGAATTTCCAAGCAACGGGATGATAAAATAATGAAAATGAAATGAACAATGCGTTGTTCACGTACGGATAATAAAATAAATACACATTCTTTAATACGACTGTACCTCTTCCTATCCCTTAGTCTTCTTCAGCAGAATACTTACTGGAAAAACAAGGCTGGTGTTCATTCAAAGTCATGTTCAGGTGAACAAAAGAGTGCATAACACAATATGACTACCATTTGAGGAAAACATGATGGTTACGATGTTTCACATTTCAAAAGACGGAAGAGGCGAGTTGCAGCTGCCAACACCGCGACATTCCTCACATCCAGATGTGGACTCAAGTCTGTGTTTTCTGCAGCTACACTGTTTTGTGTCACAGCCACTTTTGCATGTGCAGCGAATCATCTTTAACATGTCGACTGGTGCTGCCGGCAGATCTGTGCACTGGAACAAGGATGCCACGCTCAAGTTTCCAGCCTTAGTCCGTGGGATCCATGGCCACTTTGAGTCCCATCCATTCTTGTGCTTGCAGGTACACTCGCATGCTGTCGAATCGGGCAGTTGCTTAGGTGGGCGGCAGAGTGTGAACTTGCACACACGTTGTTCTAACAGCTACCTATTTACAGTAAAATACCTGTATTTAGCTACTGATGATTATCATACTTTTACGTATTCCAAGAAAAGTAGTCAACAAGATGATCTTCATTAAGAAAAAGACACAAAAAAAGAACAGAGGGGAGCTGATAAATTGGTTCTAACTCTAGATCACCGTGAAGCTGCACATCAGTGTCCTTATCAATGGTCAGTGCGTCAACTTGGTTCACATTGAGTTCAGACTCGTAAGGGTTCGAAAGTGTTCCTGTCTGCTCATCTTGCGTGTTTTTATCTCTATTCTTTTCTGTGTCACTTTCGGGCAGTGACAGTGGCCCACGGAATGTGTCGGACAGCAACAGCATGCTTTGTGCTGCGTCAACAAGTATGTGTCCTCGAATGGCACGCAGCACAGCTTTCCCTTGATGCATGTTGCTCGCTGCGTTTGGTGCATACACAGTGGACAGCTTTTCATGAAGAACCGTTTCTTCCATCAGGTGGCCACTACACGCCAGGAAACTAATTTTCAGATGGAATGGTCCAAGGTGAAGGACGATGTGTTTAAGGTCGCTGCCATCTGGCTCACTGGAGGTGATGCCAAGAGCTTTCCACCATAAGGGTTGGTCAAATGTTAACACAGGTGTCGTGTTGCTGCGCTTTGCCTGAGCATAGATGAAATGCAGGGTAGAAAATATGCACGTGGTGTCGCTGGGATTCAAGTCGATCATCGGCATAAATATTACGGAAGACAGTCCTGGATAGCTTTCCTTGTGGATGGTTTGCATGAAACCAGACCAAGATGGTTTGTTGGGTTGCAACAGCCAGCAAGCTTTCCACAGCAGATCCACCTTTGATATTACTCCTACTACAAATAAGATTTCAAGCTGTTCAAATTTCAGCTTCAGCAGGCCATCACACGCTCGTCTGTTGCAGTACTGGATGTCAACTTTCGCCCTGTTCACTATTCTTCTGGCTTGACGTCAGTTCTACTGATCCTGTCTGTGTTCCCGATGGTCGGGGCGACAGGGGTGATCATTCCCATCCCATGACACGTGTTGCACCCGTCAAGTGTTGCTGTGTTGTGGTCGAGGTTGTCTGCAACATACTGGGTAAAGTGGCCATCAACTTGAAACGCAACGTTGTTTTCTGAAACGGAAGCATTCATTTCATGGGTCAGAACCTCCTTGTACGATGAACAGAATCCTAGAGAGTACAATGTGTCAATGAGAAACTTTGAATCAAAACAGTGATGCATTTGCACAGCTAGTCCGATTTGTAGGGGACACAGCAACAACCGTGGGCGAGATGCCTGCATAATTGCCTGTTCAATCAATGAGACTTTCACGCTGGTTTCCTTTCCACTGAAGATGTTTTCAAGAAGAAGCTGTACGGACTTTGGAACAAACTCTAAGTTTGTGCCACGCGATGAAATGTCATCATCACTGGGGTACATTGCACGGGATGTCGGCACTGCTCTTATGTCACTCTTTAGCAGGTCTGCAGCGGTTTTGAGAATCAGGTCCTTCTGTGCATCCTCATCTGTGACCTTTTTTGCATAAACGTTATGCAGAATTGAAGATGCTGTCTTCCTGCATGTTACGACATTTGACTTGCCGTTCACGTCCGTGACGATGAGCTGCTCACCAAAATAATTGTGTAGTTCCAGCTGAATCGTCGGATGGCTATAACAATCATCTGTAAACTCCTTCATTTTGATTATCAGGTCGTTCACTGTGATCTGTTCTTTGTCATTTTGAACCAGATAGGTAGTACCTTTCTTTAACGCTTCAGCTTTCCTCTCGTCTTTTGGTCGACCAAGTTTCACCTGTCTGCCTTGATGCGACTGAGTAAACTGTACTTGTCTTTTCCTGCTCCGAAAGCAAAGCCTACAGTAGATTGATTGTAGATTGCGTCAGCAGCTGGCAAATCTGATACAAACTCCGGTCTGCTTCATACAGTGTCTGCCCATTCATCACCGCGCTGAGAACAAACTTGAAAAATTGTGCGTTCAAAGTCAAGTGTCCTAGTAACTGGGTCTTTGGGACCAGAGAGTCAAGGTTTGCTTCCTTGCCGCAAAAAAGGCAACCTTTAGCAAAGTCAAAACATTCTTTCTGTGAGCGCAAATTCTGTGCTACAATTTGATAAAAGAGTTCTCTTTTTCTTTATTTCTTCTTCAAACCCCTCTAAATGTTACGTGTCATTGCGGCCACTGCTTCACCTTCTGATAGACAAACGGCATCACCACGTTCCAGACTAGCCTTGTTTATGGTATCTCTTCCTCTGTCTGTTGGCAGTCTTCCCTCCCAGGTTAAGCGGATCACCACACAAAACACACAGCGCCATGGTTTGGTCATTGGAATAAAACCTGCAGAATATATTAAACTGAGCATTAGTCATTTTGTGTTATATGATTTTAGACATTTAATCTGGCTGGAATAGCACACACACACACACACACACACACACACGCGCGCACACTCACACGCCCAGTTCTCAGCAATGTTAGAATATACATGTAAGAACTAAATTGCCTCATGGTTTGATCATAAGAAGTTAAATAATGTCTTTTTTTCGGTGAATCTATTTTATACACAACACTGTCTCCGCAACTTTAGATCTGTTTCGCGAGCCATACTTGTGACCTAAAAACATTAGCGCCAGCGTGAAGGTGAAGGTCGCCTGAAATAATTCGGTCCTATTTACAGTAAAATACAGATATTTAGCTACTGCTGATTATCATCCTTTTGCGCATTCCAAGAAAAGTAGTCAACAAGATCATCTTCATTAAGAAAAAGACAAATAAAGAAATCCAAAACATATATTCGAGCGAACACTGCAGCGTGTTACAGACTGCCAAAGCATCGTCTGCTGCAGTATCAAATCGATCGCTTCCAATCGTTTATTTCTCCAATATTAAACAAAGAAAAACCTCGGATATACTCATTGATTTTGCAGGTTTTGAGTGGCAACTTCTTAATTCAAACTATAAATCGCACAAAATTGACGAAATACTTTACTTACCAAATATTTGTTGATGCGCAGAGTTCTGCTTCAAATGCCCACGCAAAACGAAGTTGTAGTTGTCTCCCATGGTAAAAAAAAAGTCACCCAACTGGCCTATGGCTGGCCAGTGAGGGCACATCAAAATGTACCGTTTTTCCACTTCAAAATTATCCATTATGCAGAGGCGTGCATATGTATAACATGCTAGAATTGTTAGATCTGCATTCACTTTACCATGTTCATTTGATATCATTTCTGTAACCATTATTTTTATCCCTTTTCCCCCGTTCCCCAGGTTAAAATGGCTTGCGAATACTTACGAGTACGTTGCGAAAAAGTGAAGAATATACCTTCCTTGCGAATATTAGGAGCATGTTGTTAATGTTCGCAACAATATACGAATGGTGGCGAATGGTTAAGAACATTTACCAATGTCTTGCGACCATGTCCCGATCATTACGAATTATTGGCGAATTCTTCTCGCAAGGGCAATTCGGCACAGTGTAAAAGCAGCATAATGGCAAGACCTAACGAATGGTTGCGAATGCCTTGCGAGCGCTACGAGTGCATTGCGATGATTACGAATGGCTTGCGAATACTAACGAGTATGTTGCGGAAAAGTGTAGAATATGCCTTCCTCGCGAATTTTAAGAGCATGTTGCTAATGTTCGCAGCAACAGACGCATGGTGGCGAGTTCAGAATGTCTTGCGACCATATCCCGACCATTGCGATTTATTGGCGAGTTCTGATCGCAAGGGTAATTCGGCACCGTGTGAGAGCAGCACAGGGGATAAACCCGGTAACATTCCTTCACAAATTCCATATGGGTAACATTGGAACACGACCCACATCATCCAGTTTCCGTAGTTGAAGTTACATCTTGATATATTTCTTTGCGAACATAAACGTTTTATTTCAGCTTGCTCTAAATTTTTGAAGCACATGGTTATTTAATGAGCAGACATCTTTTTGTTCTATTGTGTTGTGTCTTTGCCTTTATTATATGCTAGAAAGAACATATGGCCGCGTGTTTCACCTACCTGGCAACAATATCAGCATAGAGGTCGCTGGAGAATGTAGCGATCACGGGATACTTCATCCTGCTTTGCCACCAGGTAGTCAACTGTTGGAGCACGTTGCTATTCACGTCCCAGTAGGTATCAGGATTGGACAGCTGATCTGAACAGCATGAAAGCTGCACAGCCTCATCCACATTGACTGCACCAAGGCTCGTACAAGTTGTCTGCAACAAGAAGAAATCAAAATATTTAGATATTATAGTCAATCGACAATACACCTGTCATTCAAGCTCGTCATTTTAGTCAATCAGAAAATGTCACATTTTTACCAAACCATTCTCACCGGCACATTGAATCGCAATATGATGAGACATTGCGAGAGGTGTTCGCGTTATGGCGACAATAGCTACCAATCCATTCCTCCATTACAGGTTGACATTGTCACCATTAAATGAGCGAACTATGACGAAACAAACACGAATAGAGCCGTGTGTGTGTGGTGTGTGTGTGTGTGTGTGTGTGTGTGTGTGTGTGTGTGTGTGTGTGTGTGTGTGTGTTTTCTGCTAGCACAAACGTGTTTTAAACAATTAAACTACCGACGAAGAACCAAAGCGTCATTGTCTCACTAGGGCGACTTGCAGAAAACGTGTGATACTAAATGAAAAAAGCCAAGGTGGAATCGGCTTGATGACAACTGTCCGAGTGGCAGTAACATCACCGTCGCCGATAACATCCACGACAAGACTGCTTCTGAACTGTCAGTATCAGTGGTAGCAGCATCGCCGTTGCTGAAAAGACCGACCAGCATTAATTGTTACAACTGTCAACGACAACGACAACGACGACCACGGTCCTGCTGGTGCTGTTTTTACATTTAAAGTTATGACTAAATGTTTTAACATAGAGGGGGGAATGGAGACGAGGGTCGTGGTGTATGTGTGTGTGTGTGTGTGTGTGTATGTGTGTGTGTGTGTGTGTGTGTGTGTGTGTGTGCGTGCGTGCGTGTAGAGCGATTCAGACTAAACTACTGGACCGATCTTTATTAAATTTGAGATGAGAGTTCCTGGGTATGATATCCCCATACGTTTTTTTCATTTTTTTTATAAATGTCTTTGATGACGTCATATCCGGCTTTTCGTGAAAGTTGAGGCGGCACTGTCACGCCCTCATTTTTTAACCAAATTGGTTGAAATTTTGGTCAAGTAATGTTCGACGAAGCCCGGACTTCGGTATTGCATTTCAGCTTGGTGGCTTAAAATTTAATTAATGACTTTGGTCATTAAAAATCTGAAAATTGTAAAAAAAAACCAATTTTTATAAAACTATCCAAATTTACGTTCATCTTATTCTCCATCATTTGCTGATTCCAAAAACATATAAATATGTTATATTTGGATTAAAAACAAGCTCTGAAAATTAAATATATAAAAATTATTATCAAAATTAAATTTTCGAAATCAATTTAAAAACACTTTCATCTTATTCCTTGTCGGTTCCTGATTCCAAAAACATATAGATATGATATGTTTGGATTAAAAACACGCTCAGAAAGTTAAAACGAGAGGTACAGAAAAGCGTGCTATCCTTCTCAGCGCAACTACTACCCCGCTCTTCTTGTCAATTTCACTGCCTTTGCCATGAGCGGTGGACTGACGATGCTACGAGTATACGGTCTTGCTGCGTTGCATTGCGTTCAGTTTCATTCTGTGAGTTCGACAGCTACTTGACTAAATGTTGTATTTTCGCCTTACGCGACTTGTTTACATTTAGTCAAGTTTTGACTAAATGTTTTAACATAGAGGGGAGAATCGAGACGAGGGTCGTGGTGTATGTGTGTCTGTCTGTCTGTCTGTCTGTCTGTGTGTGTTGTGTGTGTGTGTAGAGCGATTCAGACTAAACTACTGGACCGATCTTTATGAAATTTGACATGAGAGTTCCTGGGTATGATATCCTCAGACTTTTTTTCATTTTCTCGATAAATACCTTTGATGACGTCATATCCGGCTTTTTGTAAAAGTTGAGGCGGCACTGTCACACCCTCATTTTTCAATCAAATTGATTGAAATTTTTGCAAAGCAATCTTCGACGAAGGCCGGGGTTTGGTATTGCATTTCAGCTTGGTGGCTTAAAAACTAATGAGTGAGTTTGGTCATTAAAAATCGGAAACTTGTAATTAAAATTATATTTTTATTAAACGATCCAAAAACAATTTCATCTTATTCTTCGTCATTTTCTGATTCCAAAAACATATACATATGTTATATTTGGATTAAAAACAAGCTCTGAAAATTAAAAATTGAAAAATTATGATCAAAATTAAATTTCCGAAATCGTTTTAAAAACTATTTCATCTTATTCCTTGTCGGTTCCTGATTCCAAAATCATATAGATATGATATGTTTGGATTAAAATCACGCTCATAAAGTTAAAACGAAGAGAGGTACAGTAAAGCGTGCTATGAAGCACAGCGCAACCGCTACAGCGCCAAACAGGCTCGTCACTTTCACTGCCTTTTGCACAAGCGGCGGACTACGTTCAGTTTCATTCTGTGAGTTCCACAGCTTGACTAAATGTAGTAATTTCGCCTTACGCGAATTGTTGTTTTTTTTAACGTCCCTTCATCCGAGTAACTGAACAGTGTACTACACGTCGCTATCAGCAAGCACATCGCAACTGCGTCGTCGACGACAATGTTTTCTCATCAACTACTGAAGGCAGTGACGTCAGTCTTGTTGAAAACTACAACTCCCCTGTTGCCAACTGTGGTACCGCCCTGGCCAGTGATATTACAGCTGTTACATGTCCGAGCAAGGATAGTGACGTCATGGATAACATTGATTATGGAGAGAGTCAGTCGACATTATGTGAACTGGTGGCAAGACTCATGTCAATTAATGCTCAAGGAAAATAACGTTCAGTTGGACAAGAAGATGATGACCAATGAACTTCAACGTGCCAAAAAGCTGACCGAGCTGAGGCAGTTGGTGGTTGGTGAGTTGACTGTCTGTAGGTTTTCCTGGTACCCTCAACTTAAGCTCGACACAAAACATTGTACCCATTTTCGTACCACAACTTAAAACATATATTCCCGTGTCATTTCTTTCAAATTTGTAATGCCCTTAAAAGCACTCAACTGAGCTGTCTGGCATTCTTTTCGAATCAAAGATTTCTTTAACAGGGGTCACGCGACCATGCAACTTCTGAATAAGGGTACCCTCAAAATCGACCTGACAATACTGTAGGTATCAATCAAAAATCGAAACAAAATCAGGATAGGCATAACTTGGCAACTTTGGCATACGAGAAGATATTCAAACCAATTATCATTATTTACACAGATGTTATGCAATATTAAGGAAAATGTTTTGAAACCCGTCACAGGTTTGTTGACTAACATTAACAAAAATAATGACTTCGCTGAAATATGATTGATACAAATACTGCTAAATTGTTATTTGAGTATGACCACTGGCAGAAATTTGTTTTAACATGAAGAACAAATTGGAACAAGCAGGCTGTATTCTAGTGTAGCCAAGTGGCGTTGCCCGTCTCTTTGTGTGTGTTTAGCTCCTTAAATGGCAGATGTAAGATTGTAGTGTCCGCCATTTTGACCAGCGTCCCCCGTGTAATGTCAGAGCGGCCCCCCTTCCCCTCTTCCTCTATTCGGTATGTCCCTTTTTCCCGCCATTTCAGTTTGGGGAAAACACATATACACATCTTGTACACATGTACATGGCTTACCTTCCCTGCTCATTTTCCCAGTTAAGACTTGAACTTATTCGATCAACAGCCATTGCCGGATAACATCTGAAGCTATAAATAGTTAACTACTTGTTCATACCTTAATCAACCTGTGTGTTGGTTGTTATTCAGACTAAATGTGTTAGCCTGATTCTCTCTCTCCCTGTCCTTTGTCAGGCTTTGTGTCAGCCACTGTCATGTTATGTATTCTTTCCTGTCACTCACATGCATTTTCATACATTGATATTTTGCTAGTTTTCATTTGTATTACCCTTTTACCTGTACATAATCTTGTGAACTTTGATTATCATTCCTTTGATGAATTCAGGCATGAGAATGATAGAGATCTTCTGAGTTAAGATCTCAGACAATAGGAAGATATTGTCTACAGGCTGCACAATTTTAACTATTAATTCCCATGTTACACTTTTAAAGGTGTTTGCCTACAGAAGAGCTTTGCGACTGATAAAAACCTAACATTTTGTGCAGTCGCATAGGTGCATAACAGACTTTTAATCTAAAGCGTTATGATTTAGTCGCGCTTCCCTGTAAAGTAATAGACTGTTGTCTTACGCTTCATTTTGATGCGTGCGAGCTTGCGCTTTCCCCATGCCTGAGTTATCTTTTCTCATTCTTGTTATTATTCAACCCGATGAAGATGTGTCTTCATGGCGATGAACATGCATAATACCTATTGTTTTGCAGTTGCGATTTTCGCAGTTGGACAATTCAGTAATAGCATTTTCCTATGCAAGGCTTAGGCCTAGGGGAAGATGTTGGTTCCTTCCCTTGACATTAGCTGTTGTGGAGTTGTTTAACTCACTGTGGATTCTCTTTCAGAGAATGCTGTGTCTGCAGGATTTTGGCTAAATTGTTACTTGTCTATATTTGTCATGATTATTTTGACAAATGATACATTCATTGTTTTATGCTTTGTATTATGTCATGTGTGACTTAGAAGGCATGTTGTTTATAATTGTATTTTCTTTTCTTTTCTTTTAGTGCCTTTTTAATTACACTGCTTTCTGGCATATACTATTTCTGGTTTACACCAGAAATTCTGGTCTTACATATAATATATTGTTTCTGCATATATTGTTTCTCGCATATATTGTTTCTGGTTTTCACAAGAAAATTCTAGTCTTACATTCATAATTTCTATTTCTGGTTGCTACCAGAATAATCACCTTTTTTTAACACTATTTCTGTTTTCACACCAGAAATTCTGGTTTTATGTAAGCATTGCTATTTCTTGTATTAGAGTTCTGTTCATTGTTTCTAATTTATAACTTATAGCCTTGTTTCTGGTTGCTGCCAGATTTAGCTAAACTGTTTTGGAGTATTTCTGATTTCTACCTGAGTGGTTAATTTTAGTTACATTTTGCTTTAATAAAAGATACGTTAAAGCAACCTCTGTCTTCGGTGTCTTAATTGTATGCTCCTCTGCCTGTGCTATATATCCTTTTCCTTCCACCCGACCTTCCCACACTAGAGACAGCGGTTATCGCTGAGTGCCTCTCAAAACACAAAGCGGTCACGCATGACTCGGCATCGCTGTAGCACAGCAATCATCCAACACATTTTAATTGTGTTTACAGGACTAGCAAATTTCACTGTTGTTCACACATAAATGACATTTTGACAGTATTAGTATCAATGAGTTGTCTGTATGCATGCGTAGTCATGACTTTTAAACTCAAGTCCACAAACCTATGATGAGTGTTAAGACATTTTCTGGAATATTGCATCGCATCCAAACAAATATCTGTGACGATACAAAATTTACTTGATATACGTCTCGTGTGTAGGCGTAAGATCCTGACAGTTTCTAAGCAATCCACTGGGTCATTGCATACAGCGCCTTTTTTATGATACCCCTAAACATTGACGCAAGATCCGAAAAATAACGAAACAAAACAACCTAATCTGGATAGATAATTGGTTTGATTCTCTCGTCGTATGTTAAAGTTATGCCAATTCTAAACTTTCGTCAATGTTTTAATTGGTACCTTACCTTTTTTCAGGTCGATGTTGGAAGTACCCTTATTTGAAAGGTAGTAAAAGCAATCTTTGATCCGAAAAGGGCGCAAGACAAATTCGTAGAGGTTACATGCCGAGTCTCAGTGATTATTAAAAATAATGGTCGAAGTTAGCGGATCATGAACAATGCGAGCTTCAGCGAGCTTTTTCATGACCGCGAACTGAGACCATTATTTGTATTAATCACTGAGACGAGGTGTGTAACCTCTTTATTCCTCCTTTCTTCAGTTATTTAAAGAAAAGAGGAGTTTTTTTGCGAAAGTTTGATCGAATCCAATTCACTCAACCTGTCAACCTGCGCAAGCGATCGATTAATGTGCGGTTATATAGTTCCGTGCAAATCTTTCCATTATGTTAACACTTTTTGTCAGTTTCCCTGTTTTGGACTAAAAATCAAGTACACAGATATGCTGTTATTCTGCTGTGGCGGTAAAGGCAGATATTGTGTGTTCTGTTTATGTTTTGGTATCGCTTAGGATAATGTTCTTTCGTCAAATGGGACTAGCAGACGAACTTTTGCACCCGTGTTCCAACGTTAAAAACTGTATGAAGTTCAGTTTTCTGGGGAAAATAGTGTATGAAACCGATTTATGTTCTTTAAATTGATGAGATGTGTGCATTTGGTTGCGTGTGATCTGTTTATAAAATGAAATATTGTTGAAAACTGACCGTCGGATTGCAGTCTGTTGTCGAAGAAACTGAGTGAAAAGAAATTTGAAAGGGGAACTACTCTTGTCGCTAGACAAAGTATGAGAGTTACTTGCCTTGGGAATTTGCTTGTGTTGAACGTTTGTGCACGGCAGATCTAGATTCAGAAAACAACCGAACTCATGGATTTTATATGGAGATTCATGTGTTCAAGCCTGTAGTTGTTAATTTAAATGCGGTATGTTTGTATTGTTTGCTCCAGAGATGTATACTTCGTACATTAGAGCGTTCGGAACTTTTCAGTCGCAAAAGTAGTACCGACACAGAACAGCTTCTCAACCCATTGCGCTATCGAGGATTCAGGCTGTTGCTGGCTCGTTATTTGTTTGGTTGCTGGGTGTTTATCGAAAAATAACTAGCTCTACAAGTTTACAGAGGTAAAGAAGCAGAGGGGGGAATAAAGTGCATTAAATGGCACAGACAGTCTGAATGAAATGACACGGGAATAAATGTTTATTCAGTTTTGGTTTCCTTACCAAACCCTGGGACCTGTATTTTTCAATGATCGGCTAAATGACATCACAGCACAGCCCTATATTGATCACGTTCTACGCCCTAGGCCTTATGCTGTGCCATTTTTCCAGGCTCTCAGAATCTTTGTTCGTTCAAACACAGCATGGATTACCCAGCACTTACTTCAATCCATCAACATAACCGCAGCCCAGATTTCAATCAAACTAAACATTACTGGGACCAACTCCAAAGCCAGTTCAACCAGATTTTCCCAAGACCACCAACAGCCACAGAACTGCGAAAGGCCATCATCAAAGCCTGTACAACATCCCCAGGGACAACATCAACCGACTCGGCTACCAAACGCACACTGCTGACATCAGCGCCAGTGGAGGTCACACAGCATACTGACGGTTGAGGCTTGCATTGCCCCTGACAACAAAAAACTGTGCCACTGCCTAGTACAATGTTTGAAGAACAGTTCACCTTTATTTTGATTTGTTTTGATGTCAATCTTATCAGAATGAAATTTTCATATGTTGATTTAACTTATTTCTTAAGAAAAATTGCGTTTCTTTGTTTGCTCGGTATATAAACATATATGAAACAGAAACACCTTTCTCAGGTAAATCACAAAATTGATAGGTGTATGAAAAAAGAACAAAAACAACTTGAATTACAATTACATTGATATGGTTCTTTTTGACAATTCTAATTGAAAATAAAGTGTAGTTTTTGTTTTTATAATTTAGATGACCATGTTTATTGTAGTCCGTGTATGTCTTTATGTGTTTGTACAACGTAGCAATTAAAGACAAGCTGTAAGATAAGGTTTTGACTAAAATCCATATGTTTTTGTAAATAAAACATCAGTTTCTCTCTCTCCCTCTCTCTTCTTACTCACATCTTCCAAATTTGAATCTGCCAGTAACACCTGCTTCAGTTGAGCACTGCTGATGTAAGGCATAAACAGGGCTTTCCTCACAGCAAGATTAGGTGCCACGTCTTTCACAAGATATCTCACAACTTTTGCCGACATGTTCAGTTGCTCGATGGCCTTCTTGATTCTTTTAGAGATGCCATTGTGGTCTGGAACTTCAGCTTGCTGCTTGCCGACAGACTTGATTTCTCCAACCAAAATACCGTGTTCACGATGAATTAACACCAAGTCTGGTTCCCTGTCGGAATATGTTATTTTCGGTGTGTTGAGGTCTGAAGGTAAGGGGAACTGTAAAGCAGCAGCGGCATAAACAGGCTGGTTGAGGTAGTTGCCAAAATGAAGTCGAGATAAAATAACCATGACCTCACTGTGTTTATCCCCAAGTGCTTTCAGGTTGTGCATGACGTGGTTTTGAGCAAAGTCGTCACGAAAATCACTCTCGCGAACTCGAACTGGCGTTTGAAACCGTTGATGGAACATGCTCTGTGGTGATGGCGGGAGAGCCGGCTGACTGTCCGGAGGAGCATCATGTTTAGGCGGACCAAATGATGAGTCTATCACTGCTGCAGACAGACCAGTTCCAGTAACTGTTCTTCTCACGTAAGGTACCTTGTTAAAGTGGGCAGGTGGCACCGAGTAGGTACAATTTAGGAGGTCAGGGTACAATGATCTCACGATGTTGACAATATCCTCCCAAGACCTGTCTGGTTGTGGGGGCCTTCCAGAAGCCTGAGGACAACACAATTGTCATGAGTTCAATAGCTCGTTGAACGACACAGACACGCTAAGGCGAACCAATAAAAATAACAGCACACACACACACACACCCACACACACACACACACACACTGACCATCACATACTGGTAACCTCCCCCTCCATCCACAAGTCCGTTAATCTTGCTACGCCGAGACTACACAAAATACCATTGTATACTAAATTCAGTTGACTTAGAATGCATTCATAGGTTGATATAGTAGATAACAAATTCATGAAAATGGTCTGGCTATTTCAACGATACGTACACCCACAAGATCTGTTTGTCAATGGGATGCAATGATAGGAGTGCTCTTGGCCAAGATAACTTGAGATGTCTCAGATCGCCGCAAGAGCTTTAAAGTTTGCGGTTGAAAGGATGACACCAAACACGCAGAATGACTTACCATGTGGACGTCCACTTATTCAAATCAAAAATGCGGTGTTGGATTCAAGACGGTATATTCTCCAATCAGCGATGTCTTTGTTGACGCTGTGCATGTATACCGTAAACTACCTTGTATACGCCCAATATCGAGTACACGCCCACCCCCTACTTTTGGCCAAATTCTGTGCACAGGGTACAGTACCTAGTAAACATCCACCCCCCAGTTTCGATCATTGGGGAAGACAAGGAAATAAAAAAAAGATTATTTAGTTTGCTATTATTGTCGTTTTTCAATTGTTTCCCTTCCTTGGAAATGTTTCGCGGAGTGGACAGAAAAAGGATTCTAGAGTGACTAGAGAATCGCGATACATTTTTGATGCATCGGACTGGGAGGGAAAAGAAGAAACGAAAACTTCATCTTGGGCGGAAACTGATGTCTGAAGAGGTTGATTCAGGTGTACATGGATTTCTTGACCAAGAACGGGGAGAGGGCCGTGTCGTAGCGAACAAAGATCTTTTGACGTTATAAACGTGTTAACTAAAGCAACACGATTTCCTTCGTGGTTTGCTTACAGAATTCCGTGTGTGTGTGCGTGTGTGTGTGTGTGTGTGTGTGTGTGTGTGTGTGTGTGTATGTGTGTGTGTGTGTGTGTGTGTGTTTGTGTGTAGCAGAACGAGTGAGAGAGAGGAAAGCTTTGTGCAATAACGCACCCTTTAAACACTTCCATGCCAAATGACCAAAATATCGTTATTCTAGTGTAACCGAGTGCCGTAACACTACGATCACCTCGGGAGGCGAAGTGCAATCAAAGGCGAAGTTACATCTGGATCCTGCTCGCAGCGCCAGATGTAACCGAGTGCCGTAACACTACGATCACCTCGGGAGGCGAAGTGCAATCAAACAGGATTGAAAATGTTAGGGCCAATTTCTTAGCCCTATAAAAACAGTTATGCAAACCCGAAGGTTTCCATGAACATACAGACAATCGGAAACCACCAGACCCCATCACAAACAGATTTCCACAATCCACCGGTGTTGACTTAAAGGCCAACAACTCGGGTGCAGAGTCTGCTGTGAAAGGAGCGGTAGCCTCCCCTGTCACAATAGCAAATGAACCGCTCCTGCAAACGGTATAGTACCTAGTAAACGCCCGTCCCCAACTTTTAGGCAAAATCGGTGCGATGGGGGGGGGGGGGGGGGGGGAGGGGGCGTATACACGGTAGTTTACGGTACTTTTAGCCACATACAGCATGGCATCTGCACGCACTCACTAATTTACAAATGTGTATGCCTCCATCCAACGGCTGTTGTCTGTGTAAACGAATGAAAAAACTCACATTCTCTCTCTCACTTCTGCTATTATGACGACGAACAGAAATCTTGACTCCGACAATGAAGAGTTTGCAGAAGAAATCCGTTCCCCGGCTGATCGCTGAGATGTTTTGGCAAATGATTGTGGATGTGTCCAAATGACAAAACAATCAATGCCCTTTGGCTTTGAACGTCTAAGCTTACCATCGCCAGACATCTGCCCAAAAATGGCTTCTTGAATACAACATCTTCAAACTAATCATTATATGTGAATGGGTCGATAAGAGCTTCAAAGAAAGTACATATAAAATAGTAATTTCAATATTATATTTAATGATTTGCAGACATAAACGGAACGCATAGCAATCTCTACCTGAATCGTCCTTCAGAAGGAAATAGTCACATATGGCACGAAGACAACCCGGCCTACATCACCGTGGTTTTTTTTAAGTCGCGCTATTTTTCTGCTATCATTGAAACAGAAATTGCAATAAACTCACCATTATAACATGAGCTGGCTGTCTTTGTTGTGGAACACCGAAGACTATACGTCTGGCGTCATAGTTCAGCAGGCAGTCTGTACGTGTTCGAGTGCAGCATTGTTATACTGTTTTGTCAATTCGAACGTAAGATCAGTAGCGATTCTTTTACCCACTTCTGTCATACACAGTCCGGTAAATTTACAGCGCAGATAAATCCCATAGCTAACGTAGCGCTTATTTATCCTTTGACACACTAACACGCAGCACGCTCAGGAGAAAGAAAGTAACTTATTAGGCTGTTTGAGTGGCTGATTTTGAATTGCAATATTCTCCAACGCTTTACTTTCTCTGCACACCAAAGTATGCATTCATTGCTTTTCCTTTCCCTTTCAGAAGTAGTACTTTTCATACGCCTGCAACAACAGTTTTTGCGGGTTGCTCTTTCGTGTTGTTGTCACCTCTCTAGCCTTCACCTTGGTTGCGCATGCCCTGGTCTTGCTCAGCGCTAGAGCACTGCAAAGAAATGCAGTTTGAAAGTGAGTGAACAGATTGGCTGTCTTGTTTATATGGACATAACTCTCTCTCTCTCTCTCTCTCTCTCTCTCTCTCTCTCTCTCTCTCTCTCTCTCGCTCTCTCTCTCTCTCTCTCTCTCTCTCTCTCTCTCTCTCTCTCTCTCTCTCTCTCTCTCTCTCTCTCTCTCTCTCTCTCTAGGTCAACGAAACGAGTTTTATTCCCCCCATAGACTTAATAAAGTGAAGCTACTTGTAGCAGTACATCATCATGCAGAACAAAGTGAGCCGCGAAACGTGTAATAAACATGTGTTTGACTTGTCCGTGCATGCTTGTTACAAAACACCAGTGAAAGTGCATGCGGTCCCGCAGTGGGGCACTGCGGTTATGAAATTAAAGGCCCCTCCTGTTTTTGGAACCGCAGGAGCTTTCTAGTTTGCTGTTAGGTAGATTTTTGGTTCCTCTTTCCTGTCATGCTCTCTTTTTCTTCATGAATTCTTTTCTTTTTTCTGCCTTCTTGCTCATTCACCTGTATTTTTTCCAAAAATCTCTTCTCTTTCCGCTTGTCTCGCGATTCATGTATAGTTTAATCTGTTAGTGTTCTGATGTAAGTCCAGCAGTAGATAGGTTAAGCCTATTTTAACATACTGGAAACTGGTAATCTTCCAGTAGGTATTAATTTAGTTTTACTAAAGCCTGCTGGGACACAAGTAATGGGTTAGTGCATTTGTAAACAGGAATCGCTTGACAAGTGGCCCCCTTCATCCCCCCCTTCCTCGTCCTGATATGGCTCTGCGTAGTCGGCTGGACGTTAAGCAACAAATAAACAAACAAACAAACAAGTGCATGCGGGGGAATCAAGATTTGCCTGTTGGTAGTTATAGTTATATCAAACAACTTTGAAAGTCTTTAGTTGAGCAATATCGGGACGCAAGAACTTAAATTTACTTGAAACAGTTTCCTGAACATGTATCTTTTGATAGGCGTCTGTGTAGTTTTTCTCGACCTTACACGTACTATTGTTTACTTAGTGCAGTGGCCAGAAGCCTTTACAACATATTTATTTTCTTAAGAATTGAACCAATACTTATACGTTATCTAATTCCCCAACAGAATCTACAAATCCAGTGGCTTACTTACCTCCATGTTGCACTCCGTCCTTGGAAAGTCTGCTGTCTAATTCAGGAGCTATGTGGTGTTAAGTTCACAAACAGGCAAGCAGTCAGGTTGTTCACGTTTACGAAAAAACGTGCCAACAATCACTGACACTGCCCGTGTGACTGCTTCAAACCTCCACTATTCAGTATCAGCTTACCTTGCCTGCACGCTAAGTGTATTCATGATAACATTTTCTTTCTTTTTTTAAAGTCTATTCACGAAGGCACAAGCTGAGTAGCTCTATATTTATTTTCAAAGTTCTAGTCACCGTTCTACTTCATGTGATTATTCTGCTTGCACAAGCTTGCCCTACGCAGGTGTCCCGTATTGGTGCATTGCTATATACAAAATTAAAAAAAGACGCATACCTGATACTGGTATGCGGTTCGCGCCGGCGTACTGTGTTATCTTAACGCAAAATGTTGCGAGGAGCGCGATTCTCGATAGATACGTTTATATTCAAGTAGAGGTAAGTAGTTCATAATTATATTATATTGTGACAAGAGGACCGTTTTGGATGCACAGAAATAACAAACACACACACACACACACACACACAAACACACACACACACACACACACACACACACTCACTCACACACACACACACACACACACACACACACACACACACACACACACACACACACACACACACACACACTATCGCGCTCTCTCTCTCCCCCTCTCACTTTTCCCTCAAGCTCTACAAAGAAAAACAAAGGTAAAAGCGACCGAAAAAGGACAAACAAGACTTGGTAGGAAAAAAAAGATGAATAAAAGAAATGATTCTGGTTCGTTGTTGACACTTTGTTCAACTAATCACTATTTCAAGTAATTAACAAACACTAAAATGAAAGAACAGCTGTCAAAAAAGAAAACAAACGACCATAGCGATGCTACTTTGAGAATATTTTAATAACAGAAGAACATCAGCCCACGACAGTTGAAGTAGTCACAGCACTTAGACCCTGCATGCTTTGTTTTTCATAAATCGACAGAAGAATGATAAATCTGCTTGTCATCATTTTCACGAGTTTTCATTCACAAGCACCATGGAAATAAATCTCATGTTCCCCATGCAATAAATCCCCGGTTACCATAGTTGCAGGAAGCAGGTTATACATGGATAATCAAAAGCAAACCCAATAGAAACGCTCGGGGATTCTTCGGCTCTTTTCATTGGCGTTTCCCCAGACCTAAACAGACGACACGACACTGCTTTGCAAAGTTCCAAAAACGAACTGGCAAACTGGCAAAAGTAAACAAAAACAAAACTACAGTGGACGCCGCTTAATAAAACCGCGGTTAATAGAGCCAGCCGCTTAAAAAAGCCGATTTCAGACGGTCCGGATTTATCACAATATCTTATGTATTAGAAAAAGCCGGTTAATAAAACCAACCCGCCGCTTATTAAAGCCAGTTTTTTCTCAGAGAAATCACGTAATTCACATTATCTTGTTCTGATGTGGAAGACGACCAACAAACAAACACTCATAAAATCGTTCTTCTCTGCCGAGTAATGATTCGTGACGGTGACAGTGAAATTATTGATGTACCGAAGTGATCAAAGTACACATACATGTACATAATTAAAACAAAAGTTCAACATCCTTCGTGAAGTTTTGTTTAGATTCAAAAAAGTGTAAATGACGAAAGAAAGTGTCTGAGTGACTTAAACAAAAGAGAAGATTTTTTTTCGAAAATGACATATTCCTGGACCGCCGGTTAATAAATCCGCCGCTTATTAAAGCCATTTTCGTCAGTCCAGAAGTGGTTTTATTAAGCGGCGACCACTGTACTTCATGAAAGGTCATAAATTCATCACAAACAAATGAAACCTAGCGATATGTTTTGTCTTCTTACAAAGTCATGGAGTGCGTGTATCTGTGTTTCGATACACAGTGTCACGGTTTAGTGACATGGATTGTGAAAGGAACACTCTGACGGGTGCCTATCTCCAATTGTGATGGAAAGCGCCTGTGCTTGAGTCGGGGTGACGGTATGAAACCGCTGACAGAGCATATAGCGCACCACGGGGATTTCGTTTTGCAGGGGTTCCACGTGGGTGATTTTGTTGTCTGGGCAAAATCGGCTGTGACTGAACTGGATATGTGACACGCGGAGTCACGTGATATTTTCAAGGTTGTTTTGTGAGGACATGAAACTTGGCACTTGAACATTGACGGCCAGAGAGAGAAGGGCAGGTCTCCTGTTTCCAGAAGTTTGTTGGTTTACAACACGTTGGTGAAACACCATTTCATGACAGCGTGCCGTTCTGCAAGTACAGTAGGGCTTCGGAAACGTACAATGAGGGACCACTTTTCGCCGTCTACATGTTATTTTGACGACAGGGTGGTCAGGTGTGACTCTTGGCTGAGCGGGAGAATTTTCCAACGCATAAAGGAATTCAGCGCAAGGGGGAGTGTGGCAGGAAAGTCGTCGACGGACGATAGCCATACAAAGGAAGCGGATTCGCTTAAAGGAGAGCTACCTACATAGGCTGTTGAGGTAATAAATCGTTATTTAACGCGGTTGACGAGTCTGTGTTTGTGGAATGAAATACTCTCTGTTGTTCTTTCCAGGTTAGCGCATAATTTGCTCCTTGTGACGCTAAAATATTAATCTGTATATGGTTTTTGCAGATATGGAGAGAAGGAAGGAAAATAGCTGATTTGTTGTTTTAAAAGTTCGTTTGTGCAGGCCCACGTGCTCTATGAAATATAGAAGGGTGACATGTTTAAAGGTGAAGTGTGAAGGGTAGCGTGGAATGTTTAGTGCACCGATGCTTTTTGTTGCAGCCTTCCTACCTACTTCTTACCTATCTACGTATGTCTGCGGTGTAGCCGGGACTTCTGTATGCTGTAACCCGGTGTTCTGGTGGTTTGCTGTCGCTGTTGTTGTCCCACCATTCTACATTTTTTACCATTTGTGACCCTCCACCACGAAATGAGTCGCATGTCACCTCGCGCGGTTCTGCGCTAGGCTTAATATAAGTCCGGGGAGTGTCTGGTAACAGTGTGAGGGTCACCTTAGTCACAGGCTTATAACTCAAACAGTTTTCGCTCTTTTCTAAAACGGTTTTCACCACTGGATAGAGCATACACAACTCTTTAAGAAAAGGAACAAATATGAAAATCATGAAAAGGTGCCATGCGACTCATTCCGTGGTGGAGGGTCACATTTATGGTAACTACGGGGAGGACCTTCAGCGACTGAGTGAGGCGCCTGATATCTCCACTATTCCCTGCTTCGTTCAACGCCAACCGGCACTACAGTCAACGGAGCAGTTGTGGAGATAGACTATTCACGGGTCGCCCACTCAGTGGCAAAAAGCTAAGTGTGCCATGTCATTGCGCCTTTCTTACCACCGAGTCATCTTTTATATTTGTGATTATATTTGAGTGGTGACAACGTGGGGTGTGTGACACCTGCATTTAACCAGCGCTTTTGCATAACCGGCTATCTTTCCTATCTATACACGGGATCAGCGTGTTATTATCATTTTCTAAACTTTAACTGGCATTTTTGTCAGTGACCTATTTTTACGTTTTGAACGTAAAACATCTTTTGGAGTGAAGTCTCGAGGGAGGTGGCGAGATAGTATATAAACAGGCGTCTGAAACTTATACTTTTGTTGATTCTATATTATGTATTTGTATGACTGCGAGAGTGGATCGTGGTGTGGTTAGTTAGTTAGCAGTAACTAACCGTTCATAATCACCTTCTGTGATATATTGAAACGTGACACACAGACGTTCGGAGAAACACGAACGTCAAGTTCAAGTCAAACCAATTGACCCCTGACACACACATTTTGACCCGTGCACAAGACGTTGTATCGATAAACGAAGCACAAATAAGAAATACTAATAACAGCAAAGAAAATACCAACAAGATATGCAAACATCTAACAAAGCCGAGCAGGCAGAATGACAGGTTTAATGAAAAACAAAGAGGCACTAAGTCGGAAACAAGATCGCGATTCTTTCCTTCGCTGCACGACGCAAATCTTCTGTGACCTTTGACCCAACGTAGTTTCTACATTCGATCACTAAGCTTAGTACAGTGAAGTCCGGCTGTAGTGATTGACCCATATAGTGATAATCCGGCTGTAGTAATAAAATTTCTGGGTCCCGGTCCCAGTTGTTCATGTTCTTTGTTAACTCAGTCCGGTTGTAGTGATATTTTTCAGTCCGGATATAGTGATAGTCCGCTTGTAGTGATACTATTTTCAAGTCCCGGGGAAGCTAAAGTCCGGCTGTAGTGATAATGTTCGAGAGTAATCTCCCTTTACCAAAATGGCGAGCAAAAGCCAGCCACGCACTGTGCTTACCCTGAAGCGGAAAATTGATCTGACAATTTTTCATTTAACCCTTATTTCTAAGTGGCCCTTCTCTCTCTCTCTCTCTCTCTCTCTCTCTCTCTCTCTCTCTCTCTCTCTCTCTCTCTCTCTCTCTCTCTCTCTCTCTCTCTCTCTAAAACACACACACACGCACGCACACACACACACACACCGGCTGTTGAACTGCCAGGACGGGGGTAGGTTAACACAGGACATTTGCAAGCCTGACAAAGACGACAGAAGAAACGTCACAAAACGAAATCAATAGTGGTTCCAAAATCACCTTGTTACTGCCTTGAGGCTAGTTTACCAAATGTGCCGCCGCATGTAGCAATAAAAGCTTTGAAGATATCACTACAACTACAAGCGATTGGCCGGATGTAGTAATAAAACCTACAAAAATAGAACTATAACCGGACGTCCGGATGTAGTGATAAAACCTACAAAAATATCACTATAACCGGACGTCCGGATGTAGTGATAAAACCTACAAAAATATCACTATAACTGGACGTCCGGATGTAGTGATAAAACCTACAAAAATATCACTATAACCGGACGTCCTGGTGTAATGATTGTCCGGATGTAGTGATAAAAAAATTTGGTCCCGAGGGCTATCACTACATCTGGACTTCACTGTATTTACAACTGAAAGCCGAGGGGGTGGAATACCGAGATGAACCTACAGAACTGTGTATCCTCAAACCTGACATATTCATCCCAACATTTTATGAACTCAAAAACACAGAAAGTTGCTTTCACATGCCAGCTTTGATTGCCAGTGGTTATCAAAACAGAACTCGTGTGGTTATCAAAACGGAACTCGTGTTTCAAAGCATGGCTCCCTGTGTTGATTGTGCACTTATTTTCTCACTACCAAAATGATGACAAAAACGATGTTTGGTGGTTTGTTGTCAGACCAGCTTTTTTGTCGGCCCTCGGGGGGCATATCGACTTTTGTGAGTCATATTTATTGACCGCGGCCTTGGTCAATAAATATGAAACAAAAGACGATATGCTCCCCCTCGGACCGACAAAAAAGCTGGTCTGTCAACAACCCATCAAACATCTTATAATGACGAAGGTGTGCGATAGCAATGTCACGTCAAAGCGCCAGACACAGCATATTGAATTACAAAATACGCAAAGGATTTCACAGGTTTCCACCTGGAGCAAACTTAAATATTTTAACCTGCATTCAATTGGAACCGTAATAATAATATAATAATAACGGGCATTTATAAAGCGCCTTATCAGAAGTTCAAAGCGCGTGACAACAATACATGTATACAAAATTCATACAATCACTGTCAGATTCAAACAACACATCATGCACATCTCGCATCCCTAGACTCTATCCTAAGGAACTATCCGTAATGTTGTTGGAACAAGTGAGTTTTCAAATTGGACTTAAAAGATGAAATGGATGGAGAGTGACGTAATTGAAAGGGGAGTGAATTCCATAACTGAGGGCCATAATACGAAAACGTGCGGAAGCCATGAGCCTTGCGTTTAAAGCGACCTTGACGGAGAAGTCGAGCATCATCAGAAGAACGAATGGTGCGAGAGGGAGTGTAGGGGGAGACCAGTTCCGAAAGATAGGCAGGTGCCGATTCAGAGATGATATTGTAGCAGAAGCAGGCAGCTTTATACCTAATACGTTCAGACACAGGAAGCCCGTGAAGTAACCGTGTGGGTCTTCTTGGCAAGGTTGAATTCGGCCTTGGGCCCATAGCGCTTTTAAGCTAACGCAATAACAGCTATATTACACATCACACACACATAACGTTCGCAGGCACGTTTTAACTAAGCAAAAGACACCAAACAAACAAAAATATATAATTATTAACTAGCTACAAAACTATAAATAGGAATAACCTCTTATCTATGAAATACGGTCACGTCAAACAATACGACTATCAAAGTTGAGATAAACAAACAAACAAACAAAAAACACATACAAACTACACTACTCGTCATAAAACACTTTACACATGCGTTTGAGGCAGATCATTCTGATGAGGCCATTTATCGTAAAACCAATTATATGACTGGAAAGGCCGTTTATTCCCCTAACTTATTCAGAAAACAGATTGAATTTACATGACGTAGTGTCGATCCAGTGGAACCTACAACACAGACACCCCCCCCCCCCCAACGCATTGCCTTCACACTTGCGGAGGTAATTGGTGCTAACACATGTCGTAAATTACACACGAAATCTCAAGTCATTTGAGATATTAGTTCTGCTGTTATGCGACATACCAGAAAGAGTTTTAAAAATAAAGATGTACCCTGTCCGATTGAAAAAAAAAATAGCATGCATTTAGAAAAATGAAAGCTTCACATTACCCTTAAATCTAATACAGTTTCAACAATGGCTGTTCTCAGCGCACTTGTTTAAACGCACACAAACATTCTTGGAAAATGCTTTTTCAAGAGCCATTGGTCAGTTAAGCGTGTCGGCAGTGAGCTTTGCTAGGCCTAGGCCGACATTTGCGCTCAGCGCTCTGAATGAGTCAACTTCTTAAAAACTACTTTCGCGTTGAAATCCTCATACCACCCATGTCTGATAAGATATGTACGTGAAATTTGAGTATGTGGCGCATCTGTCCTTGGCGATTTCAACAAATTAAATGTTTTCGATGAGTCAGCAAAAACCTACCGTCAATTTAAGAACTCTTTCTGACATGACAAATAACAGTAGACCTAAAATGGGGGGGGGGGGGGTGTCTGTGTTGTAGGTTCCACTGTATCGACACTACGTCATGTAAACTCAATCTGCTTTTTGAATAAGTTAGGGGAATAAACGGCCTTTCCAGTCATATAATTGGTTTTACGATAAACGGGCTCATCAGAAAGATCTGCCCTCAAACGCATGTGTACAGTTTTTTTATGACGAGTAGTGTAGAACAAAACAAAACGTGCAGCTCGTTTAACTAAAAACGTTCATCCTAAAACTAACAAAATTAGCAAACTTAATCAACTTATCTTTGGATTTCATATTCATAAAACGTTGTATAGCTATTCTGCTGGACACGTGGAGGAATTCGGGGGCTGTGATTGGATGGTCTCTTCCGATCATCAAAGCATAATGCTACGGAAGTCGGCCATTTTTGCCAATATCCAAAAGCATATTGTCAATAACAAAGACGCATGGTTTCGGTTTTCCCATCTGTTCCACACGATGTTTCACTGATCGACAACAGCATACACTGACAACTTGAAATTCTTCTCCGGAATGTTTTCCAGCTTTACAAATGTCGATAGCATACCCTTTTCTGCTAACTTCCCGATGAAACAGGACTAAACCTATTATTTTCTGTCCCTAAACACCACAAAATGCCCAAAGTCGAAAGATGTAGTACAAACAGGGGAGTAAAACGGAACAGCCGTTTGTGTGTGCCTGTGAGCTTAGTTCACAGTTGCCGACTGACACAAACTTTCGCATTCGGCTTTTCTTATCTCGTAACTCCACACTAAATACCCCACTTCCCCTCTGAAGTATTGATGTACAACCCATGGCACTAACATTCATGTAGTCGTTTATAACTGAGGTTGAAAAATCCGCTTCATGACGAGACAAGTATAAATGCCATTCACCCAAACTGAAAACGTCGCTGCCGTCTGCTCGCTTTGTACGGATTAGCTGTTCTCTTTTCCTCCCCTTGTTGCATCCTAGTTCTTCAGTTGTTTCTAGTTTTCCGTTGATGTTGTGTTTTGGTCTTCTTCATAAGTAGTCTTGTTCAAAATTAAAAAAACTCAAACTTCTTTTTGTTATATACGAATAAACTAATAAAACGCTGTTTAACAGCTGTGTTGTCAAATCGAGTTTTTTCCAAAGTCAGTGTGGCGCCTGCGCAAAACTAATGCGCATAAGAAACGGCGTCTGCTATCAAAACCTGAGATCAACGCATCGACGCAAAAACTGTCATTTTGTAAGTTTGGAACAACAGATAAAGGTCAGAACAGCTATATAATCGCTATTGTATTTTCAGCGTAGCAATAGGGTCCGATATTTTGACTCGAACAAGTATAATGCGACTCGTCTTCGACTCGTCTGCATTATACTTGTCTCGTCTAAATATCGGACCCTATTGCTACGCTGAAAACACAATAGCTGTTAATATTATATAACATTTCCGTGATGCTGAAAATTGCGACCAAACTTATGTTGTCGTTACTGCACAAAACTCACATCTTGACAATTAAACAAATAGTGAAATCCATCAATCTGACCACGTTTACACAACTCTTTCCTTCCTTAGGATGTTCAAAAATCGTTCTTAGTGAATAGGCAACTTAAGATTATTTACCTCGCATTTTATCTCTCAAGAGGCCCTGACAAACGCATCAAATATTTTGTAAAACAAAACTCATTCTTATACAACAAAAAAAAAACAAGTCGCGTAAGGCAAAATTACTACAGTTAGTCAAGCTGTGGAACTCACAGAATGAAACTGAACGCACTGCATTTTTTCACAATGACCGTAGTCCGCCGCTTGTGCATAACGGAGTGAAACTGACGAGCCTGTTCAGCGCGGTAGTGGTTTCGCTGTGCTGCATAGCACGCTTTTCTGTACCTCTCTTCGTTTTAACTTTCTGAGCGTGTTTTTAATCCAAACATATCATATCTATACGTTTTTGGAATCAGGAACCAACAAGGAATAAGATGAAATTGTTTTTAAATCGATTTCGGAAATTTACTTTTGATCATAATTTTTATATTTTTAATTTTCAGAGCTTGTTTTTAATCCAAATATAACATATTTATATGTTTTTGGAATCAGGAAATGATGTAGTATAAGATGAACGCAAATTTGGATCGTTTTATATAAAAACAAATGTATTACAATTTTCAGATTTTTAATGACCAAAGTCATTAATTAATTTGTAAGCCACCAACCTTAAATGCAATACTGAAGTCCGACCTTCGTCGAAGATTGCTTTACAAAAATTTCAATCAATTTGATTGAAAAATGAGGGTGTGACAGTGCCGCCTCAACTTTTACAAAAAGCCGGATATGACGTCATCAAAAGTATTTATCGAAAAAATTTAAAAAACGTCCGGGGATATCATTCCCAGGAAGTCTCATATCAAATTTCATAAAGATCGGTCCAGTAGTTTGGTCTGAATCGCTCTACACACACACACGCACAGACAGACACACACACCACGACCCTCGTCTCGATTCCCCCTCTATGTTAAAACATTTAGTCAAAACTTGACTAAATGTAATGATAAAAAAACACCAATACCGCCAGACATGCTTCCAATAATGCAGCGATTGGTCTCGTGTAACGAGGCTTTTAAAATCATTCACCGTTGAAGGCTGAACAGTCCACAAAAACGACAATCATAAACTGATTTAAAGATGAATAAACATATAACCACCATACCAACGTTATACGTGAACTATGAAATACATTTAAATACAATTTTAACATGGAACAAGGAACCTTTGACATTCCATTTCTCAAATCAAACATCAGGCATTACCTATAATCTACACTGCATGGGCCTTTAATTTCATTGGATAGTGTTTAACTCTTCAAAAGCCATACATGATGGAGTACTTATTCTCTCCAAGAATCATTCTAAAAGAACGTAACTCAGATTTAGATATTAAATAAAGGGTTTTATGTGTCAAAATGTCAAATCACTTTTATAATCCAATACATGCATGTCTGCATTTGCGCACGCGCTATGTGTATGTGTGTGCGATCGTGTGCGTGTGTGTGTGTGCGCGTGGTCGTTTAAAATATATAATATAAACAGTCAAAACATTCACACAATGATCCGACACATTATTACACACACCTTCAGCAAATAACAAAACCGTATGCGGATCCGACATTAGTCGTTTTAAACCCAAGGGATTATATTTGCGGGGGCATGGGCGACTTCCGATCCTGAATGGACACTATTTTACTGCAATCAAGAGCTTGATGGATTGCATTTTACATTTGGTTTCATACAAATGCCCTTATCACAACGATCTACACCTAAACGAATCTGCCTAGTTTTAGTGTGAAAAGTAGTATAGTTAACCCGCAACATTACAGCATGATCATTTTGCAAACTCACTAATATTTTACCAATGCTTTAGTCAAAAGAAGGGTTTCAACGTGCAGACAATATTTTTTTTTGTATTATTATTTTTTATATTCTCTTTATATATATAGCGCCTTATCCGAAGTTCAAAGCGCTTTATGCCGTGTGAGATGGAATTTTTTACACAATATATCACGCATTCACATCGACCAGCAAACCTCAAGCCTGTTAGGCGAATGTTCACCTTTCGCGGCCTTTATTCCAAGTCACACGGGTATTTGATGGACATTTTTATCTATGCCTATACAATTTTGCCAGGAAAGACCCTTTTGTCAATCGTGGGATCTTTAACGTGCACACCCCAATATAGTGTACACGAAGGGACCTCGGTTTTTCGTCTCATCCGAAAGACTAGCACTTGAACCCACCATCTAGGTTAGGAAAGGGGGGAGAAAATAGCGGCCCGACCCAGGGTCGAACAAGCAACCTCTCGATTCCGAGCGCAAGTGCGTTACCACTCGGCCACCCAGACCACATATGAATTATAGTACAGTATTTTCATACAACGACTCTGCAACTGCACTGTTCCTTCCAGCAACGAGTACAGACGGGTCCGGAGGCACACAGCCATCATCATCATACGACGGGGACTGCATTTCAAACACTTGATGTACAAGACACACTGCATCTACATCAGCGTTAACATAGTGAGACAGCGGTTGCTGATCTGGGCGTCTTGTAGACGTGTGACCTCCATCACCGACGGTTGTTGCCTGGGTTTGGAGCTCATCAGCACGTGCAGTTGCACGGCGTAGAGACTCTCTGTTGTCTCTTGAACTAGGCCGCAGGGCAGGAACGATCAAAGTACCACCTGAAAAAAGGAAGTATACAGTAGTGTAGACATTCGTTTATCCTACATACGTGAGAGAGACACTCGTAGGATAATAATCGTTCAAATCACACGTGTGTATATCATGTAAATGAGGTCATGTCAAGCAAGTCTGGCAGGGACATGTTTTTCCACTGCTTATGATACCAAAGTCACCGAGACAAACGTCAATATAGAAAAAAAAATTGCGCTCGCTAATTACCCTCGATGAATTTTGAGAACTAACACGTCACGCCACACTTTCAGAGTGACGTTTCTTTACTTTGACGTAATAGATTGCACGAGGCTTCAGAAGAGATCGAGGTTCCAAAACAAGCGTCTTCAATTTAGCTGCCTAGACTGCAGGACATTTTGAGTAAAATACACGTAAGTACAGTATGTAGAATAAAGAGAATACTACATGGCTTGCTGTGTCGTACCAGATTTACACTCGTTGCGTTTTCAAATAGTGAACAGCTCGCTTTCGCTCGCAGTTCAATATTTTAAAAACAACTCGTGTAAATCTTGTACGACACAGCAAGCCATGTAGTATTTTATATTAATGTCCCTCCAATAAAGCATGGGCAGTGCTGTTGGTGGTGTACATATGTGTGTGGGTGTGTGTGTGTGGGGGGGTGTTCTTACCACCTAAGGGCTGCGTTCATTAAGATATTTTTCATCTCCCTTATATTAGCGGACTCGCGCGCCCGCGTGTGTGTGTGTGTGTGTGTGTGTGTGTGTGTGTGTGTGTGTGTGTCCTGGATGATTATCAATGTTACCTTTATTATCCAGCGTATGAGTGTGTGTGTGTGTGTGTGCGCGTGCGTGTGTGTTGTGACCATATAAGTGCAGTGATTTTATATCACTTACATTTTATAATATCGACGTATACCTTTGCTATCCTGCAGGTGTGTGTGTGGGTATGTGTGTGTGTGTGTGCCTCTGTGTGTGCCTGTGTGTGTGTGCCTGTGTGTGTGTCCGCTTGCCTGAGGGTTAGCCGCCCTTGTTAGTTAGGGCCAACATTTTTTTTTTAATAAGTCAACCTTGTGTCCTTTCTGAGAAATCCGTATTGGCTTTCCAGTAGTGACAGACGTCTCTGCGTTTATCAGAAAGACTGAAAAGAGGGTAGTAAACAGAATACGTTCTTTGTATAGATTCATGAATGTTCCCCGTGTATTCCCCAAGCCGCTAGCTACACTGCCCCATTTCGCAAATACTAAATAACTTCCCTGTCCCACTGACAGGTACATGTCACAGGCTCAGCATAACAGTGTTCTGTTTGTGCTGTCTAAACAACGCTCTGAATGTAGTTTTCATGGTGAGTTTTGTGATTAGTTCATTTTGCTGCAGGGTTTCAGACTGAATGACTTTCAACTGTCTTAACCTAAACATTTTTCAACATCATATATAATCACAACAACGTTTTACAGTGAGCAGCCATAAAGATCAGTATTGACTAACGCACGCAAAAGAGGTTTGGTTTTTGGGGTTTAATGTCTCTTCAGCAGATGCTATCACGCAAAAGAGGACGACCAAGGTCTCAGTGTTATGGCGGAGTCACACCAAGACGACGCACGGCCAGAGAGGACGACCAAGGTCTCAGTGTTATGGCGGAGTCACACCAAGACGACGCACGGCCAGAGAGGACGACCAAGGTCTCAGTGTTATGGCGGAGTCACACCAAGACGACGCACGGCCAGAGAGGACGACCAAGGTCTCAGTGTTATGGCGGAGTCACACCAAGACGACGCACGGCCAGAGAGGACGACCAAGGTCTCAGTGTTATGGCGGAGTCACACCAAGACGACGCACGGCCAGAGAGGACGACCAAGGTCTCAGTGTTATGGCGGAGTCACACCAAGACGACGCACGGCCAGAGAGGACGACCAAGGTCTCAGTGTTATGGCGGAGTCACACCAAGACGACGCACGGCCAGAGAGGACGACCAAGGTCTCAGTGTTATGGCGGAGTCACACCAAGACGACGCACGGCCAGAGAGGACGACCAAGGTCTCAATGTTATGGCGGAGTCACACCAAGACGACGCACGGCCAGAGAGGACGACCAAGGTCTAAGTGTTATGGCGGAGTCACACCAAGACGACGCACGGCCAGAGAGGACGACCAAGGTCTCAGTGTTATGGCGGAGTCACACCAAGACGACGCACGGCCAGAGAGGACGAACAAGGTCTCAGTGTTATGGCGGAGTCACACCAAGACGACGCACGGCCAGCGCACTGAAAATATCGTGAAAAATTGCGATTGTTTCCAGTGCGTTGTCGTTCGCTGGGTGTGCGTCAATATGCGTTACTCGTTCGTCGAGCGCGCTAGACCAACGCTACGCATTCGTTGTCATTCGCTGTGTGCGTTGGGATTTTTTGAGCATGCACAAAAATGTGCTTCTACAAAACCGCGGTCACACAACAACGCACTGATCATTATTTTCCATTTTTGATTTATTTTCAGTGCGCTGGCCGTGTGTTGTCTTGGTGTGACTCCGCCATTAGGTCTTTATGTGGGTCTTTGTTGAGTAGGGTTTACATGCAATTACAGGCAGCTGATCTGGCAGGTCGCCCATTTCTGAGTTAAAAACACTCGACGTCAGTGTCAATGTCGTCGCTTTCTGGCACAGTGCCAAAATATCACTCTCGCAGTTCGGTCATGTAGACGCCAGGATTTAAGTGTTTGAAAGTATTCACTGGAGAAAAAAAAAAACATAAAAAGTAACTGCTGTCAGTGTCTTTCGCTTGTAGAGGTGTCGATAAAACAGGTACATGGTAGGACCCAAAAAATATATATATACCGGTATTTCAATGCCGCTAACAATATCTAATTCCGTAATTGAATTTATACTCGAGTTTTAGATTTCCGTTACATTAAATTGTCTCTTCATCTGCATTTGGATGAAACTGCAGGGGTCTTGGCCGGTTAGATTTTGTTTTGTGGTTTTGTTTGCTTTTTGTTGAGTGCATTCGCTGTTTGAGGCGGGGAAACGTTTTGTAGACGTTGTTGTTGGTTGTATGTTTTTCTATTGGCATATTGTTCAACATTCTTCTGTGACAGTTAAGCAAAATACGTAATCAAGATATTGTATCTAAGGTTCTTTACACCCCCGGTATAGGGGTGTGTATAGGATTCGGTCGATGTGTTTGTTTGTTTGTGTGTTTGTGTTCGCATATAGATCTCAAGAATGAACGGGTGAACAGGTTCTATACATTCCTGAGACGGTCCTTACAAAAATTGGGACCAGTCAAACACACGGTTAGGGAGTTATTGGTGGATTAAGATTATACAAGGACTTATAGAGGGACATATTAATGGTCAAAGGGAAATAACCTTCTCAGTTGGTGGCAGTGAGAATGGTAAGGACGGGGGTGTTTTTCCTACCTCGGAGGAATTTCTTGTTTTCTTTTGTTTTGTTTTACCTCTTGCTGCATTTTGCTCATTCTCGGCAATTTCTTCATAAGTGTGACTGGTGTTGCTCTCATTGGACCGGCGTTGATCTGACGAGTGTGACGGTTGAGCTGCAACTGGTTGGTGGGGTAGTGGCCTGTCAATGTACTGGTTTCTATTCTGATTACCAGTTCCCCCAGTCAGCGAGGCAGACAGTCTTCCTGCACAATGATATCAGTGTCACAGTCTTCGTTTCAGCGGCCATGTTTACCACCCCAGATGTGTTTACTCGGGCAAGAACATATTTCAACTTGCAACACATGCACAGAATCAACTGCATTGGGAATCATTTTCTGTTTTTGGCACAAAGTTCTTTTACATCCACACACTTGATACGCACGTGGTCAATGAACCATGATTCATCTCACCCAAACCTGTAAGGAGGGAATTCACCCTTCAACGGGTATGACTGAGTGATGTCACTGTAACCACAATAAAGAAAGGAGGGGTAAAAGGTTGTGTAGCTTCCCTTCAACCGTCACCGATATGGCTATGCAAGACCGGTGCCAGTGTGTTCCCTGTCTCAGTTTACACAGTGGCCTCCGTGTTTAAAGCTATTTACATGTAGGTCTATCACAGTTAAATAAGGAAGGATGACAGAAATTATGGGTTGGTTGGTTGGTTGGTTGGTTGGTTGGTTATTATTGTTTAATATCGTCTTTTCAGCATTCGAGACGATGCAAGTGTTTCCTTTGTCAGATTTCAGGGTAACTTCCATGCTTAAAACAATTTACAATCAGGTCTATCACTGCAAAAAGAAGGTTAACTTGCCTCTTTGAAAATACACGATCATGGTGACAATGGTGGCAATGATGCCTAGGTTGACGCTGATAGTGAAGATACCGAATGGAGTTGTGGCAAAGCTCCCGGTGGAAGCTGATTCACCAACAGGCGGCGTAACTGACGTATCTATCTCTGTGGTAGGTTTCGTATCTAAAATACACAATTGATTTCATACATCAGTAATCTGTTTATATGTGTCAAACGGAACTGTTAAATCCGTTGTCCAGTAAATAAAATAAGGAATCTTTTTGTCAAAGAAGTTGTTAATAATTTGCAGAAAACATTGAACATCGTGTCCCAAGCAGTTTGTGGACTCTCAAATTGAAGGCTTTTCAAATGGGAAAACCGCGACAATGTGTTAACACAACTGTGGATTAAAAACTGAAACATCATCGCAGTATTGACACACTATTGACCCACAGAATATCAAACCTCAGGCATGAGCAAGTTCCAAAATGTTCACTCGCCTTGTAAGTTTCAAAATTGACTAGCCCACAAACAAATTCACTCGCCCACAAAAATGAGTTACCAAAGAACAAAACGATTTTATCCATTCAAACGTGGTGAAAGACGAGCAGTTTTTTTGTAAGCGCCTGTACCAATCGGATCAGTTGAGCGACACGAGCACGCTGGTCTTGCGTTAGCTGGTGCATAGCGTGTCCCCCCTCGGTGTCTTCGACCTTTTTGTTTGAGTTTACCCAACAGACAATCGTCGCTCGGAAAATGATAATACCACAGACCCAACATTTTCACTCGCCAAGTGGGCGATCATTATAAGACTTTCTACTCGCCCACACTCATTTCTGGTCGCCTGTGGCGAGTGAGCGACCGATCTTGCTCATGCCTGAATCTCCTCTCCCATCTTCTCTTTTATGGAGCGTTTAATTACGGACGGGAAGGCTGACATCGATGACGGAAAAAAGCACCACCTGCGGGATAGCCTCCCGAGAACTGCACGTGGTCAGACCCGAAGTCATTGGACAGCTCAAGCCGCCATTGCCGCAGTTCGTCTGTCTTGCCTCTGGTCATTTCAATCCTCACTTCAAAATGAGGCATATGTCCGATCATCATATTTGGTCTGCAAGACGAATTTTCTTTTTATTTAGGTTTGATCATAATCTTTGGTATGATTAACACGAGTTAGCCAATTCTTCCAAAGGTTACAAGAAAATAAATAAATACATATGTATGTATACAATAGGCTAATGTCTCGATAGAAATTCTTATTACTCATGATGGATAGAGTAAGCTTACTGTTATGAATCATTGACGATATAATGCTTAACGATAAACCATTCTGCCCATTGGGAAACATGCTCAGGATGTTCCATCTATTACCTCAACCCTTTACTTTAGACGTGGAAATTGCACACAAATCAATGTGGAAGTGGTGACTGTTGAGACTAGACAAAATGAAAAGAAATGCAACTTTATTACTCTTTAGGAAAAGGTCAACTGTGTTAAATGTTAAAGTTTCGTAAAAACAGTTCGACTCACCCTCTCATTTTGTTTGTTTGTTTGTTTGTTTGTTTGTTTGCTTAACGCCCAGCCGACCACGAAGGGCCATATCAGGGCTTTGGCATATAACGTGCGCCACACACAAGACAGAAGTCGCAGCACAGGCTTCATGTCTCACCCAGTCACATTATTCTGACACCGGACCAACCAGTCCTAGCACTAACCCCATAATAATGCCAGACGCCAGGCGGAGCAGCCAATAGATTGCCAATTTTAAAGTCTTAGGTATGACCCGGCCGGGGTTCGAACCCACGACCTCCCGATCACGGGGCGGACGCCTTACCACTAGGCCAACCGTGCCCCACCCTCTCATAACTGGCCAGGTTTTTCCACGAGATAAGACCACCCCTCCACTTGGTCACATACCAACATTGACCAGCCTTGGGTGATCTCTGGGCACAGAGGGAAGTTTTTTTAATGAATTCATTTTGTAAATGCAACCAGTGGCTTATTGACAAATTAATTTCTAACAAAATCCAACTGTGCACAACCCCCCGCGGGTGAGGGGGAAGAATTTAGCCGATGATCCCCAGCATGTCGTAAGAGGCGACTAACGGATTCTGTTTCTCCTTTTACCCTTGTTAAGTGTTTCTTGTATAGAATATAGTCAATTTTTGTAAAGATTTTAGTCAAGCAGTAGCCTATGTAAGAAATGTTAAGTCCTTTGTACTGGAAACTTGCATTCTCCCAGTAAGGTAATATATTGTACTACGTTGCAAGCCCCTGGAGCAATTTTTTGATTAGTGCTTTTGTGAACAAGAAACAATTGACAAGTGGCTCTATCCCAACTCCCCCCCCCCCCCTTTCCCCGTCGCGATATAACCTTCCTGGTTGAAAACGACGTTAAACACCAAATAAAGAAAAGTGTGTGGATCACATCCAAAACCTTGATTATTTATACTCACCGGCCCATTTCCTGACACCTTTCTTTTGTTTTATTTCACACTGATCGATTGAACAAGATATCTTACTCTGTACAGTCGAAGATGTCGGACGATGCCACTTCAAACACTTGACACCGAATGATCTCTGTGTAGGACTTGAAGGGGAAGTGAAATACCGTCTTGGAATCAAGCTGCTGTTCTGTCGGACCGTTGACGAACTCCGGTGGGCCTTTGGAAAATACACACATGTTAATGCTTAATTGGCGTAATCTTCCACCAGCTGATACTAGTCGTTTCGAAGTTAAAATATTCTGCTAAACATTTGGCTTTAAATTTGCTGAAAAATGAAAATATCTTCACTCATTTGAACACACAGAGAATGAATAATTATGTCATCAGGTAATTAACGGTTGGTTTCAATAAATAAGCAAAGCAAACAACAAACCAATTCCTTGACAAACAAGAAATTCCTCCGAGGTAGGAAAAACACCCCCGTCAAAGGGAAATAACCTTCTCAGTTGGTGGCAGTGACTGAGTGAGAATGGTTATTTCCCTTTGACCATGAAGATGTCCCTCTATAAGTCCTTGCATAATTTTAATCCACCAATAACTCCCTAACCGTGTGTTTGACTGGTCCCAATTTTTGTAAGGACCGTCTCAGGAATGTATAGAACCTGTTCACCAAGTTTGGTGACGATCGGTCCGTTCATTCTTGAGATCTATATGCGAACACAAACAAACAAACAAACAAACAAACACATCGACCGAAACCTATACACACCCCTATACCGGGGGTGTAATAACAGGCAGTTGAAGAAAGCTGTGAAAGGAATAATACAACTGAGAAAAATAGACAGGGGGGGTCATAGTTTTATATTGGTAACTTGTTAGTTTAAATATTGTAACTTTACAGCAAATTCTTAATGTAAGTACTTTCAGAATATTCTAAAGATAAAATGCCCAAACAAGGCAAGTTGACAATATTCTTGGCAAAAGATCTGTGAAGGGAAAAATAGGTTTTAAAGAGAAACAGTGAAGTGGGCTCACAGTTGACTAGCAATGATGTGCTCAAGCTTTGCCCGGTCTCTCCCATCTCACAGATCACAAGTCCCGTTTGTTGACACTGAACATCCTCTATTACAGCTTGCACGTGACACACGCCGTGTTCTTCTGTCGTCAGCGTCTCTGTTCCGTTGTTCAGTGTGATCTTAGGCTTGGCTCCTGTGTCTGGATTTCCTGCCTCAAACTCACAGACTGCTGTGACTGAAGTTCTCGGTGCTACTACCTGTGTGGGTGATCCCTCAACGGTGACTAGTGTGATGTTGGTCACTCTTGGTGGATCTGCAATCACGTATAGAAAACGCACGCAGAGGACAATGGTGTCATCATCATTATAGTCATCATCACCACCAGCATCATCATTATAGTCATGATCACCACCAGCATCATCACCACCAGCATCATTACTATTGTATTGGGGGCGGTGATAGTGGTGGTGTTGTGCGTTTCAGAAATAGAAATTGTGAAAACGTATGCAAGAATCCCGTATAAGGTGCGTGCGTATGTGTTATTTCGTTCGTTCGTGTGCGTGCATGCATGCATGCGTGTGTTTAATAAACAAGAGATGCAGAAAAGGAAAGAAAGCTTCTTTTTTTGTTTTTACTTTCAAGTGACCATCTTTCCAATGGTGATGGGCAAAGGATACTCACATTTGACCATGAGATCAATCTCTTTATCCGCAACAATCGCTGGACTGGCTGAAAACCTCAATATGCCGTTGAAGGACCGGTCCACTTTCCTGAAAAACCGATACACTTTACCAGAACTCGGGGGACAAAGGCAGCCTTCAGTTTCTGATGTTCCCCCCAGACAAAGTCCGTTCTCATCGTGAACAAACTGACAGTATCGTCCGAATCGCTGATGACTAATCGTAATCGTCTGAATCGATTGAGGGTTGCACAGGTCCGTGAACATTTTGAAGGTGATGTTTACCATTGTGTGTTCATCGACTTCCATGCTCCTATCGTTTGAAGGCGAAAGGAATATAATATGACCACCTGCACGAGGTTAAACTGTCTGTTAGGAAAGAATATGTGCATAAGACGGCTAAACCAGGCGCACTTTCACACACACACACACACGCGCACACACACACACACACACACACGCACGTACACACGCACGCACGCACACACACACACACGCACGCACGCACGCACACACACACACACACACACACACACACACACACACACACACTTTACGAAAGAAAGAAAACTCGATATATACACTTTCGCGATTATTACAATGGTGAATCCCAAATCCCCAACACCCTCTCAATGAACCTTGTGTTTCCGCGAATACATCTTCTGACTTCTGACTTCTGACTTTACGGAAGTTCATTACTTATGATTATCAGACGCCCGTGCGTACACGCATTTCCACTAATACAGATAAAGCAAAACATCTCCACACTAAGAAGTAGAAGCAGAGACGGGCACGAACTTGCATCCGTCACGTTTTGATTCAGTTCAAACACATCCATGTGAACATTTCAGAAATCTCTCTCTCTCTCTCTCTCTCTCTCTCTCTCTCTCTCTCTCTCTCTCTCTCTCTCTCTCTCTCTCTCTCTCTCTCTCTCTCTCTCTCTCTCCTTCTCTCTCTCTCTCTCTCTCTCTCTCTCTCTCTCTCTCTCTCTCTCTCTGTTGATATTTGCTCGAATGTGTTGTTTACTTATTCCATCAACCTCGAGTAAAAGGAGTACCGCCCTCTCTGTCTTTCTCAACTCAAAAAAATCTTGTCATACATACATTTTGTTTTATTGGTAGGTGCAATCAGTCCAGGAACGAAGATGTAGATGAAAACAAAGTTTCTCCAATGCATATTGCTTCGGTCTGTCTTTCACATATCCGCAGAGCAGATGTTATAGGTACTGCTGGCGACGAATGTGTGATGAGGCTATTTTGAGATCAAGCCAAAAAGAGACAGCTTATAAATACTATTTTAGGTTTCACAGTAATAATATTTTCCGGTATTAACTGCTGAGTGTAAAAGTTGTTTCAAGCTGTAGGCTGTATCAATTACTTTCTTCCTTATTTTACTTTAAACCACACTTGCCAGAAAGACGAACACTGACTTCGAGTGTGTGTGTGTGTGTGTGTGTGTGTGTGTGTGTGTGGGTGTATGTGCGTGTGTATGTGTGTATGTGCGTGCGTTTGTGTGTGTGTGTGTATGTGCGTGTGTATGTGCGTGTGTATGTGCGAGTGTGTGTGTGTGTGTGTGTGTGTGCGTGTATGCATGTGCGCGCGCGCGTGTGTGTGTGTGTGTGTGTACTTGTTTGCGTCGGAATGAACTGTGGCTTAAATGTCGGATCATCAAAAACCTAAATTTTGCAATCTTGTATCCGAAGTGTTTTTCTTAAGCAGGCAGAGAGAGAGGGAGAGAGAGAGAGAGAGAGAGAGAGAGAGAGAGAGAGAGAGAGACAGACAGAGACAGAGACAGAGAGGATCATGTGCAGAATCAATCTGTTGCTGAGTAAAAAACAACACAAGAGACGTTCAATCATTCGCATGTGGCGGACTCATGCATATACCTTTGACCATCGCACACACTCAAACAGATACAAAACACCAATACAAACATAAACGCATGCTTGCGCTTCCATTTAGTCATATGTACACACAAACGCATAGTATTTTCATCATTTTTCACTCAAAATTTGATTAATTCACTGATAAGTTGATTTGTTTTTTGCCATGTCGCAAGTAAGCATATGTACTCACGCATACACGTACGCACCCTGACACACACACGTACTGACGTACGCACAAACACACGCACACACACACGCACACACACACGCGTGCGCGCGCGCACTGACACACACACACACACGCATGTGCACGCACGCACACACACGTACACGCACAACCACATACACACACACACACACACACACACACACACACACACACACACACACACACACATCATAGCAAGTTGCCATTTGGAAAAATCCTTTTACAGTTATCAAAAATGTTCAAGATGAACACACACACACACACACACACACACACACACACACACACACACACACACACACACACACACATGCCATATCACAAGTTAGCCATCAAGTTCCCTTTATAGGAAAATCGTTTTACAGTTATCTGTCATGTTCGAGGTGAGCACACACACACACACACACACACTGACACACTGACACACACAGACACAGACACACACACACACACACACTCACACACACACACACACACACACACACTCACACACACACACACACACACTCACACACACACACACACACACACACACACACACACACACACACACACACACACACTCGGATTTCACGACCAAATTATCACATTCCGCTAAGAAGATTTTCTTCCTTTAAACGTGTCCATCATGTGCGAGGCTCCCATGTAGTCGCTGAGAACGTGTACACACTTCACTGGCAGTAACCTGGCAGCAACAGAAACAAAGTAACATTCTCAGTTTATGCCCGATGACAATTAATTAAACTATGCCAGGCATACGGATCCCGGATTACCGCGAAAGCAAAAAAAAACCACAAAACAATACCAAAACAGTTTGTTTTGTCTACATGCACAGTTTATCTTTCCCCAGAGGGGGTTACATTCATATTCACAAGGCCAAAATGCTTCGGCTGCTTGCGTTGTTGCCCCTTGACCCCGACCAAGGGCGCTGCCACCCCCCCCCCCCCCCCCCCTCTTCCCCCTCTCTTGTTTGAGTGTTTACTTGTTTGATTTTTATTAACATTTATAAACCGTATTTCCATGAGATTAGTCCCTCTCATTCGCGAGGGCTGGGTGTTAAAAAAAGCACCTGTTTGCTTTTGCCATTACCCTCGTTGATATAGAATGTGTCTTGTCTGGTTTTCTCTGTCTCTCTCTCTCTCTGTCTCTGTCTCTCTCTGTCTCTGTCTCTGTCTCTCTCTCTCTCTCTCTCTCTCTCTCTCTCTCTCTCTCTCTCTCTCTCTCTGTCCCTGGCTCTCTCTGTGTCTCTCTCTGTGTCTCTCAGTCTCTCTCTCCCTCTCTTTCTCTCTCTCTCTTTCTCTCTCTCTCTCTCTATCTTTCTCTCTCTCTCTCTCTCTCTCTCTCTCTCTCTCTCTCTCTCTCTCTCTCTCTCTTTCCCCTTCTCTCTATCTCTATCTTTCTCTCTGTCTCTGTCTCTCTCTCTCTCTCTCTCTCTCTCTCTCTCTCTCTCTCTCTCTCTCTCTCTCCATAAGACCTGGTTTTTCCAGCATCATCAACTTCGCAAGAGATACCCTGACTGTCACAGAACCTCCGCTCTCACCCTTTCAAGGCCATGAAGATGTAGAGCAGACGGGGGAGGATCAGGAACTCCTGGTTACGTAGCACCGCCTTTATGATCTCCTCAGACACCACCTCAGGCTCCAGCGAGTTCAGTAGCCATGGAAACCTGAAAATGAACCCTTATTTGTTATTCTGTTTAATTTTCATTATTGTTTATTTGGGCTTGAATGACACAAGCACTTTCATGCACACCTGTTGGCACCATGTCATATGTTTAATTGATTGTATTCGCAGAGGAATTATTACACCCCCGGTATAGGGGTGTGTATAGGTTTGTTTTTGTGTTTGTTTGTGTTCGCATATAGATCTCAAGAATGAACGGTGAACAGGTTCTATACATTCCTGAGACGGTCCTTACAAAAATTGGGACCAGTCAAACACACGGTTAGGGAGTTATTGGTGGATTAAAATTATACAACGACTTATAGAGGCACACCCCCGTTGGTCAAAGGGAAATAACCATTCTCACTGCCACCAACTGAGAAGGTTATTTCCCTTTATAGGGGGTGTTTTTCCTATCGGAGGAATTTCTTGTTTGATTTTGTTTTATTATGATTTTTTTCCAACATGTGTTTACTTCTTGTACGTATATATATATAAAACATTACAACAACATCAGACAATATAACCCGTAATTGTGAAAGCGCAGAAGATAACTCTTTATAATAAAATGTTTTGTGTCCCCCTAAAAAGACATGTTAAAGCCGTGTGCTAAATCAACCAATGCCAAACAACATGCACAAGTATAAAAAAATAAAAAAAAATAAAAGGGAAAAAAGGAATCATGATAATTCTGTTTGTTTAGAAATTTCGAATATCTCTGAGAAAAGGAGACAGCACCTAGGTTTGTTGGAGTTTAACTCAAAAGGTACGGAATTTAAATTAATTTTGCACAGGAATTTAGAGTTGCCAGTGTGCTGATATTGAACTTCAGTTGTGTTTTGTAAATGTCTATGTATCAGTGTATCATGTCTTGCCACACACATGCCAAATTTCCTTGTATTGATGAGGACAATAAAACTTCTTGTATCTTGTATCTTGTATATAAAAGAAATAATTCAATAAGTAAACTCTTACTTTGTTATACATTGAAGGGAGGCATCTCTTCTCATGCAGGCACGCCTGATCAGTCTTTACAGAATATATAGAGTCGATGTTAGACCTGCTTCTTAAGTATTTCGAATTTTCCTAAGGAAGGGAGATAACTCAAGTCAAAGTTATTTTTCAGCAAAAAGAGTGTGTTGATGGTAATGCTTTCACTCTGTCTCCCAGGCTTTTAATCCAAATGTATGAGCTCACACTTTCATCTATTCTTATTCTCATTAGAATAAGATTCTAGAGGTTTCTGAGAGAGAGGGGAGATCAGAACCACCCGGGCGAAGCCGGGCCTGACTGCTAGTAAATAAATAAATAGATGAATAAATAAATAAGGCCTAAAAAAAGAATAGGTGTGGTTACGGTAACCCGACCTACCCTATTTTTAGGGGCCGACCCTATAACTTTTTATCACATTTGTCAACAAAAACAAAACACAAAAAAACAAAAAAAAAACGAGTGCAGAAAACGCAATGAAAGCAAAATCGCCCGAGTCGCACACTTATTTCTCTGTCAAGTAGGTTTAATTTATACACATTAGAAAAAAAGTTTTAAAAAAAAAGTGATTGCCTACCTTCCTACCCTATTTTTTTTGGCTATGTTACCGTAACCACACCTATTTTTTTTGTTTTTTTTGCCTAAACGCAAATATTTGTCAACTTACTTGACCTGACATCCGTCAAACATGCCGGTGCTGATGAGGTAGGGGCAGACAACCGTTGTGTGCACGCCGTCTTTGCCCAGGGCTTTGAGTTCAAACCTCAGAGACTCGTCGAACCCCACGGCCCCAAATTTGCTGGAGCAGTAGTCTGCCAGTCCCGTCACTCCGAGCAACCCCGCTGAGCTCGCCACGGAGACCACGTGACCGTGGTTCCGCGACAGCATTGCTGGTAGGAAGGCTTTTACTGTCTGAAAAAATTGAAGGTGGGAGGTAAATGCATTGGTTTTGTGTTAGGTTTTTGATAGATAAGGCATATACTCAGCCTCTCTCTGTCCCTGACTATCTGCTTGATTGTCAGTCTGTCTGTCTGTCTGT
>NC_090255.1:38242586-38270086 GCF_037325665.1 Littorina saxatilis
ACTTATTTGAAGAAGAAAAGCATTTAAGTTACTTGCAAGTGAAGGCAATTGGTGGTGAAACTTAAAGGCACAGTGCAGCTCACAGCCTTCGTTTTGCGTTTTTGTTGCAGCTGAGTGCATTTACAGTTCAAAAATCCTCCTATGGTAGTAAAACAAACCCAAAACTACCCAACGACGAAATCTGTGAAGCTCGACAGTTTCTTGTTCACGCGAGTGCATAAATTAACCTAGTTATTACGTGGTGTTTGGTCGGAGTTCGATTCAACTGAGTGATTCCGGCCTCCATTTTGATTTACACAAACTCATGATGACGTCTGACATAGTTTGCTCGTGACGTGTCTTTTTGTGCATGATGTGGTGATCTACCTGATCTAAATTTAGATCCAAAAATAGGTCAAGACCAGCCGGGTCCGAGTACGAAATTAATTCGTAAAAAAATCGCAGTTCTTGACTCTTTGGGTGCAAGTCAATGAAACTTGGTAGTTCTTCTAACGGATAGCTGCCTGAGGTATGACAAAAAGCCCCAGGGACTCCGTGCACCTGGATTTGACAAGTTCAGTGCCTTTAATAGATTTCACCCCAAAATTGGATTCCTTCGAAAATGTGGTTATGTCCTGGAATGAGAAGGGAATTAATTTTAGGATGGAGCAAATTTCTAAGTTTAGATTAAACAAAATTGGTTGAATGAATTTGACCCCATGAATGTAAAGTACCTAAGCTCGATCATCAGTACTATGGAAGGGAGGGGGGCTTTTCAGTGTGGAGTTTATACAAGATCAACGAGGCCGAATCAGAAAGCTGAATGCCGGGGGAAAGCTGAACGCGTTATACCGGCACTACAACAAAGCCGTGTATTCAGATCTCACACCAGCGCGGCCAATATTCACAGCATGCATAGACCAACAATTTACAGTTCATAAAAGGACGAACTCTACATTGATATTGCTATTATATTATCAGGTGAGGGCAGATTTTAATCACAGCCAATTGCCTATGCCAGTACAGAGCAAAGCCACACTGCAACAGATCCGTGTATTGAAAGCTTACACTAGCTACTCCCACAATGACAGCAAACACAGACCACTACTTCACAATTTCACGCAGGCACAGACGAACTCTGTAAGCTCATGCAGCAAAATCTCCTCCAAGACCCCTTTGCTCTGTGCAAACCTTTAAGAGGACTAACGGATTCTTTTCCGCGTTTGTCTCTCTGTTTCACGACCAGTGAGTTCCAAATTGCGACCGATTATTTAAATGTGCATCAAGGCTTTTGCACACACATCTTACCATCAAAGTCTGCAAACTTCCACCTGAAGTCGACTCCGTAATATCTGATGAGGTGTAGGCTGTTATCTGTATATATCACACAGAGCGATAGCACTGCGTCCTTCGCTGGACAGATATACCTCTGAATGATATAGCCCCAAGAATAACACTGCACTGCACACGTCAACAGACTCTGCCCCAAGTTGCCCTTGGTTCGAGCTGACCGCTTTAATAGGACTAAAGGGTCTGATTCGATACAAAGTGTGTGCATTTTCCAGATGCACATTATGTGGAAGAGGTTTTCGTGGGCTCACGTACAAAGCCACACTGAGTGCGTTTTAGTGAAGAAAATCGACCACTTTGAATTACAATCGTATCATTATTATGACTATAGATAATCAAAATGTCCGGGGCGGGGGAGGGGGAGAACCTGTTGTTTTCGGTGACACAATAATAAACGCCTGCATGAACAGTGCACCTCCACAAAAAGCCGTCTCAGCAATAGTCCGTCAGGACTGTATGCCATTAAATTGTAGCTTATCACTGTAAAAGCCAGCCTAAACATTCTCCAGGTCAACCCACGAACACCACCAATCTTGTATCAAATTAGACCCCTTAACCTATGTCTCTTTCCTCTGCTGTAGAACGCTTGTGCCGTCGCGCAACGTTGTACGAAATCTCGGTTAGTTCGGCTGACCTGATAACATATTTACATATCACCCGCTCGTCCGGTTTGATACTAATGATATCACCCCCTTGCTTGGCTTGATAATAGTTACCGAGGCATGTGCAAGTTATACATCACGTGTCGAGTTGAGGACTATAGCTATAGCTACCTGTCAACGCTGCACCTTTGATGAGTGCAGTAATAGTTTTGCCCAAACACACTCCGCTAAATCAACAGTGATGACACTCGCACGTGTGACATTGTCTGAATGTCACACAAAACTATGCGATATAAGGCCGTCGAACAACTAGCGAGTGCCCAAAATAAATCACTCGGATGTCTCAAGTTCTGATACTAATTTAACATACCTTCTTTTTGCCACGATTTCCTACAGCATGGGTCCAAAGGTGATTAACAAAGCGGCGCTTGCACACAAAACAAAAGTATTTAATAGTTTCAACCATACAGAGGTGTTTAAAATCACGACGACATTCTAACGCTTAGTCTTCTCTTTGCGCGTGGTGACCGACTTCAAAACTTGAACAAAGGCGGAACTGTATGTTTGGCTGACACAACTATTTTTCTCTTTTTTTGAAAGTTTGATAGCTGAGTCTTTGATTCTGTGACTCGGAGATGTTAAGTATTGATCAGTATCAGTTCACGATTGTCTAAAAGAGCCTCAGGTAGAAACCGCATAGAAAACACAATACCTGTTTTAGTTCCGTCGCCTGTTCAGTCGTCGGAAAGAAGGAAGGCGCACTCCTCAGTCTAAGGCCAAACATATATGTTGGTTTAGGTTAACGTGACCAAAAAAGATAGGGTCGGTAGGTCGGTTTTTTAATTTTTTTTAAATTATTATTCGATTTTAAAGGAGGTTACTTCTCGGTATGGTTCGCAAAATGTGCCAAAAGTTGGTGTAGTTTTTTTAAATGAAAAAAACACGTTTTAGGGTCGGCGGGAAAAATAGGGTTGGTCGGGTTACCCTAAACCAACATATATTTTGTGTTTGGCCTAACTTTGCCTGCACCGAAGTCTGTTCTTTGACTTTGTGCCACTAGACCGAGTAGCTTCTGTTTGATCGAGCTGCGAGAAGTCAACACAGGCGCACGACTGGTTTGGCATGTGGGTAGGGGTAGTTGGGGTCTGGTAACCTTTCATTCATCAATATCGGTCACAAGGGGCGGGGGTGTAGCTCAGTCGGTAGCGCGCTGGATTTGTATCCAGTTGGCCGCTGTCAGCGTGAGTTCGTCCCCACGTTCGGCGAGAGATTTATTTCTCAGAGTCAACTTTGTGTGCAGACTCTCCTCGGTGTCCGAACACCCCCGTGTGTACACGCAAGCACAAGACCAAGTGCGCACGAAAAAGATCCTGTAATCCATGTCAGAGTTCGGTGGGTTATAGAAACACGAAAATACCCAGCATGCTTCCTCCTAAATGGCGGGGTAAAAAACGGTCATACACGTAAAATTCCACTCGTGCAAAAAACACGCGTGTACGTGGGAGTTTCAGCCCACGAACGCAGAAGAAGAAGGTCACAAGGCTTAAGAGATTCCTATCTGTTAGCGAATAATCCATTGCATTTCCCTTATAGGCAAACTGAAAAACTGTGGACAGGAACCATCATCATGAGATCCCTATCCTAATCCACACCCCAACACCGAACCAGTGCCAGGAGCTTGTGGCACGATCCATGAGCTAGCGGCAAACCTCTTCCGTTGTCTTCCCGCCTCCAAGCTGAGCCGAGGAAAGGCAACAGGAACGATGTGAACTGACACGCAGATTTCTTTGTGTTTGTTCATTAAACGTTCCAGTGATTACACTGTTGTGTTTATAAGTTTTCAAATTGATGGAACCTAGAGTTTTAGGTTGGCGTTATAGGCTAATCTTAAACGAAGTTTTGAGAATAGATTCAAGGGTTGCAGCCAGGTTAACGTCGTGATTTTAAACGCCGCACTGCGGAGTTGAGGTGCACATACCTATGTCAGTCCTGAAAGCCGGTCAAGGCGAGGGGATTAACTCTCTGTAGGATCTGGGCTAATTGTTCAGTGGGCTTGAGGCCTTGTGTAAGTATTACGTGCTTGGTCCAAAGCCCGGGTACTAGTGCTTAATTGCTGCTTTTGTTGCATTTTTGTCTCTCTCGGTTGTGTGGTTCGCGCCTTGCAAAGCATTCATGTGCAGACTAATACAAGCACTTACACACTCTTACTAACACTATCTGTCTCTCTCTAGTACACAAACCAATCTCTCTCTCTCTCTCTCTTTCACACACACACACACACACACACACACACACACACACACACACACACACACACACACACACTGAACATACACACTCACGCACGCACGCACGCACGCACAGACAGACAGACAGACAGACAGACACACACACAGACACACACACAGACACACACACACACACACACACACACACACACACACACACACACACACGCGCGCGCGCGCGCGCGTGCACTCGTTTAAAACAGAAAGTCGACCTTCACACTAGAAATCTTTATTGTAATTGATAGTTTTAAAGACTTTAAAGTCACTCAAAATAGATCAAGAGCAGCTCAATTAATAAATAAAACAGCGTAGTTATTTAATGTAACATGGTATATCTCGTAAATATAAGACCACTTCACACAAAGCGATATTTCACAAGGCAAGCAACTCTTTGCAGATACCCTAACCGTGTTAGCAACACCTGTAAACCGCCACAAATACTTTCAAACTTTTGCATGGGATAAAGAACGTCAGTGTATTGTTCCACTTGGACACACACACACACACACACACACACACACACACACACACACACACACACACACACACACACATAAACACATACACATAAACACACACACACACACACACCCATACACACACACACACACACACACACACACACACTCATTCACACAAACACACACACACACACACACACACACACACACACACACACACACACACACACACACACTATCAACCTTCAGAGTAGTATTTTACCTGCATGAGTTTTGCGGATTGATCGAAGTACCAGTTACACGAATAAATATTTAAATAACATGAAATGTGCACAAAATGCAGCGAGACTTTAGATGATTGGTGTGTGTTGAAAAGCGAGGATGTTTTTATCCCATGCATAAGCCTGGAATGATCTGTGTCAATTTACACGGTGGTTTACACGGGTATCTTTAATAGCAGTGTAAAATAACAGTGTGAACAACAACGTTTCTATTGCAGCTACACAGCGCACCTGACAGTCTAAAGCAAGTTTCAGGACCAAGGAAGCACAGGCACTCGAATGCTAAACTTTGTTTTTCTCTCTCACATTGTCGATGCGACAACAGTCTGCAGTTCGACTAGTTACTCCTAACAGAGTTTGCGCAGCTACGCTAAAATAAATGCTGACATACATTTTTAATATCAGTCTACAATGTTGACACAAATTGGCAAAACCGTAATTAAAAGTTTAACTTATACGTCGTGACAAATTGGACTTACTCACACTTTAAAGGTGTAATTCACAAAAATTAGAACCACAGTTTCGCCACTGCAATGTTCAGGAAAAAAAAATGTATTGATCTATTTCAAAACTGAGCATTTAGTTTCAACAAAATTGCACAACGTTTGATAGTAGAACAGTACAACGAGGGTATTGCTGCACGAACGATTTGAATATTAATTTGGTCTTAGAACTCGACGTTTCTGATATCGCCTTGAATGTATGATCGTAACAGTTCATTTTCACTGTGGCGTGCTTTGGTGACTTTTCTGTCACAGTTTGTGCAATGCAGACATATGCTTGAGCTCAGCTGAATGTGTTTTATGTTGAAATCTTAACATATTGAAATGATTGGAAGAAAGATAATAAATATGGATTCCCATGATTGCTTTGTCTGCATAATTGTGATCGATGCGCAGTTGTTTCGGAATTGTTATAATGCAAGGTTGTTATCAACATGTCTTTGACGAAAAATAAGGAAAATTCAGCAAAAAGAATAGTATGTGCGAATTATGAAAAAGCGAATCATTAAGATGGTTAAAGCCAAACTCCTTTCCTATGTTACATTTGAAACCAAACGTTCTTACAATATACTAGATCAACTATTCAAACAAAAGTGTTTAATTTCTACAAATCTTCGTTGAACTAAAGACATCATTAATTAAACGAGGAAATTGACAATAGAAGATTGACACCAGCGGGGTTCTGTCGTTGGCAAGAATGTACGTGTCTCCTGTTTTTTGTTTCAATTGTGTTTACATTCAAAAGGCCCTGCCCAACGGAAACAAAGATTAGCAAGAAATATTACAGCTTATATTCTTAAATAAATATACACAACAGAAAGAGGTAACATTCGAACACAGCCGCTGACAATTAGAATGTGATTTAAGTAATAGAATGAGATCAGATATAGAACGAGTATAAATGTGGTCTAAATAAAGGCAATCTGAAAAATCAAAATATACAACAAAAAACAGAACAAAAAGAGCTATTTTGTTTATTTTCACATGGGTAATAGAACCATGCAAGTATAATGTAACAGCCATACTTAATATCTCAGTTAGTTTATAATTATGTTCAGAAACAAATAGCACCCTTGAGAATTCATAACATTGAGTATAAATGTTACAAAATATTGCATGTTGATAACAATTGTATCTCAGTTGAACGTGAGAGGGAAAGGGAGAGACAGAGATCAGGAGATAAGAGCCGAGAGAGACAGAGAGAGAGAGAGAGAGAGGGAGAGAGAGAGAGGGAGAGAGAGAGAGAGAGAGAGGGAGAGAGAGAGAGAGAGAGAGAGAGAGAGGTTAAGAGGTGATGGCGAGAGGGTAACTGTTTCAAGAGGTCGGAAAGAGGTTTTAACTCAATCAAAGTCACAAGTAAATGTCAAGCAATGTGCTCGCAAACAAAATAATTATACACCAACAATAATATTGCAGCTAGAACAGAAAATGAGTAAATTTCAATTCAGTATGGCAGTTATTGTAATACTGAAATGTACCACTTTATTACGCTTGATTCTTTCTTTATTTGGTGTTTAACGTCATTTTCAACCATTCAAGGTTATATCGCGACGGATTAGGCTTGATGTTGAGGTCTTTTAATTCAGCTCAGTTCAGTTCAGTTTAAAAGCCTGAAAAAGGTCAGTTTATTTCAGTGCAGTTCGTTGTGTTTGGACAGAGAGAAGCAAAACGTTCCTGAGAAACCCAAGGGAAATAATCCAGGAAATATCAAAGAATGTGCAAACAGTAGTTGTATCCCGTGTTTTCATGTACCATGGCAGAGAAAAACAGCAACGATGTTTAAAGATAACACTCTGGGAAGACAGTTTTATTTTCATTTCGTGTATTTGTTTACTTTAATTTAGCCAGGTATGGGAATTGTCCGCCGAAAGGCAAATTTCCGCCAAATATTTTTTTGGTTCCGCCAAAATAGCAAAAGTGTCCTCCGAAAAAAAAATCGGAGAGGCAAAAATGGTTCTTAAAACTGAATTTAATGGCAAACTTGGAGCAAAGATGACACTAAATTGCACCATTTGGGTTCTTTGGAGAAAAAAAAACTTCTGGGGGGGGGGCCTATGCCCCCAGACCCCCCTAGTAAGGCTTAGGCGCTTCAGTCGCGCCGTCGACTTTGTTGTTACTTGCAAATGTTCAGCCTTTTTTACATTTTTCAATTCCCATGCCTGTTAGCTTTTAAGTAATGCTATGTACTAGTTCCTTGTTCTTTTCTTTGATCAATCAGAAGGATCTCAGCTATATCATAGAGTTAGAGTCATTTGTTTTTAAAGGATTGAAGATTTTACTTTCTTTTACGACAATTTTGCTTGTCGATTTTTTCTCAAGAAATAACACTACCTTTATCAAAGTACCAGCTTTAACAAAGCCTGTATAGTGCATACTGGTCACTATAAACACAGGAAGATATTGTGAACTAGTATGGCATGTCTACAAATAAATTAAATAAACAGATGACACGGAGATGTTACTTCCCTTTGATAAAGGGAGAGAACCTAGTGACGACTAAAGGCGAGCGATTAGACAGACTCCGTTGTCCCTTTCTTGATGACGGAGAAGACGAGGACGATGACACCGACGATGGCGAAGAGGATGCCGCCGACGAGAGTCAGAGCAAAGGCCCAAGACAGATTGTTCTTCTCCTCGTCTTTGGCTCCGAATATAATACAGCCCAGTATTATGCAGCCGGCTGAAACACAGTGAAGACATATACAGGGTGGTCCAAAAAAATGTAGACAGTTTTGCGTGCCTGTCATTTCTGCTACAGGGCTCCCACCTATTCTTTTTTTTTTTTTTTTTATTTTTTTTCCCCTACACCTGTTCCTTGTCCCGGTGTGCACTCACGCCGCCCCGTCCCTGCACTCACTGCTCCATCCGCATCTGAATTTCGTTCCGCTGCCAGACTTGTCGATTTTACAGACGCTCCAGGGAGGGATGTCGGGTCGTTGCGGTAGGCTACCCTCGGAAGATGACACTGCACTTCTGCTGAGTCACTTCGACGGTGTTCAGTAGTGGGTCTGTCCCGAGCTAACGGACGCAGCCCACTACCTACTATGCCCCCTACTAACGACATTGACAGCTAAGTCGCGGAGCCAGACTGAGTGAGGGTCCCCTCCAGAGAGCAGACCGCCACCACGTCCCTCCGTCGACCCCCCAGAACGTCACACGTTGAAGACTGACAGCAGAAGTACTATTCAGGGAAGGATCGAACAGGAACACTGAGACCAAGGTCACCATGAGAGCTCCGGGCATGAAGGGCCACAAGAGCAAGGACACTTTATAATTTTGGATGATTAATGAGATGAGGATGATTATAATGATGATGCTATGGATTTCCAATTTGGTTTGAGACTACGTGACAGGGCAGCACTCTACGTTAATATATCCTGGTGTCAACCAGGCCCGAGAACTGCCGCACCTGCGGTGTTGGTCAGGTAAACAGAACCTGAGCACCCTCAAAGTCGCATTCGTTAAGTGAATGACACTCGGCTGTGTGATTCCAGCCTTCCCATAGGAACCATAGCACTTCCACTCTGGGTAGGAGCCGACCGTAGCCCGAAAAACCCACATGACCCTGATGGGATTCGAACCCACGACCTCCCGACCCACAGCCCGATGCGCTAACCACTGCGCTACGGGGGCCGGTCCTATTCTTTTTTACCTGGAATGTCTCACACAAGCATGTAAGTTTAGTAAGGCACAGTTTTTTCTTCTTTGCAACATAATTTCTGGGCATAGTTCATCACATTCTCAATCCAAGCACCTCGTCCCCAGATCTTTCTCCTCCAGATTTCTTCCTCTGGGGGTACTTGAAGGAAAGGGTTTACCACAACAATCCACAGACAATACAAGCGCTAAAGGAGAACATTCTTCGTGAAATCAGGAGGATTCCACTCGAGACCTTGGACAGAGTTATCAACAACTTCAATGTCCGTGTCGCAGCCGTAATCCAGAGACGAGGTGCTTGGATTGAGAATGTGATGAACATATATATATATATATGTGTCAGTGAGTCCGTGATTTAGTCAACAAGTTAATGAGTAGTCAGTCAGTCAGTCAGCAAGTACGTACGTGAGTAAGTGAGTCAGTGAGTCAGTGAGTCAGTGAGTCAATGGGAATATACACACACACACACACACACACACACACACACACACACACACTCACACACACACTAACACACACATATTCACACACACACACACTGACACGCACACACACACACACACACCAAGATCTCTCTAAAGGTCAACCAAATTTACTTAACCTTGACCCACTTACCGGCAGCAAAGGCGGTGATGGCGCTCAGGATGGGCAGGATGCGACGGTTCTGACACGACCCGATACAGATGGACAGCAGCAGGATGATCAGAGACACGAGGGCCGTCAGGAAGCCCACCGTCTCGAAGAACTGGGCTGCCCGGATGTAATCTGAAATATATAACAATTATGTTGGTATTGTTTGAATTATTAGGGACTGGGATGAATGTCTGTTGTCTTCGTCGTTTGCATCAGCCAGAGACTGATATATCACCTCCTCCTCCTGTCTCCTTTTTTGCTACTTTCATCATCATCATCATCATCATCATCATCATCATCATCATCATCATCATCATCATCATCATCATCATCATCATTAACTCAGTTGTTGTCCTCACTTCTTCTCTCTCTCTCTCTCTCTCTCTCTCTCTCTCTCTCTCTCTCTCTCTCTCTCTTTCTCTCTCTAAAACACACACACACACACTCATAAAACTCCCCCAGAGCGATTGTCAAAAAATCATATTACGCACTCTATTCCTGGCGATGGTACAGCAAGTTAATTGTTTTCACACACATGCACACACCAGGAGGGCAATACCCTCCCGCGTTCCTGTCCATCCGTCACCAACATCATGTTCTCCTCCACATCCTTTCTACCCCCCCCCCCTCTCATAATGCACGCTCTCTTACTCTCTGTGTTTGTGTATGGCGTGTCTGTCTGACTCTGTGAGTGTCTGTCTGTCTGTCTGTCTGTCTGTCTGTCTGTCTATCTCTCTTTGTGTCTCTCCCTCTCTGTCTCTATCTTTATCTCTGTCTCTGTGTGTGTGTCTCTCTCTCTCTCTCTCTCTCTCTCTCTCTCTCTCTCTCTCTCTCTCTCCCTCTCTCTCTCTCTCCCACATACATCATTTTTACGACGAATCAGAACGCTCGACGCCAGTATGAGTTATTTCTAATATGCTGACTGTTAGCAAATGATAACAAGGCATGTCGAGAAAAAAGATATCAAGCATGAGCCTTTTAGGCGAATGCTGATATCGTTTGTGAGACATGACTGTTGTCATTTGCTAACAGTCCGCATATTAGAAATAACGGTTTTATTACCGTTTAATTCGACCAAAACAAATTTCGAAGCGACCCCGCGAATTAGACAGAACAGCCGCAATGGGAACTGGAGCGCTCCTACCTGATTATGCCTGTCAGTCAAAGAATTCTCGTGACCTGGGTCAGCCAATCAGAGTAATACTCCTGACGTGATGAATATTCACAGATCAAATGCGTTTGACACACAACAATCTCACAAGATAAACCATGTTCAACATGCGTTTCGGTTGCTTCGCTTTTTCTTGTTGAATAGAGAGCGACAGATTTAGAACCGACTCAAGACGGATGGGAAATGACGTAAAGATACATTTGACGTAACGCGAGTGACGCAATTTCACTTGATTTTCCGAACTTAGGTAATTTAGATTTCAAGTGAGCGGGTCAGCATTTCACACTCAGAGGATGGGCGGTACCTTGCTGTTTCGTAAAGCACCCACCGACAAAACTTGCTTTTCGGTATTTTTTTTTTTTTTAGATAAAGAGAGTATTATCTGACAGCATTTGAAGTGTCATTCTGTAGAATAAATCACGCTGATATTGTTGATTTACATTTTTACTTTGTTTTGTCAATTTTTAGCTTGATATACAAAAAGGGTCCCTGCCTGAACGTTATAACATTTAACAGGTCACCTAGAATCCGTCCTGATTGATCAAAAAGCTGAATTGGTAATAAACTGATATAATCAATTACAAATCAAACAGTAGGTCCCAGAGAAGTGTGTCCAGGTACACTTAACAATAGCAATCAAACAGTAGGTCCCAGAGAAGTGTGTCCAGGTAAACTTAACAACAGCAATCAAACAGTAGGTCCCAGAGAAGTGTGTCCAGGTACACTTAACAATAGCAATCAAACAGTAGGTCCCAGAGAAGTGTGTCCAGGTACACTTAACAATAGCAATCAAACAGTAGGTCCCAGAGAAGTGTGTCCAGGTACACTTAACAATAGCAATCAAACAGTAGGTCCCAGGGAAGTGTGTCCAGGGAAACTTAACAATAGCAATCAAACAGTAGGTCCCAGAGAAGTGTGTCCAGGTAAACTTAACAATAGCAATCAAACAGTAGGTCCCAGAGAAGTGTGTCCAGGTAAACTTAACAATAGCAATCAAACAGTAGGTCCCAGAGAAGTGTGTCCAGGTAAACTTAACAATAGCAATCGAACAGTAGGTCCCAGAGAAGTGTGTCCAGGTAAACTTAACAATAGCAATCAAACAGTAGGTCCCAGAGAAGTGTGTCCAGGTAAACTTAACAATAGCAATCAAACAGTAGGTCCCAGAGAAGTGTGTCCAGGTACACTTAACAATAGCAATCAAACAGTAGGTCCCAGAGAAGTGTGTCCAGGTACACTTAACAATAGCAATCAAACAGTAGGTCCCAGAGAAGTGTGTCCAGGTAAACTTAACAATAGCAATCAAACAGTAGGTCCCAGAGAAGTGTGTCCAGGTAAACTTAACAATAGCAATCAAACAGTAGGTCCCAGAGAAGTGTGTCCAGGTACACTTAACAATAGCAATCAAACAGTAGGTCCCAGAGAAGTGTGTCCAGGTACACTTAACAATAGCAATCAAACTCCAACTTTCTCAATGGTGTGAATAACATTTTCCCTACAGGTGTTGTTTAGGAAAAGGCTGCATAATTAATTCATTTAGTTCTGTCTTTTTGTTTCCTTCTTTCTTTTTTTTTTCTTGCTTCATTCTATCCTTCCATCCTTGCTTCCTTCATTGATTCATTCCTTCTTTCGTACATGTATGTATCTCCTTACTTATTTACTCATTAAAGTGACAGCACTGTGCTGAGTAACGCGCTGTATACGGCGGCAGCACGTGCTGCTTGCTCTTCGATTTTCCGTTTCATTGCGCAAAAGGTTGGATCCCATTCAAAACCACATTCCTTGGGAACCCCCGGTACAGCAAAGACAATGATGCTTGTGCTGTGTTTTGAGAACTTTACTTCAACAGTGTGCCAGCCTTGTTAATTCTGGAATGTCCATACATATAGAGTCGACTACACTACAAAGACTATTCCTACAAAGATATAGAGTCGACTATACTACAAAGACTATTCCTACAAAGATATAGAGTCGACTACACTACAAAGACTATTCCTACAAAGATATAGAGTCGACTATACTACAAAGACTATTCCTACAAAGATATAGAGTCGACTACTCTACAAAGACTATTCCTACACAGATATAGAGTCGACTACACTACAAAGACTAGTCCTACAAAGATATATACAGTGGAACCCCCTTTTCAGACCTTCGAACATCTTACAAAAGCAAGTCTCAAATACGAGGGAGTCTTAAAATGGCGGTAAAGTTATAGAGGGTATGAACAGAAGATTTGAGAAAACAGGGTCTTAATAGTGAGGGAGTCTTGATGTAGGGGGTCTTAAAATGGAGCTTCCACTGTATATATCTTTGCATGAATTTCCCCCTGCTATAGGATTATTTACCCTGGCAACTGTTAAACCTTACCATGCTCTAGTTCCCATGGTAACGCTTGGCAAACAGGCCCCACTGATTTCGCTGACTACACGTAAAGTGATTCACCGTATACCTGTCACTGTGTACAGAAAACAACCTATACCTCAGGTGTGAGTGATATCAGGTTGTCGGTCTGTTGCATCAACTGTCAATTTGTTTGGGGCTTTATTGGGAACAAACATGTGTACACATTATATACAGGTGGGTCACTGTCCAAAAACTGGGTACCACTAGCATTGATCTGCCTTATGTGATTGATATGGCCAAGACAAAAGTCAACGTTTCCGATTCAACGACCGACGCTATCCTCCCGATTCTAGCACTCTTTTTGGCCCTCAAACAAAACCAAACAACAACAACAACAACAACAACAACAACAACAACAACAACAACAACAACAACAACAACAACAAACAACAACAACAACTTGCAGACTTTACATGGAATGTGCGTATGTCTCCAAAGCTGAATACGAGTGTGTGACGTGAAGGACATTCTCATAAACAGTCTGTGTGTCAGAACAGAGATTGTGTGACGTGAATATCTCCGACATCCGGAGAACGATTTCGCACGATTTCCGGCAAATAAAATGCCACATTGGAAACAAACATTTGTTAGGACAATAATTGTAAGTTTTAACTGAGAAACTTTGGAGACGAACGCCGCTCGTAATCATTTACTTGGTCTGCAAAGAAAGTGCTTTCAAAACTTACACAGGCAGCTTACTAACCCGTCGCGATATAACCTTAAACGGTTGAAAACGACGTTAAACATCAAGTAAAGAAAGAAAGAAAGCTTACTAACGTTCGGTTAATTGCAATTGATATACAGATTTAAACACGAAAATATTATTTGAAGATCTACAAAGATAATCAAATACATGATATTGAAAATGGTTATACTATACTATTTAAGTATTTAACACAACAATCATGACTTTAAAAAAAAAATAAAAAAAAATTCTCTTTTTGTGGAGTTTTTTTTTTTTTTTTTTTTTTACAACAATCATGACTTTACATTTCATATTGTACTTGGCATTATACGTTTGGAAATTGGAAGGATTGAAATTTCATGTTATACATTATGGTATCCAGCTTCGGAGACTGTCCCAAAAACCAAAGGCACAGACTGTTCTGTAGACTGTCCCGATCCCAAAAACCAAAGGCACAGACTGTTCTGTAGATTGTCCCAAAAACCAAAGACACAGACTGTTCTGTAGAATGTCCCAAAAACCAAAGACACAGACTGTTCTGTAGAATGTCCCAAAAACCAAAGGCACAGACTGTTCTGTAGAATGTCCCAAAACCCAAAGGCACAGACTGTTCTGTAGAATGTCCCAAAAACCAAAGACACAGACTGTTCTGTAGACTGTCCCAAAAACCAAAGGCACAGACTGTTCTGTAGAATGTCCCAAAACCCAAAGGCACAGACTGTTCTGTAGAATGTCCCAAAACCCAAAGACACAGACTGTTCTGTAGACTGTCCCAAAAACCAAAGGCACAGACTGTTCTGTAGACTGTCCCAAAAACCAAAGGCACAGACTGTTCTGTAGAATGTCCCAAAACCCAAAGGCACAGACTGTTCTGTAGACTGTCCCAAAAACCAAAGGCACAGACTGTTCTGTAGAATGTCCCAAAAACCAAAGACACAGACTGTTCTGTAGACTGTCCCAAAACCCAAAGACACAGACTGTTCTGTAGACTGTCCCAAAAACCAAAGGCACAGACTGTTCTGTAGAATGTCCCAAAAACCAAAGACACAGACTGTTCTGTAGAATGTCCCAAAAACCAAAGGCACAGACTGTTCTGTAGAATGTCCCAAAACCCAAAGACACAGACTGTTCTGTAGACTGTCCCAAAAACCAAAGGCACAGACTGTTCTGTAGAATGTCCCAAAACCCAAAGGCACAGACTGTTCTGTAGAATGTCCCAAAAACCAAAGACACAGACTGTTCTGTAGAATGTCCCAAAAACCAAAGACACAGACTGTTCTGTAGAATGTCCCAAAAACCAAAGACACAGACTGTTCTGTAGAATGTCCCAAAACCCAAAGACACAGACTGTTCTGTAGACTGTCCCAAAAACCAAAGACACAGACTGTTCTGTAGAATGTCCCAAAACCCAAAGACACAGACTGTTCTGTAGACTGTCCCAAAAACCAAAGGCACAGACTGTTCTGTAGAATGTCCCAAAAACCAAAGACACAGACTGTTCTGTAGAATGTCCCAAAAACCAAAGGCACAGACTGTTCTGTAGACTGTCCCAAAAACCAAAGGCACAGACTGTTCTGTAGACTGTCCCAAAAACCAAAGGCACAGACTGTTCTGTAGAATGTCCCAAAACCCAAAGGCACAGACTGTTCTGTAGAATGTCCCAAAAACCCAAGGCACAGACTGTTCTGTAGAATGTCCCAAAAACCAAATGCACAGACTGTTCTGTAGAATGTCCCAAAACCCAAATGCACAGACTGTTCTGTAGAATGTCCCAAAACCCAAAGGCACAGACTGTTCTGTAGAATGTCCCAAAACCCAAATGCACAGACTGTTCTGTAGAATGTCCCAAAACCCAAAGGCACAGACTGTTCTGTAGACTGTCCCAAAAACCAAAGGCACAGACTGTTCTGTAGAATGTCCCAAAAACCAAAGGCACAGACTGTTCTGTAGAATGTCCCAAAAACCAAAGGCACAGACTGTTCTGTAGAATGTCCCAAAAACCAAAGACACAGACTGTTCTGTAGACTGTCCCAAAAACCAAAGGCACAGACTGTTCTGTAGAATGTCCCAAAACCCAAAGGCACAGACTGTTCTGTAGAATGTCCCAAAACCCAAAGGCACAGACTGTTCTGTAGAATGTCCCAAAACCCAAAGGCACAGACTGTTCTGTAGAATGTCCCAAAACCCAAAGACACAGACTGTTCTGTAGACTGTCCCAAAAACCAAAGGCACAGACTGTTCTGTAGACTGTCCCAAAAACCAAAGGCACAGACTGTTCTGTAGAATGTCCCAAAAACCAAAGACACAGACTGTTCTGTAGAATGTCCCAAAAACCAAAGACACAGACTGTTCTGTAGAATGTCCCAAATATACACACACTTTCTTTTTTTGTCTTCAGAATGTCCGAAATAAACACACTCAGAAAGAATGTCTCAAATACATATAGGCGCCGACAGTTGTCTTAAATACATACACATAGAGGGTTTTCAAGCCGAGTGTCGCGGATACTAACACACAGACTGTTCTGGAGAATGTCCCAAATACATACTCACATACTGTTCTGAAGAATGTCCCAATGTATATACACACAGACTCGACTGTAGAGTTTCCAAAATGCATATATATTCAAACATACACACAGACGCGTGTAGACAAGCACACACACACACACACACACACACACACACACGCACACACACACACACACACACACACACACACACACACACACACACACACTCACAGAGAGAGAATACCGATGCAGTCAAAGATATAGAAAGACGGGAATAGGCTGTGTAGGACAAATCACGGGAGGAGGAGAAAGAGTTGGGGGGGAGGAATCACGAATGAGGCTGTATACATACACACACACAAACACACACACATACACACACATGCACACGCTGGTGTACTCGAACAAACACACAAACAGATGAGTCCGATTTAATCGAATTGACTGGCCCACGCATTCAAAAGCATGGTAAATATCAAGCAGTTAGTGGCGAAGATGACTATACTAACAACAAACAAGCAGACTGACAAACAGACGGCGAGTTTGCAGACGGAAATGAAGACATACAGGCAGATAGAAACACAGACAGACAGACAGACAGGCAGACAGACAGACAAATAGACAGACAGGCAGACAAATAGACAGACAGGCAGACAGACAAACAAAAAAAACAAAAAACAAAAAAGGTGAACAAGCAAAGAGCCGTTTGAATAATTCAGAAACAAATATGAGCGAACAGACGCAGGTACAGAACTGTCATTCGTGTCACAGTACATCAAGCAGCAGATCTTGTGAGAGTGATGGCGGCAGCTTGGTGCACACGATGTTTGGCTTGCCTCGTCAGAAGCGCCATAAAGCATCAAAGCAGGAATGTTGTTTGTGTCAGAGAAGAACTCAACGCCCTTACCCCTGCCGCAAACATACAGCCTCATCCGTGATTCCAAATACATGATATTGAAAATGGTTATGCTATATTATTCTAGTATTTAACACAACAATCATGACTTTTTTAAATTTAAAAAAAAAATGTTATTCTCTTTTTGTGGAGTTTATTTTTTTATTTTTTACAACAATCATGACTTTACATTTCATATTGTACTTGGCATTATACGTTTGGAAATTGGAAGGATTGAAATTTCATGTTATACATTATGGTATCCAGCTTCGGAGACTGTCCCAAAAACCAAAGGCACAGATCGACTGTTCTGTAGAATGTCCCAAAAACCAAAGGCACAGACTGTTCTGTAGAATGTCCCATGTCCCAAAAACCAAAGGCACAGACTGTTCTGTAGACTGTCCCAAAACCCAAAGACACAGACTGTTCTGTAGACTGTCCCAAAAACCAAAGGCACAGACTGTTCTGTAGACTGTCCCAAAAACCAAAGACACAGACTGTTCTGTAGAATGTCCCAAATATACACACACTTTCTTTTTTTGTCTTCAGAATGTCCGAAATAAACACACTCAGAAAGAATGTCTCAAATACATATAGGCGCCGACAGTTGTCTTAAATACATACACATAGAGGGTTTTCAAGCCGAGTGTCGCGGATACTAACACACAGACTGTTCTGGAGAATGTCCCAAACTACATACTCACTGTTCTGGAGAATGTCCCAATGTATATACACACAGACTCGACTGTAGAATTTCCAAAATGCATATATATTCAAATACATACACACAGACGCGTGTAGACAAGCACACACACACACACACACACACACACACACACACACACACACACACACACACACACTCACAGAGAGAGAACGCCGATGCAGTCACAGATATAAAGACGGGATACGGGAGGAGGAGAAAGAGTTGGGGGGGGGGGGAGAGGAATCACGAAACACACACATACACACACATGCACACGCTGGTGTACTCGAACAAACACACAAACAGATGAGTCCGATTTAATCGAATTGACTGGCCCACGCATTCAAAAGCATGGTAAATATCAAGCAGTTAGTGGCGAAGATGACTATACTAACAACAAACAAGCAGACTGACAAACAGACGGCGAGTTTGCAGACGGAAATGAAGACATACAGGCAGATAGAAACACAGACAGACAGACAGACAGGCAGACAAATAGACAGACAGACAGGCAGACAAATAGACAGACAGGCAGACAGACAAAAAAACAAAACAACAAAAAACAAGCAAAAAAGGTGAACAAGCAAAGAGCCGTTTGAATAATTCAGAAACAAATATGAGCGAACAGACGCAGGTACAGAACTGTCATTCGTGTCACAGTACATCAAGCAGCAGATCTTGTGAGAGTGATGGCGGCAGCATGATGGTCATGATGCACACGATGTTTGGCTTGCCTCGTCAGAAGCGCCATAAAGTATCAAAGCAGGAATGTTGTTTGTGTCAGAGAAGAACTCAACGCCCTTACCCCTGCTGCAAACATACAGCCTCATCCGTGATTCCTCTCCCTCCCCCCCCCCTTCCCCCAACTCTTTCTCCTCCTCCCGTGATTTGTCCTACACAGCCTAATCTGTGACTGCATCGGTGTTCTCTCTCTGTGAGTGTGTGTGCGTGTGTGTGTATGTGTGTCTGTGTGTGCGAGGGTGCACGTGTATGCAGAAACCTGTGTGCGTTTATGTGCGTGAGTATGTGCGGACGTGTTTGGTTGTGTGTACATCGTCATCCATGGCCCCCTCCAACTATCTGTTCTACTTAAACTTACACCCCCCCTCCCCCTTCCCCGCCACCTAACCATATTTACCCATCGCTCGCTCAGTCAGTGTGTGTTGATTTGGATTATTATTTTTCCCCCCAGCTGTTCGTGTTTGTGTCCATCTGTCAGTCTTTCTCTGTCACTAACTTGTCTAAATGATTACACGAGCTATATTTGATACATTCGTATTAAAATGCGTCAAGAAGTACAGTATCTACACAAATATCTGTAGAATAAAAATAAAAAGGACAATGAAATTATGTGAAAGTTTAAAATAAAGGGGGGGGGGGGGAGGGGGGATGTTTCTAAATTTGCTTTCACACCTCCCGGAACAATCTTTGTTAAAAGCGACTAAACTTAGAGCCTCACAAGCACACAGAAAATCAGGATATTTAAACGCAACAAAACAAACAAGTCGCGTAAGGCGAAAATACAATATTTAGTCAAGTAGCTGCCATTTTTCAGCAAGACCGTATACTCGTAGCATCGTCAGTCCACCGCTCATGGCAAAGGCAGTGAAATTGACAAGAAGAGCGGGGTAGTAGTTGCGCTAAGAAGGATAGCACGCTTTTCTGTACCTCTCTTTGTTTTAACTTTCTGAGCGTGTTTTTAATCCAAACATATCATATCTATATGTTTTTGGAATCAGGAACCGACAAGGAATAAGATGAAAGTGTTTTTAAATTGATTTGGACAATTTAATTTTGATAATAATTTTTATATATTTAATTTTCAGAGCTTGTTTTTAATCCGAATATAACATATTTATATGTTTTTGGAATCAGCAAATGATGGAGAATAAGATAAACGTAAATTTGGATCGTTTTATAATTTTTATTTTTTTTTTACACAATTTTCAGATTTTTAATGACCAAAGTCATTAATTCATTTTTAAGCCACCAAGTTGAAATGCAATACCGAAGTCCGGGCTTCGTCGAAGATTACTTGACCAAAATGTCAACCAATTTGGTTGAAAAATGAGGGCGTGACAGTGCCGCCTCAACTTTCACGAAAAGCCGGATATGACGTCATCAAAGACATTTATCAAAAAAATGAAAAAAAACGTATGGGGATTTCATACCCAGGAACTCTCATGTCAAATTTCATAAAGATCGGTCCAGTAGTTTAGTCTGAATCGCTCTACACACACACACAGACACACACACACACGCACACACACACGCACGCACATACACCACGACCCTCGTTTCGATTCCCCCTCGATGTTAAAATATTTAGTCAAAACTTGACTAAATATAAAAAGAGAAAAAAAAGAAAGGGAAAAAACAACAAAACAACAACACCACAACAGATCAGCATTGCGAACTGACGGACGAAGCGAAGCAGCACCAGTTTTTGTCATATATATATATATATATATTTATAGTGCTATTTCATATGTTACGTGGATTAGGTTTCCATTGGTCAATTGGGCAAAACTGAGCTCAGTGCAAAAGTGATATCGACGACATTTCCGTCGATATCAGTTTTGATATCGACGACCTCTTTATTGCTTCCCCACTTCAAAAACAAAAACACCTAAATTTAAAAACAAACAAATATATATGAAAATGTAATTATCCCAGAATTTAGTTGAGCAAGTGACTAAAGACTTTTTGAAAGGAAAGACATTTTAAAATACTGAAAAGTACAAGAAAAGAGTGAACAAAAAGAAATAATAATCAGAGGGAGGGATATGGAACAGCCAAAACTGAGACAAATACTTTTGTAATTTCTTTACAGTAAATACAAAATGTCCAGAGAATTAGCAATATATCTAACATTGACTGACTGTGTGATGATATCTTCTGCTATTGGTCTGTTTCGACAGTGATATCAAAATCTCGACCTCCTGTCTCGATTTTGATATCACTGTCTCAACAGACCATAGCAGAAGATATCATCACACAGTCCGTCAATATTGGGTAATATTGCGTCACAATATATGCTGAACAAAACCCCTCAGCGTCTCTACTCCCTCCATACAATAACCTCGAATGTGGTCAATAAACGACAGTGTCGTGAAATGTTCTATTTTGCGACACATGTGAAGAATGAGTCAACTGTTCGCCTAAAATTCAACAAGAACCCGACAAAGAACAGCGTGACAGAAAAAGGCTACTGACTATACAAAAAAAACACCACACAAAAAACCACAAACAAACAAACAAACAAACGAAACAAACAAACGAAACAAACACACACACACACACACACACACACACACACACACACACACACACACACACACACACACACACACAAACACACACACACGCACCCATAAACAATGACTTAAACAAACAAGTAAACAAACAAAAGAACAAGAGGAGAGACTGAAAGAGTGAGCACCCAGCACATCTCTTATTTGTTCCCCTCCTGCTATTTCCCTTTTTTTCCAACACTTCCACTCCCTGGGTGGTGGATGTCTATTATTACACATTCTACTAAAAAAGCATACATATCTACGCCTTCTCGCCTTACAAAGCTAAGAGATTTGTCAAAGTTCAAGACGCGGGCTTAACTTCACACTGTTACTGCGGTTGGCATAACCTTTTCTCTCCGTTTGTTCTTTCTTTTCTTCCAACCAAAACATTTTGCGTACGCTGCGTATCTGCCCCGACAAAAATAAAAGGCGAACAGTAGGCTGAACAAAGCCGAACAAAACGCAGTGCAAAAACAACAAGCAGATCAAAATACAAATACAAATATATAAAAAATATATAAAATATAAAAAAATACAAGTTCTACTTCATGAGCGTACGTGTTTGCCAGCAATGTACAACTGTTTGTTTTTTTACCGAGACAAATGCATGTGTGTGCATCCATGTGTGTGTGTGTGTGTGTGTGTGTGTGTGTGTTTGTGTGTGTGTGTTTGTGTGTCTGTGTCTGTGTGTTTGTGCTTGCTTGTTAGTGTGTGGGTGTGCTCTCTCTCTCTCTCTCTCTCTCTATCTCTCTCTCTCTATCTCTCTTTCTCTCTCTCTCTCATGCTCTCTCTCTCTCTCTCTATCTCTCTCTCCCTCTCTCATGCTATCACTCTCTCTCTATCTCTCTCTCTCTCTCTCTCTCTCTCTCTCTCTCTCTCTTTGCGAGCTTTTTTTAAGACCGACACAGACAGACAGATAGAGACAGACAGACAGACAGACAGCCGGCCGAAAGGACACTCATACAAGATAAGCCCGAAGAACACATAAAAAAGGTTAAGGCACCGACACAAACAAACAAAACAGACACTGAGATAATAGGATGAGACTGCTAACGCTGGAGATATGTGTCAGTGAGTGTGTGGGTGTAGGCGTTCACCGTTACACCTGTGATTGCTTCACACAGCTACCCTCAACAACACACCTGAGTCAGAAATAGATGACAGTACAGCTCGCACCTGTGCTATACTCGCACGGCTGTCACCGTTTAATTGGAGTTTTAAAAGTATTTAGAAAGAAGAGTCTTTACGAAATCTTTAATGAACAATTTTTTTTTTAATTATTCGATGGCCAGTTTCATTGATTCATTGAACAAAACTTATACTTGTTTAAAACTGACATCATATTCCTGTTGAACAAGAACAAGAGTCTTTAGTTTTCGTTGAACAAGGTGATTCTTGGTTATTACGAGTTTTGGTTAATTATGACGAGTCTTGGTTATGACGAGTCTTGGTTATGATGAGTATTGGCAAACAATATGTGTTCTTCGGGCTTATCTTGTATGAGTGTCCTTTCGGCCGGCTGTCTGTCTGTCTGTCTGTCTCTATCTGTCTGTCTGTGTCGGTCTTAAAAAAATGTGGCAAGAATCAGACAGCAGAGCACATCCTGCAGGCTTGTCCATACCACAGTGCTCTGAGGGACACCATCTGGCCAGAGGAGACAGCGCTACAAAAGAAGCTATACGGCCCCAGAGAGGACTTGGAGAGGACAGCACGTTTCGCCCTGCAGTCCGGACTGACGATCTAACAGCGAACGACAAGAAGAAGAAACTGACATCTCAGTCAGAAATCGACGACAGTGTAGTTCAGCTTGCACTTATGCTAAACTTTTCAAAATATATATATATATCATCGTTCAATTATAGCAAAAGGTACGTAGAGAAAATCTTCGAGAATCCACTGATGAATCATTGACAGGCTGGATTGACTATTGCTTCCTACTTTAATTGATCATTGAACAATTGCTTATTTTGCCAATCTCTGGAGCTTGCCATATGGCAGATTCGTCATCAAACAGATTGAATCTTTATGTTCACTCTTCTTTCATGTATAACCTCCCTTTCACCGCGCTAATTCGGGAGGTAGGCCTAGGTTGTCTGCTCCTGACTATGAGTCAGAAAGAAATAACAGGACATGTGCCAAACTGCCTCTACTGCCATCGCTTAAATGAAATAAAATAAATTTTCCGGGGAAACTGGTTTGAGTTTTAAAAGATCTACCGGTGAATAAATAACTTGCTTGCTTGCTTGTTTTTATTCACTAACTAATTAAGATGATTATATTTAAGATTGTAAGGCGCTTAGAACTATTTTAGGATTTGCGCCCTATAAATTCCCTTATTATTATTATTATTATTATTATTATTATTATTATTATTATTATTGCTTGCATCTCATTTGGAAAGAGAGGGGGGTAAAGAGGCACAACGCAGGAAGAGAAAAAGAGCTCGAGATGGTGGGGGTGACGCAGAGACAGACAGAATAAGGGCTTCCGCTCACATGTAACTTCAGCACGACCGACGACGCACTGCAGATAATCCCAGCCCGCTACACGTTGCATGACAGGAAAACAGGTCAAGCACTCGTCACAATCCCTATCGCGGCATAGATAATATGCAGTGCGTCGTCTGTGCCGCTGAAATTGAGCAGGTATATTCTGCCCATAAGTAAGCGAGCGAGCAAGTGGATGAATGAAAGTGAGGTCCTTTCTGTCACTTTCAAAGTATCGGATAACCCTTCTCCTCCTCTCATGTTCACTGCATCTCAATCTTAATAACCAAGACTCGGGATAGCCAAAACTCATCATAGTTAGAAACTCTTAAAAACCAAGACTATGATCACATGCAACCAAGACTCGTCATAACCAAGACTCAACAAAACCAAGATTCATCACAACCAATAGTCATCATAACCAAGACTTATCATAACCAATACTCATCATAACCAAGACTCATCATAACCGTGCCAATACTCATCATAACCAAGACTCGTCATAACCAAGACTCGTCATAATTAACCAAAACTCGTAATAACCAAGAATCACCTTGTTCAACGTAAACTAAAGACTCTTGCTCTTGTTCAACAGGAATATGACTCATCCATACTCCCCACTCATCATAACCAAAAATCGTCATAACCAAAACTCACCTTTAATTAAGCCTCGTCATAAAATAGCCTAAATTCATCATATTAATAACCAAGACTCATCATCGTAAAGACTCGTACCGACCAAGACTCACAATAATCAAGATGCATCATAATCAAGACTCGGCATATCAAGATAAGATTTATAAATCAAACGGACCGAAACACAATATCGCCAAGACTCATCATAACCAAGATTCATCACAACCAAGATTCGGCATAAGCAAGACTCGTGATAACCAAGATTCCTCATATCCAAGACTCCTCATAACCATGACTCATCATAACCAAGACTCCTCATAACCAAGACTCATCATAACCATGACTTATCACAACCAAGACTCATCATAAGCAAGACTCACCATAACCAAGACTCAAAAGCACCAAGACGCATCATAACTAACTTGGACTCGGCATAGCTAGCCAAGACGAAGATTTAAAACCAAGACACATCATAACCAAGACTCAGCACAACCAAGACTCATCATAACCAAGACTCATCACAACCAAGACTCATCATAAGCAAGACTCATCACAACCAAGACTCATCACAACCAAGACTCGCTATAACCAAGAATCATCTTAACCAAGACTCATCACAACCACGACTCACTATAACCAAGACTCATCATAACCACGACTTAAAAGCACCAAGACGCATCATAACTAAGACTCGGCGGCATAGCAAGCCAAGACGAAAATTTAAAACCAAGACTCATCACAACCAAAACTTGCCATAATCAAGACTCATCACAACCAAGACTCATCACAACCAAGACTCATCACAACCAAGACTCGCTATAACCAAGAATCATCTTAACCAAGACTCATCACAACCACGACTCACTATAACCAAGACTCATCATAACCACGACTCGGCCAAGCAAGCCAAGACGAAGATTTAAAACCAAGACACATCATAACCATGACTCATCACAACCAAGACTCACTATAACCAAGACTAATCATAACCAAGACTCATCATAACCAAGACTCATCATAACCAAGACTCACTATAACCAAGACACTCCATAAACAAGACGCATTTTTCATAACCAAGACTCACCATGAGCGTAATCCCCAGAGATGAGCGAGAAGCAGAATCATAATCAAGACTCGTGATAACCAAGACTCACTATAATCAAGACTCGTGATAACCAAGACTCACTATAACCAAGACACTCCATAAACAAGACGCATTTTTCATAACCAAGACTCACCATGAGCGTAATCCCCAGAGATGAGCGAGAAGCAGAATCATAATCAAGACTCGTGATAACCAAGACTCACTATAATCAAGACTCACTATAATCAAGACTCGTGATAACCAAGACTCACTATAACCAAGACTCACTATAACCAAGACTCACTATAACCAAGACTCACTATAACCAAGACTCACTATAACCAAGACTCACTATAACCAAGACTCACTATAACCAAGACTCACTATAACCAAGACTCGTCATAACCAAGACTCACTATAACCAAGACTCACTATAACCAAGACTCGTCATAACCAAGACTCGTCACAACCAAGACTCATCACAACCAAGACTCACCACGAGCGTAGTCCCCTGAGATGAGCGAGAAGCAGAAGTCGTAGGGCAGCGATCTGTACCGGGCTTGTTCCTGGCAGTGTTTCCACAGCCCATAGTACGTCGTCCTGGGGTGACCGTGGTCTACCCACTCCATCAGGTGCCAGTACGGCGAGGAGAAGCCGAACAGGAAGAACAGGAAGCCCAGGCCGAAGACCACGAAGGCTATCTTGATAGCCGTGCTGGGATCGGCCATGGTGATAGGATCGCTGTGGGTATAGCGGTGTGGGTGATTTGGGGGTTGGATGAAGGTGTCCCTTTTCTAAGCTGCCGGTGTGTCTTTGTTGTCAACTTTACTGGACTTTTTTTTCTTTTCTTTCTGTCCTTCCTTCAAATCGTTCCTTCTTTTCTTCTTTTAGTCCTTATTTTATAAAAAAGAAAGGTGATGACGGTTCTCAGTGCTGTCAAAGTCTTCACTGATGAACCAGACTGCCTGTTTTTTTCTTCAAATTGTGTCTTTGTAGAGTCTTTAGGTATCCCTCACAAATTGTCCAAAGAAAAAGTGCAGTTTCAGCACACACTGAAGTTCGGCATTCACAGAAACTGACGATTTGATGACCTTTGCTGAAAGAAAATCAAAGGAAGCCTCCACACGCACACGCTGAATGATTCTGCACACAAAGGGGAGTCCACACACACTAACGATATACGCTAAAGTTCGCCTTGAAAGCGACGCTTTCGCAGATGGTGAAAATGTGGATCAGAATCGACTATCCCAAGAGTAGTCACGGGGTGCACAAAGCCAGAAAGAAATCACCGTGCTTGCAAATTGCAGCCACCACACCAAAGCCAAATATTAATGCAGACTCGGCAAAAGTTCCAAGATAATATCAACAGCTGAAACCGGTGCGAGGGTCAAGGACAAATATCACAGTCAACGTTCAAAATACTGTAGCAATGTCAAGGTCCTCCGAACAGCCTTCAGTTAAAAGTGCGGACCCTGTCGATGCCGAGATCTGAAGTGGGAAACAGCTCTTGTCAGCAAACGCTCTGCTGTGAAAATTGAACCAATCACCGACGATTTCCGGAATGGGAAAAAAAAACACAGAAAGCTTTCAGAGTCCAAAAAGGTAAATCGGCTTGAAGGTTGGAAGATTCGCGCCCAATACAGGTTTATGGCTATCGAGAGTTGATGCGAGCAGTCAACTCTCACTTTTCAGCCGTTCCAAAATTCAGAACCTTGTGTCAGTAGTGTTTAAATCCAGTACCTCCGTGGGCGCAGCGATGCCAGAAGCCGGTAACTTCTTTACACATACACTCACACACCTGACAATGTCAGCCAAGACGTTTTCTCATGCCACGAAAGTGTGCAGCAAATGACGCCACAGAAAACAGGGAAA
>NC_090255.1:38279050-38301550 GCF_037325665.1 Littorina saxatilis
GAGTACAAATAGGTCAAAAAGAATCATCCCCTGTTCCCCTGAAGCACGGAGTACCTCAGGGCTCTGTTCTAGGCCCGGTTCTGTTTACACTCTATACACAGGACCTATCTGACGTCATCTCGAGGCATGGCTGCGAACACCACAAGTATGCCGACGACACCCAAATAGAGGATTCTGCTCCCCCCAGTGATTTTCCAAAAGTGGTTAAAAACACTGAGCGCTGCATTGAGTCAGTTAAAGACTGGATGATAGACAATAAACTCAAGCTGAATGACTCAAAAACTGAGGTGATGCTGTCAGGCTCAAGGCATGCTTTAAATCAGATTGACTGTACTTCCCTGACAATAGGCGACACTCAGATTGTTTCCCAAACCGCTGTTAAGGACCTAGGCGTGTACCTGGACTCTGCTCTGACAATGCAAAAACACATTAGTTTTGTTTGTAAATGTGCCTTTTTTGAGTTGCGCAAGATTTCCTCTGTCAGATCATTCCTGACACTCCAAGCCACTGTTCAACTTGTCTCCTCTCTGATCCTGAGTCGACTTGACTACTGCAACTCATTGCTTGCCGGCCTCCCCACTGAAGAACTTGATCGCTTACAGAGAGTCCAGAACAGTGCTGCAAGGCTCATTCTGCAGAAGTCTAAGAAAGACCATGTCACTCCCCTACTTACCACCCTTCACTGGCTTCCTATGAAGTATAGAATCGAGTACAAGCTCGCTCTGTTAGGGTACCGCTGTTTTGAGAAATCACTTCCCCCCTATTTGTCCCATTCCCTCAGTATCTACGAGCCATCCCGTTCTCTCAGATCCTCCTCTGAAAAACTCCTTCGCATCCCCAAAACCAGGACCAAGACCTTTGGTGAAAGAACCTTTAGGTACCAGATTCCGACCGTCTGGAACTCGCTTCCAAGTTCTATCCGTGATTCCAGCAGCCTTTCCTCCTTCAAAACCCAACTCAAAACATACCTGTTTCGTAAAGCCTTTGCTTAGCCTGAGTAGACTCTCCACAACCCTATTCTGTTTTGGAACTCTCTACCCTGCATGTGCTTTATGGTCTCTTTGTCAATGGTATCTTTGTGTGTGCGCGTGCGTGCGTGCGTGTGTGTGTGTATGTGTGTGTGTGTGCGTGTGTGTGTGTGTGTGTGTACTTTTAACATTGTACGCTAAGTTTTGCTTAGTGCTTGGGTTCTTGGTGTTATGTCTCAGTTAAACGTATGCTTTGTATGCTTGTTGATTTGTGCTAGTTTATTCTATAATGAATTTGTAAAGCGCCTGGAGCCAATTGATGGGACTCGCGCTATAGAAAAGTTATTTATTATTATTATTATTATTATTAATGTACTACGCAACTACGCAAGTCTGTCGTTTTCTACGCAAACGGTATTTAATTAAAAAAAAAAAAAAAAATTGTTTTCTTTTTCGTCTTTACACCTGTTCCTTGTCCTGTTGTGCTCTCACACCGCCCCGTCCCTGCACGCAAACGGTATTGTTTCGACTACGCATATCACAATCCGTAATTTTCTTCATCTCCCTTGACCGATCCATTTTCCAATCCATGTTTTCGGCCAGCAGTCGTTTGCTGCGTGCAGCGCGTAAAGCGCCCACGGGCGTTGCGTTGTAGCTTGTTAATGCCGAATAGGCTTCTCCAAGCAAATGCCGGGCACAACTGAAAGCGTTACTGCCAAACCATGCGGGCGTTTCGACACAATGGCTGAACGCAGAGCACACGAAAGTGAAGATGAGAACTGTGAAGAAAATGACTCCGAAAGGCCACCGACCAAAAAGAAAAAGACGAGCAATGCGCCGAACCAAGTCTTTCTGCCAAAATATCATCAGGACTACCCATGCCTTGTCTTCGCGGAAAGGAAAACATCAAGCTCATTGCACTGTCTGCAATTCCCATTTTTTCGTCAGTCAATCAATACATGTGGTAAAAAGTAGCAATCATTGTTCTTGTTGTTGTGATAGGTCGACGAGAAATTCTACACATTCAATTACAAAACTACACATTTGCCTCATTTTGCTCCCAGAAAATACACATGCAATGTTTTAGGGGTAAACAGGTCTGCTCTCGCTGTAAATTTGGGATCTGTATCGTGCGCATGTAATGATGTATGCACATGGGCGTGCTTTGAGACAGAGGAGAGTCTGCACAAAGTGGAGTCTGGGAAATAAATCCCTCTCCGAACAAGGTGGTTGAACTCGCGCCAATGGCGACAGCTGGCTTCAGACAACTGGCTTGAGTTGAAGCCAGCGCTGCTACCAACTGAGCTATCTAACCAATGGATTAATATGAATGTGCGCTAGTGTGTTTTGTATTTTGCTTCTTGGTAAACCATTCCTTACATATTGTTTTACTTTCTTGCATAGATCTTGAACTGACATGTCGTGACTTATGTTGTCAAAAGGAACAATGACATTATTTTATTTTCCCAGTCCAGATTTGTTTGGATTAAACTGTTTTATTCTAGGGCTGCTGCATATATATATAGATATTGAAATGTCAGTGATCTCTGATGTAATTGTGTTCTGACTGGAAGCATTTTATTCAGCTTTTTTCATTCGTGCCTCACTGAACAAGAGTACAGAACAAAAACAAACTACAGCAACCTGTAGGTAGTCATTACGACTGCAGGCGACACGCAATATGATATTGGCTAAGCACAAGCTCATGTACATCTTGAGGGTGGGGAGTACCAGTACCACTGGTCAGAGAGAAAAGGAATAAAAACATTATCATGTTCATTGTGATTTTAGATTGGGACAGAATAGATTCACTCTTCAATCAGTTTAATTGGATCATGGGATGTGATTGCATTTATGGTTGAGCAAAGATTTGTCCTGGGCTATAAGTACAAATGCTATGTATACACAATGTCATGGATTTTAATGTTGATTGCAGACCAAGTTTGGCCCATTGAGCGACGAGGACCGCATCTTTACAAACCTGTATGGGCGCCATGACTGGAAACTTAAAGGAGCTATTTCCAGGGTAGGTCCTTAGTTTAGCATCAGTCTGTCATTTATGTTTGTATCCATCAACCATTGGATGTTTCTCTTCTTTGAGCCATGTGAAGTCAAGAGTCATGCAAAATTAATAAAACTGTTATTATTGGTTGTAAACAAAAGGCGGGGGAGGGGGGGTGATCCTTGTGATTTAAAGACCCTTGTTGTTAATGTTACCCCAGATTCTTCTGTCTGTTTTTATCTGTGATATATATATAATATCAGTGCAGCAGAAATAAAACTGGTTGGTGTTTTATCGTTGCCCAACAGGATAATCTGTGGTAAACAGAGGGGATTGTCAGCGACTTGAGTGCCCCATGTGGTTCCACATGCTGGCGGCTGTACAAGTTTTGTTTGTTCATGTGCCCTGGGTGTATCAGAGGACCCTAAATGATACAGTGAAACCCATTTCTCAGATTTGTTGAGGTCTTAAAACGGGGTGAAATTTACAGAGGTTATGAACCGAAAATTATTTTAAGAAGGTGGATGTCTTAGATTGTGGGGTGTGAAAAGGGGTGTTCCACTGTAGCTATACATCATTGTATGTGATTGTTGTTGTGAACAGGGCGACTGGTACAAGACCAAGGAGATCGTGGAGAAGGGACATGACTGGATCCTGAAGGAGATCTCAACTTCAGGGCTGCGTGGTCGTGGTGGCGCCGGCTTTCCCACCGGTATGAAGTGGGGCTTCATGAACAAACCCTCAGATGGAAGGTACGGTTCTTATATTGCCTTTTGACAACTACCAGATTACAGTGTTCTCGATGAGCGAACGTGTAGCAAAGACCTGTATGCGTACGTGTAGATATTATGTCACCCGTGATTCACTTTCTTTCTCCAATGTTCCAAATCATACGTTGTTTGGCTCCCACCATGACGTCTAGATCTTGGCAAACGCGTGACGGTAAAACTAGATTTGATGACGTTACCTGTACACTTTCCAGTACATGTGCTGAAAAGTTCCACATTTAGATCTGTCTATTATAGCCTTTAGGTCTGGAAAGCCTCCTCTTTCTGGAAGTGAAAGAAAAACAGAAATAGCGTTTTCCGCTTGCCAAAATACCTGAAGTCGGTTATACATGGGTGGGATTCTTCCGGTATATGCCGAAAATCCGGATTCAATTATGGTCTTTTCTTTTTTCTTTTTTTTTCCGTTGAGGTTGAGGATTCATGATATTTTTCAGGCCCACCTACATGGTTATAGTCTCTCTCTCTTTTGTCCTAAAGCTGTGCCCATAATGCACCAGATTGCACAGATTTGCAGGGATCATGTTGATGCACAATTGTATTATGTAATTGAATATTTGCTTAAATTTCATCCTAACACGTTTTTTGATGTTTGAGGACTGTCTTTATGTGTGAGTGTGTTTTTCAATCTTTTTATTATTTTGTTCTTTCTTCTTGTCTGTGTGCTGATTTTTGTAACACGTTCTGATTGATGGTCTTAGCTTTTCGAGGTGAGTTTACCTGTTTCGATGTTGGGGATAACTTCTTTCATTTCTTGTTGTTTGATTACTTGTCTTTATGTTGGGGTGACCATGCAGTTGTGTGTTTTCTTATACATTTATTTAAGTTGTGCCACTTGTGGGGTGTTTTTTTTCCAGAACCTACTTTGACAGCCTTCTCTCATTTCTGCTTGTTGTTTCTTGTTTGTTCATTTACTCAGTTATCTTTTGGTTTGATTTTGGTTTGTTTATTTTCATGTATCAATCAAAGTGTATGAATTTATGTGATCTAAGTGGCACTTTAAATGCCTGTTTGGATCTCGGTTTGGTAAGTGTCTCCCTTGTTGGTTGAGCAATTATCAACTTCGTACACTTCGTACAGCCTTGGCTTTTAATTCCAGGCTTTGTTTTAGTTATATCTTTATTTAGAATTGAGATAATTATACTGCACAGTAAAACACAGATTTCAATTTGGTTTTGTGATCTATTTGTCATCTTCCCTGCACGAAAAATCGAAATGGGAAAATTATTTTGTAAGTGTTCAAATTGCTTTGGATACAGGGGCACCTGTGATGAAAGGAGAAATTGCATGTTGCCAGTCATGACATCTTTGATAACAAACAAGTATAGAATTGATAACAGAAGGTGTTTCATCATCAGAAGGATGTAACATTGCAGGTACCAGTGTGTGTTCAGATTTAGCCGGATTATTATTTTAGTTGGATATTAAAAGGCATTCTTTCATGGGAGATATTGTCCTATTATGGAAGGGGTGTCACATTGCAGATAACACTGTGTTTAGATTTAGATTTAGCCAGAATTTTTATTTTTTTTGATAATAAAAGGCATTCTTTAATGGGAGATGTCCTATTATGGAAGGGATGTCACATTGCAGGTATATCACTGTGTGTTCAGATTTAGCCAGACAAAAACAGTGCGTTCACAGGTGCATGTTGTTGTGTCCTCAGGCCCAAGTACCTGGTAGTGAACGCAGACGAGGGGGAGCCAGGCACGTGCAAGGACCGTGAAATTATGCGTCATGACCCTCACAAGCTGATTGAGGGCTGTCTCGTGGCTGGGCGCTCCATGAACGCTTGTGCTGGTGAGTGTGTTTGTGTGAATATGCGTGTGTGTGTATGTGTGTGTGTCACTGTGTGTGTGTGAGAGCGATGGTGTGAACTGGTATTTTACCAGTGACCTTTTCAAAGTGTCAGAAATGAACTCAGCTGCCACTAGTGCCAGTCAGGCCTGCTTTTTCTTTTTTTCTTTTTTAATTTTTTATCTATGCAGAGATAGGGTTCAGTGCATACTTTGACTTGTCTTTCACTGCTATGAAGAATTTTCAAACATCTGTCCTCAAGTGCTCAAAACTGAGTTCACTCGTTGTGCAATCTGCGACGACTGCCATGCATGTGTTTATAAAATGATGTTCTGATCGATCCTTGTGTTGCAGCTTACATCTACATCCGAGGGGAGTTTTACAACGAAGCCTCCAACCTGCAGTTGGCTGTCAAAGAGGTAAGGCTCCCAACAACAGTGACTACAGACTCATGTGAAGGGCTGGTTAGGGTGTTGTTCGGACATAAAGTTTGATGATGATAAATGTTGTATATCGCCCTCACAATGTTTGAGTTAAATTATCTAGTTAAATGTCAGTAGACCGTTTGATGTGTTGTTACAAAAGCTCGAAACAACAGTGATAACGGAACTCATTTAAAGGGGAGGTTTGGGTGTAGTTTGGACATAAAGTTAGAGTTGAATCAGCCATTTAAATGTCAGTTGACTACTAGATGCGTTGTTACACTATATATGTTATATAGGAAATTTGTCTCCAGAATAATATCGATTTGTTGAGGGTAATGGAGTGTTCCTGGTTGGGTGCTATGTTACATTGGTACCCCCCTTTCAAGACTGTCATCATTCTGAGAAAATCAGAAAATGTTCGTAAATTTACACAGGTTATAAACAGAAAATGTTCGTAAATTTACACAGGTTATAAACAGAAAATCAGAAAATGTTCGTAAATTTACACAGGTTATGAACAGAAAATGTTCGTAAATTTACACAGGTTATAAACAGAAAATCAGAAAATGTTCGTAAATTTACACAGGTTATGAACAGAAAATGTTCGTAAATTTACACAGGTTATAAAAAGAAAATCAGAAAATGTTCGTAAATTTACACAGGTTATGAACAGAAAATGTTCGTAAATTTACACAGGTTATGAACAGAAAATGTTCGTAAATTTACAGAGGTTATGAACAGAAAATGTTTGTAAATTTACAGAGGTTATGAACAGAAAATCAGAAAATGTTTGTAAATTTACAGAGGTTATGAACAGAAAATCAGAAAATGTTCGTAAATTTACAGAGGTTATAAACAGAAAATCAGAAAATGTTCGTAAATTTACACAGGTTATGAACAGAAAATGTTCGTAAATTTACACAGGTTATAAAAAGAAAATCAGAAAATGTTCGTACCGGCACGGTTGGCCTAGGTTAAGGCGTCCGCCCCGTGATCAGGAGGTCGTGGGTTCGAACCCCGGCCGGGTCATACCTAAGACTTTACAATTGGCAATCTAGTGGCTGCTCCGCCGGGCGTCTGGCATTATGGGGTTAGTGCTAGGACTGGTTGGTCCGGTGTCAGAATAATGTGACTGGGTGAGACATGAAGCCTGTGCTGCGACTTCTGTCTTGTGTGTAGCGCACGTTATATGTCAAAGCAGCACCGCCCTGATATGGCCCTTCGTGGTCGGCTGGGCGTTAAGCAAACAAACAAACAAAAACAAAATGTTCGTAAATTTACACAGGTTATGAACAGAAAATCAGAAAATGTTCGTAAATTTACAGAGGTTATGAACAGAAAATCAGAAAATGTTCGTAAATTTACACAGGTTATGAACAGAAAATCAGAAAATGTTTGTAAATTTACACAGGTTATGAACAGAAAATCAGAAAATGTTCGTAAATTTACACAGGTTATGAACAGAAAATGTTCGTAAATTTACACAGGTTATGAACAGAAAATCAGAAAATGTTCGTAAATTTACACAGGTTATGAACAGAAAATCAGAAAATGTTCGTAAATTTACACAGGTTATGAACAAAAAATGTTAGTAAATTGACAGAGGTTATGAACAGAAAATGTTCGTAAATGTACACAGGTTATGAACAGAAAATCAGAAAATGTTTGTAAATTTACACAGGTTATGAACAGAAAATCAGAAAATGTTCGTAAATTTACACAGGTTATGAACAGAAAATCAGAAAATGTTCGTAAATTTACACAGGTTATGAACAGAAAATCAGAAAATGTTCGTAAATTGACAGAGGTTAAATATGAATAGAAAATCTCAAAAAGCAAGGTCTTAGAATGGAGTAAGTATTAAATTGGGGGGCCTTAAAAGGGGTTCCACTGTAGCACTACCTTGATATATTGTTTCAGGCGTACGATGCAGGGCTGATTGGCAAGAACGCCTGTGGGTCAGGCTATGACTTTGACATCGTTGTGCACCGTGGGGCGGGAGCCTACATCTGCGGCGAAGAAACGGTGAGTTGCCTGGCATTTACATTGCACTGTATTGTATATCAGCTGTGACAAAAATGTGTGTTTTTTACTTAGCAATTCAAACAGAAACATGTTCATTTTCAAAGACATTTTAAAGCAACACAAAACACAAAATTGTGTCAGAAACCTGGAACCCAGTTTCAAAGAAAGATATTGTCAGAGTTTTGATGCTGTCATAACGCTAGACGCATCATTTAAATGCCTCATTACCAGCCAGTGAATCAGCATTGACTGCCGAAGACGCAGCATTCTTGTGCTGAAAAAAAAACTTGTTCAGCAAAATTCAGCTTGGCGCAGTAATTTTTTAAGCTGAGTGCAGCTGCATGCAGGTGTGTACAGCGTTTATTAGGAACAGGCGTTAGAGGGCAAATTAGCAGCTGTGTTACTAAGCTTTTTGCTATGACTGTACTATGAACACTGTGTGTTACAGGCTCTGATTGAGTCGCTGGAAGGCAAGCAGGGCAAGCCCCGTCTCAAGCCGCCGTTCCCCGCTGACGTGGGAGTTTTCGGCTGCCCAACCACTGTCGCTAACGTGGAAACCGTCGCTGTGGCACCGGTAAGCTTTAGTCATGAGCTGCTATCTGTCAAAAAATGATTCGAAAGTTGCTTGTTCACTTCAGTGCTTGGTATTCTCTCAAACTGTTCTCCTCTTTTTCTGTAAACTGTTCCATTAAATCTTAACTTGATGGCAACGTTTTGGTTTTTATGAAAACATATTCCATACTAGCATAACATCCTGAAGAAGGCAGTTTTGTCGAAATATTGAAAAGAAAAATCTAACCTGGTTACTGATCTGTCCACTTTTAATTAAACATATTTATTTATATATATTTAAGGACTCTTAAGTTGAGACTCCCTTACTTAGAACATGTTCTCAGATTTTCTGCTCAAACCCTCAGGCAGGCCATTTTTGTATTTGTGTGTGTGTGTGTAGTTTGCCAAGCACATTACTGTGAGGTGTTCAATAATATTGGTACTTTCACATTTACAGATCATCTGCCGTCGCGGGGGTGACTGGTTTGCTGGACTGGGCCGTGAGCGCAACAGGGGAACCAAGGTAAGTCAGCTGTTACATTACCAACAGTAACATTGTTGGTGAGAAGCTTTTTTGAATCACCTGAGTAAGCAGGAGAGTCCTGGGAATAAGCAGTGTTGGAGCTGAGCGTAGACAAAAAAATTAACAATGAAGTAATCTCTGATGTTTTTGAAGCCAGATCTTTGAAATTTTGCACAACGGGCACAATGGCTCAGTAGATAAGATGCTGGCCTCCCAAGCGGAAGGTCGTGGGTTCCAATCCTGGCCGCGCCTGCTGGGTTAATCAATCAATCAATGAGTCTTATATCGCGCATATTCCGTGGGTACAGTTCTAGGCGCTCTGCAGTGATGCCGTGTGAGATGAAATTTTATACGGCCAGTAGATTGCAGCCATTTCGGCGCATATTTACCTTTCACGGCCTATTATTCCAAGTCACACGGGTATAGGTAGACAATTATTAACTGTGCCTAAGCAATTTTGCCAGGAAAGACCCTTTTGTCAATCGTGGGATCTTTAACGTGCACACCCAATGTAGTGTACACGGGGGGAGGTTCGAACACCGAAGAGAGTCTGCACACAAAGTTGACTCTGTGAAATAAATTTCCGCCGAACCTGGGATCGAACTCACGCTGACAGCGGCCAACTGAATACAAATCCAGCGCGCTACCAACTGAGCTATATCCCCGCCCCAAGGGGTTAAGGGTGGAGATGTTTCTTAACTTCCAGGTCAACTTATGTGTAGACCTTGTCCCCCTTCGTGTGTACACGCAAGCACAAGACCAAGTGCACACCGAAAAGATCCTGTAATCCTTGTCAGAGCTCGGTGGGTCATAGAAACACGAAAATACCCAGCATGCATCCTTCCGAAAGCGGCGTATGCTGCCTAAATAGCTGGATAAAAACTGTCACACATGTAAAACCGTTGTGCTTAAATATGAGTTTTAGCCCAAGAAGAAGAAACTAATTCAATTGCACAGTTCTAGGGTTTGACGATCTCCCGACATGACCCCAGTTTCTTGTTACAGCTGTTCAACATCTCAGGCCAAGTGAACAACCCCACCACAGTGGAGGAGGAGATGTCGATACCGCTGCGAGAGTTGATCGAGCGACACGCAGGGGGTGTGATTGGCGGCTGGGACAATCTGTTGGCCGTCATCCCGGGCGGCTCCTCCACTCCCCTCATCCCGAAAGAGTGAGTGAACACAGCATTCACAGGTTCTGTTGGTGTTGTTGGTGGTGTATATCTTTTGTTTAACCCTTTAGCTGCCTGTAGACCGCGGTCCTTACTTGAGCCCAAAGTCGACTTTGCCAAGAATTTTTTGTTTGTTTGCTTAACGCCCAGCCGACCACGAAGGGCCATATCAGGGCGGTGCTGCTTTGACATATAACGTGCGCTACACACAAGACAGAAGTCGCAGCACAGGCTTCATGTCTCACCCAGTCACATTATTCTGACACCGGACCAACCAGTCCTAGCACTAACCCCATAATGCCAGGCGGAGCAGCCACTAGATTGCCAATTTTAAAGTCTTAGGTATGACCCGGCCGGGGTTCGAACTGATGACCTCCCGATCACGGGGCGGACGCCTTACCACTAGGCCAACCGTGCCGGTCTTCGCGAAGAATAAACTTATTTAAACAATTATAGCCACATGGTCTTGCTGCAGATGTTCCTGATGCTGAACATTCTTTACTTTCATCCTTGCATCTGCAATCATCCCAGTATCTGCAATCAACATTTTAAGTCGTGAATTTTATATGGATACTGTGCTGTAAAGCATGTCACTCTTGAACTTATATGGATACTGTGCTCTTAAAAATGTTAAACTTTCTCTGTGTCACCAGTGTGTGCAATGACGTTCTGATGGACTTTGATGCGCTGGTTCAGGCTCAGACTGGTTTGGGGACGGCCGCTCTAATTGTGATGAACAAGAACTGTGACATCGTGCGCTGCATTTCACGCCTCATCGACTTCTACAAGCACGAGAGCTGTGGCCAGGTAAGATAACTGGTTTTTTTCTTTCTTTGCAATTTTCTTTTTTGTATGTGCAATGGTACCCCCCTTTTGTGACCTTCAAAAATCTTAGAAAATAATGTCTTCAAAGGGAGATAATTTACAGAGGCAATGAACAGAACATCTGAACAAAGGGGGTCTTAAAAAGAACTATGTATAAACTAAGGGGTATTAAATGTTGGGTTCCACTGTACAGGATCTGTGGTTGCCAGCATAGTGCAGTAGTGGCGTTAACCGGTAATTACTGGTATTTTACCGGTTGAAGTTAGAAAATACCGGGGACAAAATTGGCTGCCGGTATCACCTACCAGTTGATTTTTAGAACTACCGGGGTTGTTTCGCTGGTAAAACAACAAAACCAGTACTCTAGTTGGACTCTTACTGGTTCCAATGACCAGCCTACCGTTTTTTTCTGGACACTTTGCATCGTTAAAGTTTGTGTACCGGTTTGAACAAATACTGGCGCCATCACTGATAGTGGTTGAACCTTGCCTAGGAGGCAGTATATTTATACTCCATGGTTTTGTGCAGTAACTCTGTTTCACTATAGCTGGGTAATAAAATAGGTCACTTGGCTGTGTGAACCATTGGTTGGGCTAAGACTATAAGTGCTGTGTACAGGGAAGGGTTGCTGCTAGCTCAAGTTCTACTGGGAAGAATCCACTTGAATTTATCAGGGATGGGACGATAAAGTATGAAATGTACTCAAGACAAAATGAAATTATGTAGCAGGATTTTAATATCTGAGAGAGAGAGACAGATGATGATGATGATTGAACTTTACTTTACAAGGATAGAGGTTTAAGACTACCCTTTTGTCCTTTGTGAGAGAGAGGGAGGGAGGGAGGGCTGAGAGAACTCAGAGACAAAGAGAGAGAGAGTTGATAGTGAGTGAGCAAATCTACATACATTTATCAAAGCTATTCTTAGTGTGGTAAATGTTTGTGGTGAGGCAGCAAGGGGTTATAGTCGTTACAAGTTTGTTAACATGACGCGATGATGATTGCTTGATGCTGTTTGCAGTGTACGCCATGCAGGGAGGGAGTCACATGGATGATGAAGATCATGCACAGATTCAGTAAGTACTGTGGTATGCTGCTAGGTTCCTTTGATCAACTGCAGTCAGATCCTTATTGTGACAGCCATGTGGAGTATTTTCTTCTTGCTTAAATAACAATTGAAAAACTAGACGAACTATAACCTTCTGAACGACTTGGATACAAACAGACCCACAGTGTGATCATGCATTTGTTTGAGGATGTGTGTGTGTGTGTGTGCGTGTGAGCATGCGTGCGTGTGTTCTGCTCCTTCTTGTTTACTGCCTTTCTTTTTGTTGTCTCCCTGTGTCACAATCTTAAATTTTATACATATATAGATAACTAGCATGAAATTTGGTCCAGACTCATGAGATCAAACACCTGAAGTTTCATACAATATTACTTGTCATGATCCACATAAGATTAGTTTGAATATAGAACCAGATGGGCAAATGGGAAATAGTCCAGTCTTGTATTTAAACACCTGAAGTTTCATACATTTTTATACTTGCCATGATCCACATAAGTGTCACTTTAATATCAGGATTGAAAATGAGTTTGAATATAGAACCAGGTGTAAGAATGAAGAAAAAGACGTGACTGTGTCCAGTGAAAGTTGTGCATTCTGTGTGTGCAGCGTCGGGCAACGCTCGCCCTGAGGAGATTGACATGCTGTACGAGCTGAGCAAACAGATCGAGGGACACACTATCTGCGCCCTGGGGGACGGTGCCGCCTGGCCTGTGCAGGTAGGATTTTTATTACATTTTGTCAAGGTTTGACTACATTTGTCTTTACATAGACGGGGAATTTAGACGAGGGTGGTTGTGTGTGTGTCTGAAGGTGTAGAGCAATTCAGAGAAAATTACTTAACCGATTTTCGCGAAACTTTACATGAGAGTTTCTGCAACTGATATCTCTAGATGTTTTTTCATTTTTTCCATAAATGTTTTTGACGACATCATATCCAGCTTTTTGTGAAAGTCGAGGTGAATCTGGGTGTGTAGGTGCAGAGAAATTCAGAGAAAACTACTGGACCAATCTTCACGAAACTTTGCATGAGAGATATCCCCAGATTTGTTTTCTCATTTTTTCCATAAATGTCCTTGATGACATCATATCCGGGTTTTTGTGAAAGTTGAGGTGGATGTGAACTTCAACACGAGGTTGTTGCATGTTCAGTGGGTTTTTTTTTATGGTACGCCAGAGAGTATGGTAAGTGAGGTTTGAGTTTTGCGTCTTGTGTTTTGTACATCTTTATACAGTGGAATCCCCCTTTAGAGACCTCCGAATCCCCCCGCGGGTTAGGGGGAAGAATTTACCCGATGCTCCCCAGCATGTCGTAAGAGGCGACTAACGGATTCTGTTTCTCCTTTTACCTTTGTTAAGTGTTTCTTGTATAGAATATAGTCAATTTTTGTAAAGATTTTAGTCAAGCAGTATGTAAGAAATGTTTAGTCCTTTGTACTGGAAACTTGCATTCTCCTAGTAAGGTAATATTTTGTACTATGTTGCAAGCCCCTGGAGCAAATTTTTGATTAGTGCTTTTGTGAACAAGAAACAATTGACAAGTGGCTCTATCCCATCTCCCCCCTTTCCCCGTCGCGATATAACCTTCGTGGTTGAAAACGACGTTAAACACCAAATAAAGAAAGAAAAGAAAGAGACCTCCTCAAAATAGAAGAAATATCTGGTCTTAAAAAGGGGGGGGGGGGGGGCTTAAAATGAGGGTACATTTACTCAGGTTATGAAGATTAAAGTCTGAGAAAACAGGCCAGCGTCTTAAAAGCAGGGGTGGGACTTTTCCGCGTTTCCGCGGACACAACTTACGAATTCCGCTGGAGTAATCTATTTTTCCGCGTCCCATTTCATCACAGTACACATCACAGGAAACGGTCGTCAGCAACTCAAACTTCTCTGTTTTCTTTTTATAAGAAAATCTGACTTTCTTTGTGGCCCTCTGACCCCGCCCCCTCCCTCTGTAAGGACCCCCCCTCCATAAGGACCGATTTTTGTCAACATTTTCAAGGTCGCTAGAGAGAGGTTCCTCAGTTTCTATAACTTGTTGACTGAATGAAGTGGAGAGAAGTGAAGATGGAACAAAACACTGGAGGCTTGAGAGTTAAATTGTGCTCACTGAAAACTCCTGATAACTAATACAGTAAAACCTGCATATAGCGGACCCTTATTTCGGCGGACACCTTAGCATAACGGACAATTCAAGTGAGGACGGATGTATTTTACTCTCAAAAACACCTTAAAAGAGCGAACACTTCAAAGGCGCGGACGCGGACACCCTTTTTTGGTCCCGATTGGGTTCGTTACTTGTCAACAACGGACAAACCCTTGAAGCAGACAGCTTTTAGCAGACGCTGGTCCGCCATCTTGGTTCTGCAAATACAATCTCGCTGGCGATGTGAACGCGCGAGAAGCTTATTTTGTAAGCCAATGACAGCACTTGAAAGAAGTTGATTTTTGTATGGTGCACGCTCATTGGTCGATGCTGTGAACTCACAAACATTTCGGGTTTCTACTTTCTGTACTGTGATGCATCTTCGTCTCATCCTTCGTCTTCGTCTCATCATGCCAAAACGAAAAAATTTGACTTTAGAAGAGAGAGTCGATGTCATAAAGACCGTTCGAAAAGTTGCTGATGAGCTGAATTGAGGAAAAACTCAAATTTCCAACATAAAAGCTGATCGAACACAAATTCTCAGTCAGTGGGACTCCGGTGCCAGATCGACGGCAAAATGTGTAAGAGAAGAAAAACAACCTATGACGAGTTGAACGAAGAACTCTTCGAGTGGTTTTCAACAGCTCAATCAAAGAATCTTCCAGTGAATGGCCCATTGTTTCAGATAAGAAACCGATTGTACCGCTCTCTCTCTCTCTCTCTCTCTCTCTCTCTCTCTCTCTCTCTCTCTCTCTCTCTCTCTCTCTCTCTCTCTCTCTCTCCTTTTCTTTGAACAAAAACAAAAAAAACAAAAAAAACTTGAGGGCTTCAAAACTTTGAGTTTTAATAATCACTGTGGCAAAAAAGAATCAGTGACTGTTGGGTGTTTTTTTTCTCAAAAAAAATGTTGGCGCATTCATATTCATAAGAAAGGACACCTTGCTACAAAGGACAGTGGCAAGGCTCCCCAAGAGCGTCCTTTGCTCGCAGGTTTTACTGTAGTCATTTTGAGCTTCAATGCATTGGATCATACTATTGCCAGTATTAGAGTAAGTATGCACCATTACAATGTTACCATTAATTGTTGTGTGAAAGTTTGTTTGGTTGGGTGGTTTTTTTTGTGTGGTTTTTTTTTTGGGGGGGGGGGGGGGGGGGTTGAGGAGAATGTCTTTTACCTGATCCAAACGAGTTGAATTTTAGTCTCAGAATGCACCAGATTGCACAGATTTTAATGTACCATTTAAAAAAAAATCGGGGGAGCATGCCCCCAAACCCCCTAGTCACTTTCCTCTTTTTTCATCACAAAAGAGTCCCGCCCCTGTAAAAGGGGGGGAGACTTAAATTGAGGGCACTGAAAACAGGGTGCCTACGGTATTGCTCATGACATTATGTAAGTGAGGTTTGGTTTTGTCGTGTGTGCAGGGGTTGATTCGACATTTCCGACCGGTACTGGAGCAGAGGATGGCTGATTATGGACAGCAGAAAAAAGCCACTGGTTAATAAACCGGTGTCTAGGAGTTCAACCTATAGTCTCTGCTGTATGCCAAGCAGTTGTGTGACCGCCATGTGGGCAGAGAACTGTGTCGTTTTATCTCTCTGTAGTATTTATGTGGCTAGGTATTGACTCTCAACGTTGATCTGTGACTGTTTTCGACCAAACACAGTTGTATGGACTCTGTCAAAAAACAAAACAAAAACCCAGAGAATTAAAGTGTGTGTTTGTACTCAGACAGCTCTATGGACTCTGATAAAAAGTGAATTAAAGCGTGTGTTTGTACCGTACACCAATACAGCTCTAGTTTGCATGCTACACGGAAGACTTGAACCCAAGAACCATGCTTGCAGAGAGCCTAGGAAGTTAAGGGTACATGTATATTTTTTAACAAACAATACAGCACTAGTATTAAACCTCAGAAGAGAGCACGGATTGAGCCTAGCTTTGGAGACTCAGTTCTTGTGCTTGTAGTCATTTTGTGTACTGAGGAAGGCTGTGCTAGGACCATTACGGTCACACAGCAGCCAACATTTGTGTCTTTGTTGGAAGAAGAATCTTGTTATATTTGTCAGATAAATTGATAGGTTAGGTTGGAACCCCATTTTGTCTAGAAACCAGTTATTTTCATCAAAGAAAAAAATGTGTGTGAATTGATTGTATGGCTATTGAGGGGGGTGTTTGTTTATTTTTGTTTGTTTGGGGTTTTACATTTGAATGTGAACTTGATGCAGTAAGTCACTGGTATGGATTGTATCAGGATTTTCTGGCCGCGGTGAGCTCTACTGTTAAAACAAGCAAAAAGCTATTTAAAAAAACCACATCTTGCAAAACAATCTTCAACAAGTACAAGGGAAAGGAGAATACAGTACAAACTACTTAGCTGGATTACAGTTGTTATAAATATCAGATTCACTTGTGTCATGGGATTCTGAAGATTAAAAGAATGTTACTGTGACTGTATTTTATGTTTGATGTGACTGTGTGTGGAATGGTGAGATGTGATGTGAAAATGAGAGAAATGCATTTGTGTGTGTGTGTGTGCGTGTGTGTGCGTGTGTGTGTGTGCGTGTGTGTGCGTGGTGTGTGTGTGTGGTGTGTGTGTGTGTGTGAGTGTGGGTGTGTGTGTGTGTGTGTGAAAATACTGTATACATAGTGACAGGGAAGGAGGTGTGTGTGTGTGTGTGTGTGTGTGTATGTGTGCATGCCTGCTAACTACCTTTCAGATTAGCATGCTACGTTGTGGCCAAAATTCGCTGTGCCCAAACAGTTACAAGCATGAAACAGTGTCCCTAGTTGATGTGAAATCTGCTACTCATTTCTGTGTAAGTGTCGGAAAGAATGTTGTCCACACTGAAAAGTACCAGGGCAGACACACTCTAATAGTCATGATATCTTTTTGCTTTTGTTTTTTGGTCTAAAGAAAGTTGTTAAAATGTGTTGAGTTTGAGATAGCATAAATGTGAGTGTGCGATTGAATTTAAGACTAAGGACATACAGCGATCTGAACTGAGGTTTCCATAATTATAGCCACTTCACGTTTTGAAGGTTTTGTCTAGCTATCATTTCTTCAGGATTGAAAACAAGTCGCGTAAGGCGAAAATACAATATTTAGTCAAGTAGCTGTCGAACTCACAGAATGAAACTGAACGCAATGCAACGCAGCAAGACCGTATACTCGTGGTCCACCGCTCACGGCATAGGCAGTGAAATTGACAAGAAGAGCGGGGTAGTGGTTACGCTATGCTGCATAGCACGCTTTTCTGTACCTCTCTTCGTTTTAACTTTCTGAGCGTGTTTTTAATCCAAACATATCATATCTATATATTTTTGGAATCAGGAACCGACAAGAAATAAGATGAAAGTGTTTTTAAATTGATTTCGAAAAAAAAAAATTGATAATAATTTTTATATATTTAATTTTCAGAGCTTGTTTTTAATCCGAATATAACATATTTATATGTTTTTGGAATCAGCAAATGATGGAGAATAAGATAAACGTAAATTTGGATCGTTTTATAAATTTTTATTTTTTTTTACAATTTTCAGATTTTTAATGACCAAAGTCATTAATTAATTTTTAAGCCACCAAGCTGAAATGCAATACCGAACCCCGGGCTTCGTCGAAGAGTACTTGACCAAAATTTCAACCAATTTGGTTGAAAAATGAGGGCGTGACAGTGCCGCCTCAACTTTCACGAAAAGCCGGATATGACGTCATCAAAGACATTTATCAAAAAAATGAAAAAAACGTTCGGGGATTTCATACCCAGGAACTCTCATGTTAAATTTCATAAAGATCGGTCCAGTAGTTTAGTCTGAATCGCTCTACACACACACACAGACACACAGACACACGCACATACACCACGACCCTCGTTTCGATTCCCCCTCGATGTTAAAATATTTAGTCAAAACTTGACTAAATATAAAAAAGAGATATCATGAGATCACTGCAATTGTTTGTCATGTAGAGATCTTAGTTTCGTTCAATTTCTCTCACAATATGTGCTCAAATGTTAGTCTGCAGACTGAACTTTAAAGAAGTTAAGTTGTGTGTCTGATGAATTATCTGCCCCTGGTAGCTAATGATGAATTATCTGCCCCTGGTAGCTAACATTTCAAAACAGTATAGCAACCTTTAACATTGATCAGTCTATAACGCCAAATTGGTCGGATTATGAGGTCTCATTTTGCATTTTGCGAAGACAAATATTTATTAGGACAAACCTAAAATTACTCAAATATCACACAGTCATAGCAATGGAGTAACAGTTATTGCTAAAATACTTAGTTTACCCGTTTTAGTGACGTTACGTACGTCCACTAATTGTCAACACTTTAAATTTGTCGGACTTTGCGTCGTTTTAATTTTCACAAGATAAAACCGGGATCTTCTATTTATGACGGAAAAAGTATATATATACGCAACGAAACAATTCGACAAATGCAGGTACACACAATGTTATGTCTTTGTTCATATTACCCAAAATAACGCGTGACCCTCAATTGAAGAATGGCCCTCGTAAATTGTACTTGTAGTCAAACTTCGTTACTGATAAATTTGAGTCTGTGACACAAATTTGAAGAATGCATACTTTATTTTACTGTTGAGAAGACAATTTAAAAACTAAATACGTGGGAGGTGTGTGTGTGTGTGTGCGTGCGTGCGTGCGTGCATGCGTGCGTGTGTGCATGCGTGCGTGCGTGTGTGTGTGAAAGTACTTCATAACTTTTGACAGGGAGGACTTTGCGGTTGTGTCTGAATGACTGCATGTCGCAAAACGCAACAATTTAATATAGTTATTAGTCACACACACACACACACACACACACACACACACACACACACACACACACACAATAATATATGCAATTATTCGTGATTTCGCATGTGTACGAAATAGTTGCAATTTAAAATGTCTGAAATAGCCAAATAGGTTGAAGGAACATGAAGAAAAAACAAACCACCAACCAATGTATGAAAAACACAACTGCTTTTAAAATTGTATAGATTTTTAACAAGACAACTCAGCCAAAATAGAACAGAAATAGCATTGCTGAAGACGTAAATGGAATTTTTTAATGTTTTTTTTAAACAGATGAGTACACCAGCATCCAAATGAGATTAGAAAAACACGAACAAAGAGAAAACTATTAAAAAAAATGTAAACAAAAACAGTACTGTATTCCTCATGTAACAGTAACATATTTTGATTTCCAAATACTACGATCTGTTTTATTCTATTCAATACCTACACAATGAGAGACCTAGCTTTCAGCAGATCGGCTAGAGATAACATTATAACGTCTGAGTGAATGTATTTATAAACAAGTCGCGTAAGGTGAAAATACAACATTTAGTCAAGCTGTCGAACTCACAGAATGAAACTGAACGCAATGCAATTTTTCAGCAAGATCGTATACTCGTAGCATCGTCAGTCCACCGCTCGTGGTAAAGGCAGTGGAATTGACAAGAAGAGCGGGGTAGTAGTTGCGCTGAGAAGAAAAATGAGGGTGTGACAGTGCCGCCTCAACTTCAAGTTTACAAAAAGCCGGATATGACGTCATCAAAGGTATTTATCGAAAAAAAGAAAAAACATCCGGGGATATCATTCCCAGGAACTCTCATGTCAAATTTCATAAAGATCGGTCCAGTAGTTTGGTCTAAATCGCTCTACACGCACAGACAGACACACACAGACACACACACACACATACACCACGACCCTCGTCTCGATTCCCCCTCTATGTTAAAACATTTAGTTAAAACTTGATTAAATGTAAAAACACCGTCCTGCATCATTCATGTAACTGTAAACATGTTGAAGTTCCTCGCCGGGCTGCGTCCGTAAGTATTATATATTTATTTTATTTTAATTTTATTTGACAACACAATTCAACACACCACAACAAAAGGAGAAAGGAGAGATAGCAAGAACGCCGTCAAAATATATCTATGAAAAAAGAAAATAGTAATGATAAAAACAAACAAAACAACAAAAAGCAAACAGCAAAAAGACGATGAATGCAAACACAAATATAGATATAAATGTCGCACTTCTCTCGTTTTAAGGAGATGAACGAATTTCACAATTACTTTCAAGGAAGACGGCAGTTTCAATTGATCCGAAACGCATGATAATAGTACATAGCTTTATATAATATATATATATATAAGAAACATTTTTTTAGGACTTCAAAGTAGCAGAATTTGGAAAATGTTATGCTTAACAAGCCGTCGACCTTTAGTTATGAAAGTAGCTTTTTAAAAATGTATGTGTTATCTCAAATTTGCTCACCTGACGTTGATAATCTCAGGAATGTTATCGTAATGCATATTCGTAAAACCCTTTTTCGGTAGCAAGACTTACGGAAAACTTGTAACTTTTACATTCATATGACGGCAAAACTCGGAATGAAATTTTGTGTGCACTATTTAAATTTATGTTCTTATTGCGTTCCATCCATGCTTGATAAGGTCATATTAACTTAAAGAAAATGTCATGAATACTACTATTCAAATCAGCTCTACGCAATAACCACGCATACAAGCTCTAACAAAAAAACTTCATATTGAAACATAAAATCAAAACTTGACTAAATGTAAAAAGGGTCACATTTAATTAGCTTCAAAGATGTGACGTAAAAAGTGTGATGTCAAAGAAAAATGACGACAGCCATGACCAAGGCCAGCACCAATCCCAAGACAGGTCGCACCTTTAGAGAGCCCGATCCTAAAAAAAAAAGATTGGTATACATTTATCAAACATCTTTTTTTTCCATTTTCTTTCTTCGTCAAAACCACAAAAACTTACCATCAAATCACTGAATCTTTCATAGCTCCCTGATCACCAATTTACTCAAATGTTCATAGCTCTCTTAGCTGGAAAAGTTTAACACTTGTCTTGCTTTTACCAGTAGTTCGCTATAACTTTCATAGTTCCCTTAGCAATGAACCACAAGACCTTTTATAACTCTCTTCCCAACGAATCTGTACACCTTCATAGGTTATTACCAAACAAATCACTACATTTTATCTTATCCCTTAACATAACAATCACTAGACTTTTCATACCTTTCCCACCAGCAAATCTCTGGACCGTTCACACATCTCTTGTCAAATGATTACTATTCGCTTGTTCATTTCAATGCTTGTTGTTCTCTCAGGTGCCAGGAGACTGGTTCCGAATAACTCTCCCTTACTCTATTACACATGTCGTATGTATTTAGAGCGCTTACTTCCCTTTGTTAATCAAATGATTACTGGACCCTTCATTGTTTTCTTTAAAATGAAAATCACTAGACCTTTACTTCCTCTCATGCCAATAACCCACAAGACCTTTCATAGTTCTCTGACCAGCAAATTACTAGATATGTCATACCTCTGTCAAGAAGTAATACATCTGACCTTTAAAAGCTCACTTGTCTCCCCCCCCCCCCCCCCCAAAAAAAAAAAAAAAAAAAAAAAAAAGTTATCCGCATGGCCAGCAGCACATTACACATTTTAAAGTTCTCTCACCATCAAATTACTAGACCTTTCGTAGTTTTCTAACCAGCAAAACTTAGAACTTCAATAAAAAAAACAGAATTACGAGCAAATCACTAAACCTTTGATAGTTCTCTTACCAAGAAAAGAAGATCCTCTCGCAGCAACGTTCTGTGGTCGTGTCGTTGTTGTTGTTGTAGATGTAGTAGATGTTGTTGATGCTGATGTTTTCGGCAGCGGATTCTCTGCATTTTCAACAATGTCTGGTTCTGCGGTGTTTACTGAGTTTTGAGTTGTTGGTGGCATCGTGGTGGTTGTCGTTGGCGGCGATGTTGTTGTTGTAGTGGTGGTGGTGATGGCTGGGGTTGAAGTAGACATGTCAACTTCTGTGGGTGTTGGGTTTGTTGTGTCGTTACGGGAACCAGTATCTTCTGCTGCGGTTGTCGTGGGAGGCAATGTAGTTGTAGTGGTAGTAGTTGTAGTCGTCGTTGTTGTGGTTTCTGCTGGCAGTGAACCTGTAAGAAAACAATGCTTTTTCAGCCAACAATTTGTAAAAGGGGTACAGTTAAATAGTACCTTATTGTGTGCAATATGTATTCCCAAAGGAAGGATAAAATCAACCCTTTTGAAAGATCGTAGATTTATTTTTTTTTTCTCAGTTTATCAGATTGCCTCGACCTGTATTGCAGAAAAACTAAAAAACGTTCCTGCAAAATCAGTTTTGCCTTCCAAACCTCCAC